>NC_081563.1:101790953-101925532 GCF_022355385.1 Mustela nigripes
CACAAGTAGGCAGAGAAGCAGGCAGAGAGAGAAGAGGAAGCAGGCTCCCTGCTGAGCAGAGAGCCTGATGCGGGACTCAATCCCAGGACCCTGGGATCATGACTGGAGCCAAAGGCAGAGGCTCTAACCCACCGAGCCACCCAGACGCCCCCTTATATGCCCTCTTGAGCTAAGAAGGAGGTAAGGGTCTGGGGCGTCAATGAGAGGGAGGATAATTCACAGGAAGATGGGAAGAGCAAATGTTTGGTATACAAATGATTGTCATACCATGCAGAGACATTAGGGCAGAGAGGAAGTTGAATAAATATTCCCTGCCAACCTCCCCTCACCTTACCACACCTAACCCATACTCTTCATATTTATCTCCAATAATGACTCTCTTCCTGAACCAGGCTTTCTATCTAAACTCCTAGAGGCAATTAAGGAGGAAGTAAAAAGCTCTTCCTGAGTCTTTTTGGCCTTGATTGGATTCAGGTCAAAATAATCCACATGCCAAAGTGGCACATTTGGGGGAGGTTCATCTGAACCTTTTCATGAGCAAAACCCAAACTAATATGGCAGCACATTATTTTAAAAATATAAAACATACAAATAATGTTATTTTTCCTTGTTTGTCCATATATAGTAAGAAAGCAACCAAAGCAAAATTTCACAGATGAAGGAGACCAGCTGTTTAAGATGGGCATCAAGATCCTCCAGCAGTCCAAAAGCCAAAAACAAAAAGCACAGTAAGTCTTTGTCCAATTACCTAAGCCAACTTAAATTCCTGGCTAAGAAAAAAGAACAATCCAAAATCTAGTTTGTCATTAAAAGCTTATTGGGATAACAAATAAATTTATTTGCCCATAAGCTTTTCTTTTTAAAAGAATCAATTGATGTTTAAAGAATCCTAAAATTATCAGCCTAAACAAACCTAACTGAATGTGAAATTGTGGTCCCAACACTTTAAGTGAAATGCACAATTAAGGCACTAATCTGAGTACTCAGGCAAAAATATTCTGTTTTGAGTTTATTAGGTATTTCAAATGAAATAAGACATGTTACTTGAATTAGGTTGTTTTAGAATGCCTTTTTTGTTGTTGTTTTGTTTTGTTTTAGATTTTGCTAATTTATTTGTCAGAAAGAGAGAGAGCACAGGCAGGCAGAGGCAGAGGGAAAAGCAGACTCCCCGCTGAGCAAGGAGCCAGATGTGGGACTCCATCCCAGGACGCTGGAATCATGACCCGAGCCAAAGGCAGCTGCTCAACCGATTGAGCCACCCAGGCATCCCTAGAAGGCTTTATTCTGCCTAACTCAGCATTTGTAGGGTACTTTATGGTTTTCAAAGTTTTCATGTATGTGATTCCATTTTATCCATTTTATCCCCCAAACAGCCTTATGAGTTAAGAAGAACTTCATTTTCCCCACCTTAAAAACACTTAGGAAGAGAGATTCAAGGATGTTAAAGTGAGGTGATCACAAATACACAACTGGGAAGTAACCAGTCGTGACCACATGGTCTCACTCCATATTCATCATTTCGCTGTTCATTTGTCTGAGCACTCATTTGTCTACTTTGTCTAAAGGGGAGGCAAAAATATCTTGTCCCCCCAGTAGAAGGACACAACATGAGGTCACCCCTCAAGTCCCTAATTAAAACCTCATTGAGATCAACCCCAAGTTCTCCCATTCACTGACTGTGTAATCCCTGTGCAAGTTACTTAAGCTGCTTGTGTTCTGGATAGTACAGTTAGGCTCTTAGAACAGTGCCCGACACATAGTAAGCAGAAGATAAGCATTTGTCTTTATCTCTAGCCCTCTAAATGGTAAGCAGAAGGTATGGGAGAGAAGAAAACAAGTGTGTCTTGAAGCAGTAACAAAAAGAATGGGCTCCGGACCTCCAACAAGGAGACAACTTTTGTTTGCACACAGATCAGGCATAGCTGCTCTGGGGGAAGCATCCTAGTGCTGTGGTAGGTGTCCTAGGCAGGGCAGCAGCAGAGTTCCTGAATTCTTTCTTAAAGCTCAAACCTTCCCAGAAGAGCATAAAAGTATAGAGAATAAAGGGGCATTTCAACTATGAAGAACTTCCATTTATTAAGTGCCTTCTTTGTTCTACTTATTGTTCTGGGCAGTTATGTGTAGAATAGCATTCATTGCTCACAATGATATTATGAAGCATAAATTGTTATCCCCAAATTTCAGAGGAGGAAATAGAAGGTCAAAAATATTCTATAATTCTCCCAAAGTGACAAAAAGAAGGAAGTAAAGGAATTGGTCAGCTCTCTAAGGGAAGTTAAATTAGAAGTTCCTTATAAGAGCAGAGGAAACCATCCCCTGCAAAACCTGGGTTTCATATTGAGCATCTCTGGGGGCTGTCATGATGAGGATGGGGTTTAATCAGACCCTCAAAATATAATCCTGCCTTAGAAGGAAGTCTGCTTACTCAGGTGCTCACTGAATGGATGAGTAAGAACAGAATTCTCAACCCAGACCAGCTAGATGAAAGACCAATGAAATTCTGGAAAGGGTTAGGATTAGGTTTCAGATTAGCTGTACAGCAGATGAACTCAAGATGAGGGGCCCACTGGGTATGCCCTTTTTTTTTTTAATTTTAAGATTTTTTAATTTATTTGACACAGCAAGAGAGGGAACATAAGCAGGGGGAGTGGGAGAAGAAGAAGCAGAGAGCCCTCTGAGCAGAGAGCCCAATGTGGGGCTCAATCCCAGGACCCTGAGATCATGACCTGAGCCAAAGACAGCCGCTTAATGACTGAGCTACCCAGGCACCCTTGAGTAGGCCCTTTTAAATGAAAGGAAACCCGAGATTCAGTCCAATGGGACAAAATCACTCTTGGAAGCTCCCAAGTAACTATCTACTTAACCTTCATGGGTACCTTCCCCTTTGGCTTAAAGAGTGGGGAGAAAACCCATCCATGAAAGCAGACTGCCCAGCTGTGAAGGAGCCTTTATGCCACCTAGGTGTGATTCAATCTCTGACTATTCTTGCCCAGTGTATCCTTGCCCAAGAGTGTCAGAAAAGCAGCTTTTTTTTTTTTTTAAGATCTTGTTTTTAAGTAATCTTTACACCCAACATGGGCCTTGAACTCACAAACCCGAGATCAAGAGTCACATATTCTACCAACTGAGTCTACCAAGTACCCAAAGAGCAGCTTGTTTCTGCCATAGCATAGGTATGTGAGAGGGTGCATAATGCTGAGTCCCCTGACCCTTCTGAGTTGACAGAGAAATGAAACAAAATCTGCTCATGGCAAGAGATTTCAGGAATTTGTGGGAAAACTGAATGAAATTTCTCCAAATATCAAGACAGTCTGCTCTTCTCTTAAGCCAGTTACACCCAGTCTAGCCATCTTGAAGATTCTGGTCAGGGTAAAGAAAAATGAACACCCTACTGACTACAGAGGAATCATTTCTCTCCCATTCATTCCTCAATCCTGTGTCCTCTTTGTTTCACCACTTCTTGTATAAGACAGAGGTGCTACTAGTCCTTTTGGCTCATCCACATCCACATTGTGAGCCAATTCATTCATTCATTCATTCAGCTATAAATTGTTTAACAAGTCAGTGCTGTTAGAAGTACAGATGTTAAGCAAGCATACGTCAGGGAGACACAGACTTGTCTACAGGAGTCAAGAAGCCTCAGAGATAACCAGGGTTAGCTGTCATTAAGAATTACACCCCCCACCCCCCACAACACAAGCAAAGAAGATTTGAAGATAAGCTCCTGCTCTACACCAAGTTTCTGATGAGTCCTAGAGATGTCTTTAGTCTCCTCCTTCCCTAGCACCCACCTTAGCATCCAGTACCAGATACTTTAGGAGTTACCCAGATATCTAACTGAACTTTCTTTTGAGGATCTGCTAATTCTTCCCAGTTTCTTTTACTTTTTCCCCCTTGGGGGTTACAGCCCAGATCTTAATCCTACCTAATTTACCAACAACTTTCTTCAGCGCTGGATTCTGTTTCCAGTATTCCTTATATCAGCTTGGACTTTCATGACAAGGGACGGAGGTATCCACTCCTCCCTTAAGAGTTAAAGACACCTAGATGGGTTGGTTTTACAAACTTTTGCTGCGTCCTGGGATCACTGAATGTATATACTGCTGGCTCCTGCAGCCCATCAGATTTCTCTGTCCTGGTCCATGGGTGCCCTTCTAATCCCAGCAGGCTATGTGGTTACAGCAGCAAACCATGTGGCAGAATAACTTCAGGGAGTCTGTGTCTGATTTCTAGCCTATCTCCAAATGCCAGACATTTGCATTCAATGACTTTTAGACCTTCTGTTTTATTTGCCTTCTGGTCCCTAGAATATTAGCTTGCTCTGATCATGGTTAATTTCTTGCTTGACCTCCTGGCTTCTTTTGTTCCACTGGAGTCTATTCTCGGTGTTGCCATCCAAGACCCTAAAGCCTGTGTGGATAACAGTCTGAGCCCATTCATTTCTGCTCCAGCCACCAAGAGCAAATTATTTTAGCATCAGTGTGGATAAGCAGTACATAAAGCTGAGTCTCCTGATCCTTCTGAGCAGCAAGGATAGATTTGTGTATTTGTTCCTGTATTTGAGTCAAGGTCACTGGTAGAGGTTAATGCTTTCTGTTCTTACTGCTACCAAAAAGGAAGTTATAAAAGTAAAAACAAATCCCTTGGGGCACCTGGGTGGCTCAGCCGTTAAGCGTCTGCCTTCAGCTCAGGTCATGATCCCAGAGTCCTGGGATCAAGCCCAGCATCGGGCTCCCTGCTTACTGGGAAACCTGCTTCTCCCTCTCACACTCTCCTTGCTTGTGTTCCCTCTCTCACTATCTCTCTCTCTGTCAAATAAATAAATAAAATCATTTTTAAAAATTTATTTTATAAAGTAAAAGTAAATCCCAAAAGTACTCTTTGTCTCTGACACAAGTTTTTACCTTGCAAGGCTCTCCATTACTACCTATTAGGCAGATCAGGTCCAGATGATTTCTGAGTGGGACTCAGATAATGCAGTGTAAGGCCGTCCTATGGCATCTATATTTATAATCATTAAATTCTCACACCAGTTACCCACTAATTACAGAACAATTACCATGCTATAAAACTTTGGAATTTATGCAGTAGTCCTAAAAATAATAATAATGGCAGCTAAATTTCTTGAGTGCTTGCTATGTACTTGCTAGGTCATATGCCAAGCACTTCATGGATTATCTCATTGAATCTTCCCAACAGCCCTATGAAGTAAGGGCTATTGTTATCCCCACTCCATAGATGAGAGAGGAAAAAATAAGTTAAATAACTTGCCTGAAGCTCTCAACCTAGTAAGTGGTGGACCCAGATTTTGAACCAGACAGTCAAGACTTTAGAGCCCTAATAACCACTGGGTTTTATTTGGTTATTGTTTTTCCACACAGCCTGACTTTGCATGCTGAGGAATATGTTCTATTTTAGAAAATTACTTCAGAATATAGAGGGACTCTTGTTTACATGATAGTAGCTTCTAGAAGCGACACTCCAATTTTGATTATTTTTTATTACGTTGTTTTATATTTCAGAGTTCATTTTGTTAAACAAATATTCATATAATGCAGGTGGTCATGGGAGAGTTCACTATGTTAGGACAAGTGTCTCAATTTTTCATTTCACTTGGTGAATAAGCTTGAGGCATGATGTATCCTATATATTTCTTCTTTTCACCAGCTTCACTATTTGCCAGATATATCTGAAATTATAATCTTAGATAAGGTAGGGCTGAAAAAAAACCTACTGACCCGTAGATGTGATGGACTTCAGCTAAACGGTATTATTAGTAGCAATAACAACTTGATCCTACTTGCTGGAAAGAAGTAGTGTGAAGGAGGGAACAGAAAAACATTTTTGATAATCAAACCTCTACCTTCATATTTTTGAAACAGAGCCTACGTATTCTTTGCCAAAGCAGCTGACATGGGAAACATGAAAGCTATGGAGAAAATGGCTGATGCTTTGCTATTTGGAAATTTTGGCATGCAAAACATAACAGCGGCTATCCAATTATATGAGTCCCTAGCTAAAGAAGGATCATATAAAGCCCAAAATGTGAGTTTTGAAAGAAAAATAAGCCTTACGTAGCTACATCCTAAAATAACTATAGACAAAGAACATGTGAAAGGAGTTTAGCAATAGTATTCCCATTCTACTGCATGAACCCAGACCTAGGGAAGTTACAGTAACACTGAAATCGTGGGATCAGGGAGGGGACATAGCAAGAGAACTGGGCAAATTCTTCTAGTTATATGGGTGACTGTCAGGAATGGAACAGAACTGCTCTCTAATTCAGCTTCCCATCTTATGTCCATGGGTGTGTTTAGAAATGATTTAAGAACTCTGAACCCCTAACATAATTAAATTTTACTTAAATATATTCACCTATACAAAAAAACAAACAAAAAAAACCCCACAGAGTATATCTATGACCTTACATGATGTTGCCCTGGTTTTTACATTTCACACACTTTATAAACTAAATATATTTTCTTTTCTCTTTTACTGAATGCATTTCATTTAATCCAAGAATAATGTAAGTATTTCATAGAAAATCTGGAAAACAGAAACGTACATACATACATACATTAATAAATAAATACATAAGTAAATAAAGCCCTTCACAAGCCAACCATTCTGACTCAATTATTGTTAGAACTGTTTTATATTTTTGCTTAGCTTCTTCCTCAGGCATTTCTCTTCTTACATCATCCTGATCACAATGCAAGTGCATATATCATTTTGTTTCTGGCTACTTTCACTTAATGCAATAGCAAAAGTATGTCTTCATGTTGTTAGTCTTTTTAATAAAAATATTTATTTCTGATTACAAAAGAAATTCATGCTCATGACAAAAAAAATGTCTGAGAATTCAGAAAGTATGAAGAAAAAAATAAAAGTTGTCTGAAACTTCTCCTCCCAGAGATCATTTTTATCTCTGGGAGGAAAATGCAGAAGCTAGACTTTGGAGTCAGACTGAAGTTCAAATCCATTCTGCCACTTGCTTATTGGATACCTCCTTAACGAACACCTTTCCCCTTCCACAAGAGGATCCTTTCCTACGCTCTCTGATTCTGTTTCTCTCATAATCTAATAGTAGTAAACACTTAGTGTGTTTCTAGGTAGCATTGCTTATGATTAAAATGACTTCGGATTGACAAACTTCCATCGCATTGGGGCAAACTGTAATGAACTGTAAATACTGGATCGTGGTAGTAATTCTTAGGAGAACCCTGGACACCACAGGTACGGAACCATTACTTGGGGGTTGGGGCTCCTGCACCCACCTAGTGTGCATCTCACTTCCTTGAGGCCTCATCTGAGGGACCAAAGATAGTGGACCCGGGAGAACTATCCTGGGAAACTGGGAAACTGCAGATCCTGTGCTATATCCACCTGAATAGACTGGTGGCAATTGGAACCTGTAGGAGCCCTCATGAGTCTCTGTGTTTACTTAGTTGAAACCAAAGCTAGACCAGCAAACCTCTGATCAGTGAGACAACCTTTCTAATTTTCATCTGTAGGGTTAGGTTTTATCATATATAATATACTGGATACCAGATATATCTGGTTCACAGTTGTATCTAATATTTAGCACAGTCCTTGGGACAAGAAATATACATTGATTGCTGAATCAATTAATGATGAATGATTAAATAGAATTATTGTGGGGATTGAAATAATATGTAAAGGTTAATTCCATACCTGGAACTTTTGTCATCATTCATTGTAAAGAAAGGATATAAATATTACTCTTCTAGAATTTTTCCTATTACTACATAGGATTTCTTTTTTACAAAAATGAGATCAGACTTTAATTGCTATTTCCTAATCTCTTTACTCACTTAATAATATATTATAAACAAATTGCCATGTAAATATATGCAGATCAACATCGCTGTTGTATTTTTTAATTTTTATTTATTTTTTTTAAAGATTTCATTTATTTATTTGACAGAGAGAGATCACAAGTAGATGGAGAGAGAGGCAGGCAGAGAGAGAGAGAAAGAGGGAAGCAGGCTCCCTGCTGAGCAGAGAGCCAGATGCAGGACCCATCCCAGGACCCTGAGATCATGACCTGAGCCGAAGGCAGCCACTTAACCCACTGAGCCACCCAGGCGCCCCAATTTTTATTTATTTTTTTAAATTTCTTTTCAGTGTTCCAGAATTCATTGTTTATCTACCACACCCAGTGCTCCATGCAATACGTGCCCTCTACTGTTATATTTTTTAAAGATTTATTTATTGATTATTTGAGGCGGGGGAGAAGCAAAGAGGGAGCAAGAGGGAAAGAAACAGAAGTGGATTCCTCATACCGGGCTTGATCTCATGATCCTGAGTTCATGACCTGGGCCAAAATCAAGGGTCAGGTGCTCGGAATGCCTGAGTGGCTCAGTCCTTAAGTGTCTGCCTTTGGCTCAGGTCATGATCCCAGGGTCCTGTGGTCTAGCCCTGTGTGGGGCTCCCCGCTTATCAGGAAACCTGCTTCTACCTCTCCCATTCCCCCGTTTGTGTTCCCTCTCTCACTGTCAAATAAATAAATAAAATCTTTAAAAAAAAAAAAAAAAAGTCAGACGCTCAACTGACCTTGCTATCTAAGCACCCCTCAATATCACCATCTTAAATATCTGTATAATTTTAATTAAGTTGTTGAATACTATTTTTTACCCCAGGGAATGTTTTTAAACTAAATACAAAACATTATATTTACAAAGGAGTAAATGGATTTATAAATGTTATAATAAAATAGGAGAGTTTTTAAACCTTCATTGTCCAAACACAAAGTTCCAAAACAAACTAAATGTTACCATCATATCCAGCACTATAAATGATATCTCAGAATTCCTTTCTTTTTTAAAAAATATTTTATTTATTTATTTGACAGAGATCACAAGTAGGCAGAGAGGCAGGCAGAGAGAGAGGAGGAAGCAGTCTCCCCACAGAGCAGAGAGCCCGATGTGGGTTTGATCCCAGGACCCTGGGATCATGACCCAAGCCAAAGGCAGAGGCTTTAGCCCACTGAGCCACCCAGGCATTCCTTTCTAAACTAGTGAACATGTGCTTTATTTTTTAGTGGAGTATTAATTAGCTAATTAAGTCAACAGTTGTTTTGTTGACACAATGTTCCAAACATAATCTAAGTTGAGGTGTAGAAAAAGATTAATAGGTTACAGTCCTTATGGGTCAATCTGAAGTATAAACACATAATTGCAGGACAATTTAGGTAGACTATAGTTATAAACTGCATTAGACACAGAAAAGAGTCTAACAGGTTCTGCCTAGAGCAGAGGAGGAAGGCTTCTAAGTAAAAGTGACATTTGTACCTAGTCTAGAATATTGGATATAGACAACATACAAGATTTATTTGTCTGTATTTGAGTAAAGTATTTGATAAGAAGGTCAAAACACTACTCTCAGAAAAGAAATTCCAAATTAACAGAAATGGTACATAAAACACCTGGATTTCAGGGTCAAAGTCAGAGTATCAGTCCCCATTCTCAGATTAATGTGGGCCCATGGCATGGCCACAGACTGCACTCCAATCCCAGGTAATTGGCCATCAAATGCTTGCCATTGATTTTAAGGAGAAACAGATAGGAGAAGGTCATTAGCGGAGTGCTAATCCAGTGCTAGGAAGAATAACTCCAAATGGTTGACCACTGGCTATGTATTATCACAGCCATCTTTGTAGAGACAAGCAGGCATTGTTGGGACACTATCCCTGAAAACATACAATTACAGACAGGGGTTCTGGAATCAGAAAGCTGGACAACTAATGAGCTTCCCATCTTGTTCATTCTTTCAGTGTCATTTCTATAAACCTCAGGTTTCTCAAACCTGCAAAGGGAACTGTTGATAAGGTTACACGACTTTATAAGTTTGCTGCAAGAAGAGAATAATATCTGCACAATCCCTTAGAGATATTAAAGTACATCAATGAATAATGTTGTATAACGATTTTAGTCTTAATGGCTTTGCTACGGAGTCAGTCAGTCCCTGGCTTTAAATCTCAGTTCCAATACTTGTTGCCTGCCCTCTCTGAATCTCAATTTCCTCATTGTAAAATGGGGATATCTGTCTGACATATGTGTGTGTTGGATCTCAGGAGGATAAGAAGATAGAATATGAGTGAGGACAAACTTATCATCTGGAAAGCTGACATTGACCTGATATGCAAAATTCAATCACACTGCCTATTGAAATGCTACAATACAACGTGGCATAAAGTCTCTGTCCCAAACACCTCCTATGCTCTCCCTGACATCCTGAACACCCTTATTCGTTACTTGTATTCCCCCTCCCCCTCATGTCCTCCCCATAAACTAGTGACCAAAGTGTTAACATCTGGATGAGCCGGGCGCCTGCAAGATCCTGGTCTAGTACTACAGCTGGATTGCTGGATTCTGTTCTGAGATTTTGCTCTCACCCCTGTCATCCCTATAGAAAAGTCTGTTTCCAATAGTAAGTCTGCTTATAGCGGACTTGTCTCCTTGTACAAGAACAACTAGTGAAAGAGATTCTGTGCTACAAACAATGCTTAATTCAATCTGTGACTAGGATGGCCACGTGCTATAATGATCAGAGCTCTCTAATAGAGAGCTAATAGGTTAACAGGCTGGGTGACCATCTTTATTCTGAGGCTGTTTGTGCCACCCTGGTATAGGAATCCTACCTGGACTCTTAAGAAATATTGCTGGAGGGATGCGTGGGTGGCTTAGTTGGTTAAGCAGCTGCCTTCGACTCAGGTCATGATCCCAGTATCCTGGGATCCAGTCCCGCATCAGGCTCCCTGCTCCATGGGGAACCTGCTTCTCTCTCTCCCTCTGCCTGCCTCTCTGCCTGCTTGTGCTCTCTCTCTCACTGTCAAATAAATAAATAAAATCTTAAAAAAAAAATATTGTTGGAAACTATAAGGACAAGGTAGCAACAGCAGTGTAGCTAAAGAAGAATGGCAATGAAAAAGAGTGAGAAGGGCAGAGATAGGAAAAAATGAAGAGAATGAAGACACCTAGTTCTGGGGGGAAAGGAAGAACTGAAATACTGAAATGTAATAAATGGAGAGCCTGGAGTGCCAGAAGTCTAGTAAAGATCTGAGTTAAAGAAAAACACAAAAGAGAAGAACCCATATTATAAAGCAGCTTTGAGGGGTCAGGGAAAAATGTAATTTTCAGGTTACATATAAAGGGCAGCTGAATAAAGGGAAAGAGGCATAATTATTTCTTCCATGTACCTTGAATGGTTCATCCCACAAAATTCCAAATCAAAGGAAATTTTGATAAGGACAACAAAAGCATTTAAGTTTATGAGCAGAATCCATTGTATTGATTTTCAAAGAAACTACACTTTTCTGGACTCCTGGACAGCTCTGACAGTTAAGCATCTGCCTTCAGCTCAGGTCATCCCTGGGTCCTAGGATCGAGTCCCTGAGCAGGGAGGCTGCTTCTCCCTCTGCCTGCCACTCCTCCTGCTTGTGCTCTTTCTCTCTCTCTCTCTCTGACAAATAAATAATTTTTGTTTTTAAAGAAAGAAACAATAGCTTCCAAATAATGAGAACTATTAACTAACAGAGTCGTCTTCATGGACATGGTGGAAATTGAGGAAATAGCAAACAAAACTGAGTCCTACAGTAGAGGATTCCAATAAGATATTATGTTATACCAGCTAAACGTAGATAAATTATATATTTTTTACTTCTCTGATTCTCATTCAGGAAGCAAAAATTCAGAATTAGAAAGATTCACTCTTAATATCAATGAACAGCTTCAATTTGTCAATTTGCCAAATAAGAACATAGAGTTAAACCTCATTGCTTTAAGAATCATGAAATAGGGGTGCCTGGGTGGCTCAGTGGGTTAAAACCTCTGTCTTCAGCTCGGGTCATGATCTCAGGGTCCTGGGATTGAGCCCCACATCGGGCTCTCCGCTCTGCGGGGAGCCTGTTTCTGCCTCTCTCTCTCTGCATGCCTCTCTGCCTACTTGTGATCTCTGTTTTTCAAATAAATAAATAAAATCTTAAAAAAAGACAGAATCATGAAATAAATCACCCATGTTGCATCACCATAAAATTTAATTTAGGGGGGCCTGGGTGGCTCAGTTGGTTAGGCGTCTGCCTTCAGCTCAGGTCATGATCATGGGGTCCTGAGATGAGCCCCTTGTCCAGCTCTAAGCTGAGTGAGGAGCATGCTTCTCCCTTTTCCCCTGCTTGTGCTTTCTTGCTCTCTCTCTCCCATAAATACATACAGTCTTTAAAAAAAATAATTTAATTGTGGTAATCTCTAAGTGGTGGTATTATTTGCAACTATTTTCTTTTTAAAAATACTTTACTGGGCTTTTTTCCTCTACATTTTCTATTCATGGTTATGTATTACTTTGATATCAGAAAAATCATTTAACTCAGATTCATGTATATGTTCAAAACGGTTTACTATGAATTATAAGAAAATCTATTCTATTGTTTAAAAATTATTTTAATATATTAAGGAGAATATAAGGAATTGCATATTTTTCAATGCTTTGTAATTCTAGAATAATTCTATCTAACTGGCAAAGATTCCTCATATTTTTCCTTTATTTTAGATGAGAATTTTAGAGGTGTTTTGTAGAGGGAATGTAGTTATTAGTACTGTGCTACTACTGAAAAAAATCATTTTTAGTATCAACCTAATAATCACTTTGATAATTTTAGGATTACCTGTATAGAGCATTTCATCTTGATGTTAATGTTCTTTTTATATTAAGGGTACAGATAGGATCTGAGTTGTTCATTAAGGTTGATTCACACTTTTGTTTGGTATGCGATTTGAGCTAAAAGTAATAATCTCAAATGCCTTCAAGCCTTGTGCAGTAATTAGAAGAAGAATGCTTAACCTTTTCTCTTTAACAATAATTTCCTATATAAAAAGTAAAAGGAATATTTAACTTTTAAATTATTATTATGAAACCTGAGTAAATTGCTTTGAAATATTAAAAAAAAAATCGTCTATGCTAAACTCTTTCATTCAAATCCCAACTATTATAAGTTTCAAACACACCATGGCACAATTGTTGAGTTCAGAATCAAGTCTTATAAACAGATCTAATATGCGGAGCTTGACCTTTAAAAACCACTGGAAGTGTCACTGATGTCATCACTATTACACAGCTTCTCTTTCGACTTTAGCTTTTTTTTTTTTTCTGGATTAAGTGTAAACTGTGCTCTAATCCATCTCGTTTCATCTCAGCTGTATCTCCAAAGAAAGACCAAATGCCTAAAACCGCTTATGGTATAGTTAGATGACAATGTCCAAGTGTAAAGCAATAGTAAAACAATGACTATAATCAGCATATTCACTACATGAAAGCGCATATTACCTCTTGTCTTCCGTTAGTACTCAAATGAAGGAAAGGAGAGAGGAAGCAAGGGAGGAAGGAAGAAAGTTGAGCCTTCCAGGGAATTAATTCAGAATCACCCATTGTTATTTTTCAGTGAAAGAGGGAACATGCCTTTTGGGCTGGTTTTAAAACTGCTAAAATCATGGTTTCATTCCTTCCTTCTAGAATGAGCATTATACAAAGAAAATCTCCCCTCCCCTGTCACAGGATGGAAATTTAACTCCCACACCATCCACAACTCACAAATTTCTTCAACGGAATCTGGCCATAAAGTGTGATAAGCTGTGCACAAAATCATACACTTTTGGTGAAAGTATCTTAAAATACAAACTCAACTGAATAGAATAGTATCCTCATTTTCTCATATAAAGGTCAGTATATTTGTTTGCTGTCAGGGTTTCTACATAAATAAATCACTTTCTAAGTTGAGCAGAATCAAAAATTGCTAAGAGTTGCAAGCAAAATAAAAATCTAATATTGACTAAGGAGATCCTTAAAAGGAGCCAAGTTAGCCATTTTAAATATAAACTACAAGGGTTAAAGGAGTTCCAGGATTCCAGATGCCTTCCATTTGTAATAACGCCCTTTTGGTCTACTTTCCATAGAAGGGAAACTTTGAGACTAAAGAGGACTTGGTCAAAACAGAAGATTTTTTTTTTTTGAGTTTATGGATTAAATAGATTACACGAATTATAAACCACATGTTAGAGTTATTATGCTCTTGGGAACTGAACTGGGCAGTCAGTACCCTAATTTAAAAAATGATATGGTTCTTTGTCCTTGAAATTATACTTCAAAGTTTAAGAAATTATTTCATTTTGATTGAATTATCAGACTTCTTGTATCTTTACTTTAGGGAGACACTTAACAAAGCCTTGCAGAATATTCTCGTGAACTGGAAGAAAAAATAGAAATGTGGGCTTTGATGATTGTAAATAAAGAGTAGGCTAATGGGTTGATGCCAACATGAAAGCAAGTCCCTGGCAATCTGCCACAGGATTCTGCTTATGACCCTGTGCTCTTCAAATATTTCATCATCAACTCAAGTTGAATGGCTAACACCAGATTGTTATTAATATAAAGCATGGAAAAGTGATTTACATAAGAGTGTGTGATGAACTTCTAAAAATGGTAACAGGAATTATAATCTTTGTCCTTTAGTAGAACCTTGAAAATATTAGGAACACCAAAACAGACTTTTACAGTTATGTTCTGACAAAAAATTTAGTTTTGTGATTCTGTCGAGAAGAGATGCAAGGAGAAAAAGTGAGAAAATAATGTAAATGACCTAAGTCATCATCAATAATATAGTCAATTTAGAGATAATGTGTGAAATATAAAAATTAACAGTAAGTAGTAGCAATTTATCAAGAATCATAATGGTGGTAACTTATCAGAAGAAAACAGCTAAAATAATTTACAGTGGTTGTTTAGCATGAGAATAAAAAAATGGCGTGGAAAGGAGCAGGACATTGATGTTTATATTGTAAACCTTCAGAAGTATTAGAATTTTAATCTTTAACATGCATGTATTTTTAAATATATTAAAATTAAATTTATTTATTAACTCACACCTCAAGAAGGAACTATGTTTAAAACAAACAAACAAAAAAAAAACCAGAAATCCTCTCCAACTAAAAAGACACCAGCATCCTTGGAAAATGTCAAATTCTGGGTGTGGAACAAGAAATGTAGAAGATGCTCTTGAAACATTTTATCTTTCAAGGTGTCCTATCAGTATGACTAGAAACTATTATATGATACAATATGATAGCAAGAATGCTGTCAGAAAATACTATGGTCATGACCAAAAGACTGAACTAACTCAGAATAGGCTCCTACTGACTAAAGATGGAAAAATTGAGCACTAAAATGAATAATTACCACAGTGGACTGAAATACCGCAAATATACCTAAATTCATTAATTCATAATGATTAATAACTAAGAAGAAATGGAGTATCTCCACACTCTTCTGGCTTTTGTCAAGCACTGTGGCAATTTTTCTCTTAAAAACAGCCACAGAAGAAGCATCTGTGTGGTGTAGTTCATTAAGTGTCTGACTCTTGGTTTCAGCTCAAGTTATAATCTTAGGGTCCTGGGATTGAGCCCCACATGGCCTTGGGATTCTCTCTCCCCTCTCCTTCTTAAATAAATAAATAATCTTTTTTAAACATGGACACAGCATTATCTCTAGTCCCATATGCTATTTCAGCACCCTAACCAACATAATCAAAAAGTAGAGTCTATTTCCCCTCCACAACCTAACTGAGATTCTTTTATCTTATTTTACTTTTTATTTTTTTAAATAAACCTATAATGTATTTTTATCCCCAGGGGTACAGGTCTGTGAATCGCCAGGTTTACACATTTCCCAGCACTCATCATAGCATATACCCTCCCCAGTGTCCATATCCCCACCACCATCTCCCATCACCCCACCCCCCAGCAACCCTCAGTCTGTTTTTTGAGATTGAATCTTTTATGGTTTGTCTCCCTCCCAATCCCACCTTCTTTCATTTTTCTTTTCCTACCCCCAACCCCCCCACATTGCATCTCCACTTCTTCATATCAAGGAGATCATATGATAGTTGTCTTTCTCCGATTGACTTATTTTGCTAAGCATAATACCCTCTAGTTCCATCCATGTCATCACAAATGGCAAGATTTCATTTCTTTTGATAGCTGCATAGTATTCCATTGTGTAGATATACCACTTCTTCTTTATGCATTCATCTGTTGATGGACATCTAGGTTCTATCCATAATTTGGCTATTGTGGACATTGCTGCTATAAACATTCGGTTGCACGTGCCCCTTCAGAGCACAACGTTTGTATCTTTAGGATATATACCCAGTAGTGCAATCGCAGGGTCATAGGGTAGCTCTATTTTCAGTTTTTTGAGGAACCTCCACACAGTTTTCCAGAGTGGTTTCACCAGCTTGCATTCCCACCAACAGTGTAGGAGGGTTCCCCTCTCTCCACATCTTCACGAGCATCTGCCATTTCTTGACTTGTTAATTTTAGCCATTCTGACTGGTGTGAGGTGGTATCTCATTGTGGTTTTGATTTGTATTTCCCTGATGCAGAGTAATGTGGAGCATTTTTTCATGTCTCTGTTGGCCATCTGGATGTCTTTGCAGAAATGGCTGTTCATGTCCTCTGCCCATTTCTTGATTGGATTATTTGTTCTTTGGGTGTTGAGTTTGTTAAGCTCTTTATAGATTTTGGATACTAGCCCTTTATCTGATATGTCGTTTGCAAATATCTTCTCCCATTCTGTCAGTTGTCTTTTGGTTTTGTTAACTGTTTCCTTTGCTGTGCAAAAGCTTTTGATCTTGATGAAATCCCAATAGTTCATTTTTGCCCTTGCTTCCATTGTCTTTGGAGATGTTCCTAGGAAGAAGTTGCTGCAGTTGAGGTCGAAGAGGTTGCTCCTGTGTTCTCCTCAAGGATTTTGATGGATTCCTTTCTCACATGGAGGTCCTTCATCCATTTTGAATCTATTTTCGTGTGTGGTGTAAGGAAATAGTCCAATTTCATTTTTCTGCATGTGGCTGTCCAATTTTCCCAGCACCATTTGTTGAAGAAGCGGTCTTTTTTCCATTGGACATTCCTTCCTGCTTTGTCAAAAATTAGTTGACCATAGAGTTGAAGGTCTATTTCTGGGCTCTCTATTCTGTTCCATTGATTTATGTGTCTGTTTTTGGGCCAGTACCATGCTGTCTTGATGATGACAGCTTTGTAATAGAGCTTGAAGTCCGGAATTGTGATGCCATCAACTTTGGCTTTCTTTTTCAATATTCCTTTGGCTATTCGAGGTCTTTTCTGGTTCCATATAAACTTTAGGATTGTTTGTTCTATTTCTTTGAAAAAATGGATGGGATTTTGATAGGGATTGCATTAAATCTGTAGATTGCTTTAGATAGAATAGACATTTTCACAGTATTTGTTCTTCCAATCCAGGAGCATGGAACATTTTTCCATTTCTTTGTGTCTTCCTCAATTTCTTTCATGAGTATTTTATAGTTTTCTGAGTATAGATTCTTTGCCTCTTTGGTTAGGTTTATTCCTAGCTATCTTATGGTTTTGGGTCCAATTGTAAATGGGATTGACTCCTTAATTTCTCTTTCCTCTATCTTGTTGTTAGTGTAAAAAAATGCAACTGATTTCTGGGCATCGACTTTATATCCTGACACTACTGAATTCCTATACAAGTTCTAGCA
This sequence comes from Mustela nigripes, assembly GCF_022355385.1. Lineage (NCBI taxonomy): Eukaryota > Metazoa > Chordata > Mammalia > Carnivora > Mustelidae > Mustela > Mustela nigripes. Next base: position 101,808,541 of record NC_081563.1, read on the forward strand.
GTTTTGGAGTGGAGCCTTTTGGGTTTTTCACATAGAGTATCATATCATCTACAAAGAGTGATAGTTTGACTTCCTCTTTGCCAATTTGGATGCCTTTAATTTCTTTTTGTTGTCTGATTGCTGAGGCTAGGACTTCTAGTACTATGTTGAACAGCAGTTGTGATAACGAACATCCTTGCTGTGTTCCTGACCTTAGCGAAAAAGCTTTAAGTTTTTCTCCATTAAGAATGATATTTGCAGTGGGTTTTTCATAGATGGCTTTGATAATATTGAAGTATGTGCCTTCTATCCCTACACTTGAAGAGTTTTAAACAGGAAGGGATGCTGTACTTTGTCAAATGCTTTTTCAGTATCTATTGAGAGTATCATATGGATCTTTTCTTTCTTTTGTTAATGTATTGTATCACATTGATTGATTTGCAGATGTTGAACCAACCTTGCAGCTCTGGAATAAATCCCCCTTGGTCGTGGTGAATAATCCTTTTAATGTACTGTTGGATCCTACTGGCCAGTATTCTGGTGAGAATTTTCGCATCTGTGTTCATCAAAGATATTGGTCTGTAGTTCTCTTTTTTGATGGGATCCTTGTCTGGTTTTGGAATCAAGGTGATGCTGGCCTCACAAAATGAGTTTGGAAGTTTTCCTTCCATTTCTATTTTTTGGAACAGTTTCAGGAGAATAGGAATTAATTCTTCTTTAAATGGTTGGTAGAATTCCCCTGGGAAGCCGTCTGGCCCTGGACTTCTGTTTGTTTGGAGATTTTTGATGACTGTTTCAATCTCCTTACTGGTTATGGGTCTGTTCAGGTTTTCTATTTCTTCCTGGTTCAGTTGTGGTAGTTTATATGTCTCTAGAAATGTATCCATTTCTTCCAGATTGTCGAATTTGTTGGTGTAGAGTTGCTCATAGTATGTTCTTATAATTGTTTGTATTTCTTTGGTGTTGGCTGTTATCTCTCCTCTTTCATTCATTTTATTTATTTGGGTCTTTCTCTTTTCTTTTTGATAAGTCTGGCCAGGGGTTTGTCAGTCTTATTAATTCTTTCAAAGACCCAGCTCCTAGTTTCGTTGATTTGTTCTATTGTTTTTTTTAGTTTCTATTTTATTGATTTCTGCTCTCATCTTTATGATTTCTATTCTCCTGCTGGGTTTAGGCTTTCTTTGTTGCTCTTTCTCCAGCTCCTTTAAGTGTAGGGTTAAGTAGTGTATTTGAGACCTTTCTTGTTTCTTGAGAAAGGCTTGTACCGCTATATATTTTCCTCTCAGGGCTGCCTTTGTTGTGTCCCACAGATTTTGAACCATTGTGTTTTCATTATCATTTGTTTCCATGAATTTTTTCAATTCTTCTTTAATTTCCCGGTTGACCCATTCATTTTTTAGAAAGATGTTGTTTAGTCTCCATGTATTTGGGTTCTTTACAAATTTCTTTTTGTGATTGAGTTCTAGCTTCAGAGCATTGTGGTCTGAAAATATGCAGGGAATGATCCCAATCTTTTGATACTGGTTGAGACCTGATTTATGTCCCAGGATGTGATCTGGGATGTTCTAAATATATCTGTGATGTCCATCTGGTCCAGTGTGTCATTCGAGGCCTTTATTTCCTTGTTGATCTTTTGCTTAGATGATTTGTCCATTTCAGTGAGGGGAGTATTAAAGTCCCCTACTATTATTGTATTATTGTCAATGTATTTCTTTGATTTTGTTATTAATTGGTTTATATAGTTGGCTGATCCCACGTTAGGGGCATAGATATTTAAAATTGTTAGATCTTCTTGTTGGACAGACCCTTTGAGTATGATATAGTGTCCTTCCTCATCTCTTATTATCGTCTTTAGCTTAAAACCTAATTGATCTGATATAAGGATTGCCACTCCAGCTTTCTTCTGATGTCCATTAGCATGGTACATTGTTTTCCACCCCCTCACTTTAAATCTGGAGGTGTCTTTGGGTCTCAAATGAGTTTATTGTAGGCAGCATATTGATGGGTTTTGGTTTTTTATCCATTCTGATACCCTGTGTCTTTTGATTGGGGCATTTAGCCCATTAACATTCAGGGTAACTATTGAGAGATATGAATTTAGTGCCATTGTATTGCCTGTAAGGTGACTCTTACTGTATATTGTCTCTGTTTCCTTCTGATCTACTACTTTTAGGGTCTCTTTTTGCTTAGAGGACCCCTTTCAATATTTCCTGTAGAGCTGGTTTGGTGTTTGCAAATTCTTTCAGTTTTTGTTTGTCCTGGAAGCTTTTAATCTCTCCTTCTATTTTCAATGATAGCCTAGCTGGATATAGTATTCTTGGCTGCATGTTTTTCTCATTTAGTGCTCTGAATATATCACGCCAATTCTTTCTGGCCTGCCACATCTCTGTGGATAAGTCCGCTGCCAATCTAATGTTTTTACCCTTGTATGTTACAGACTTCTTTTCCCGGGCTACTTTCAGGATTTTCTCTTTGTCGCTGAGACTTGTAAATTTTACTATCAGGTGACGAGGTGTGGACCTACTTTTATTGATTTTGAGGGGCGTTCTTAGCATCTCCTGGATTTTGATGTTTGTTCCCTTTGCCATTAGGGAAATTCTCTATAATAATTCTCTTCAATATACTTTCTGCTCCCCTCTCTCTTTCTTCTTCTTCTGGAATCCCAATTATTCTAATGTTGTGTCGTCTTATGGTGTCACTTATCTCTCAAGTTCTCTCCTCATGGTCCAGTATTTGTTTGTCTCTCTTTTGCTCAGCTTCTTTATTCTCTGTCATTTGGTCTTCTATGTCACTAATTCTTTCTTCTGCCTCATTTATCCTAGCAGTAAGAGCCTCCATTTTTTTATTGCACCTCGTTAATAGCTTTTTTTTTTTTCCAACTTGGTTAGATTTTAGTTATTTTATTTCTCCAGAAAGGGATTTTATCTCTCTGGAGAGTGTTTCTCTAATATCTTCTATGCCTTTTTCGAGCCTGGCTAGAACCTTGAGAATCGTCATTCTGAACTCTAGATTGTCATATTAGCAATGTCTGTATTGATTAGGTCCCCAGCCTTCAGTACTGCCTCTTGTTCTTTTTTCTGTGGTGAGGTTTTCTGCCTTGTCCAGATAAGATTTGGTTTTTTATCCATTCTGATAAAATCCATTTCTCCTCCTCTGGAATTCCACTGTTCTCCTTGGTGAGTGTAGTTGGTCTTAGCTGGGTTTCTTGTTGATCTTCTGGGGGAGGGACCTGTTGTAGTGATTCTGAAGTGTCTTTGTCCCAGGCAGAATTGCACCACTCTGACCCGGGGCTGGGCTAAGTAATCCCCTCGGGTTTGCTTTAGGGACCTTTTGTTCCCTGAGCACTTTCCATAGAGTTCCAGAGGACGGGAATGAACATGGCGGCCTCCCAATCTCTGACCCGGAGGAGCCGAGAGCTCGGTGTCCTGCTCCTCAGTGCGCCCTCAGTGAAAAGCACCCAACCGTCCGCCTCTCCCTGGCCTCTGGTCGCGCTTGTAGGAAAGGGCTTATTTGGTTGCACTTGGAGAAAAGCGCCCGGTCGCTTCCATCTCTGTGGCCTCCAGCCATGCTCTGAGCTCACCCAGCCTGCGACCGGTTCAAGGTAACCCCCGAGCTGAGAGCTCTCTCCTCGGCTTTGTCGCTGTAGCCGGCTTCCCCACTCTAATACCGGCAAGCTCTGCGACACTCAGACACCCCCGGTCCTTCTGTGACCCTGCGGGATGTGGGGTCATGCTGACCCCGCATGGGCTTCCCCCTGGTTTAGCCTCTGGAGCGATGTCCCTCTGTGGAGCAGACTTTTAAAAGTACTGATTTTGTGCTCCATTGCTCCGCCACTTGCTGGGAGCTGCCCCGCCCCCCCGCCCCGCGGTCTATCTTCCCGTCACTTTGGATTCATTTCTCCGCAGGTGCTACCTTTCAGAAAGTGATCGATTTTCTGTTTCTAGAATTGTTGCTCTTCTTCTCTTCGATTTCCCATTGGATTTGTAGGTGTTCGCAATGGTTAGATAAGCTATCTAGCTGATCTCCTGCTTCCTGATGTCCTCTCAGCCTTCTACTTCTCTGCCATCTTGACTCCTCCTCCCAAACTGTGTTTTTATAGAACGCTAGTAAACATTGAGATGTTCATAGGACCCTGTGAGCACAATTTTGGAAATGCTAGGTAGAACAAAGGTCAACAAGTTTTCTCTTCGTAAGTCTTCTGTGAGTCTTTCTCATGCCTTATGAATAGGACTGATCTATCCTAAGTGAGATTCTTGACTACTTCGAACAATAAAGTTTGGTGGAAGTAATGATAGACTTCTGAGGGTAAGTCATAAAAAGTTTACAGCTCTGCCTAACTCTTTCAGGATGCTTACTCTTGGAACTCAGCCATCATGCTGTGAGAAAACCTATACAACAGGAGAGGCCACATGAAGGTGTTCTGGCCATCAGTCTCAGCTAAGGTCTCAACCAATATCTAGCATCAACTGCCAAACATATATATGAATAAGCCTTTAGATGATACTATTCCCCAGGCTTTGAATCTTTCAAATAAGGCTCCTGTACTGTGGATCAGAGACAAAACATGCCTCCTCTACTTTGATTAAATTCTTTTTTTTTTTTAAAGATTTTATTTATTTATTTGACAGAGAGAAATCACAAGTAGACGGAGAGGCAGGCAGAGAGAGAGGGGGAGGGAAGCAGGCTCCCTGCCGAGCAGAGAGCCTGATGCGGGACCCGATCCCAGGACCCTGAGATCATGACCTGAGCCGAAGGCAGCGGCTTAACCCACTGAACCACCCAGGCGCCCCTACTTTGATCAAATTCTTGACCCACATAACTCTTAGCAAAATAAATGGTTGTTTTATGCCACTAGGTTTTGGGATAATTTGTTTCACAGCCATAGTAAGTGGAACAAGGATACTTATATTCAAAATTAAAAGGGTAGAATTAGAATGCATGTCTCAGAAACATCTAAAGCAGAGTGCAGCAGGCATCTGTTTAGAGTAAGTTCAGATTTCTTGGCCCAGTCCACTTCCATCCCTGGGTACTAAGAGAACTCATAAATTATGTCACTGTCAAGTTGTCTATGATTCTGAGTAAGGAGGGCAGGAAAGGAGCCACAAGTTTTGGAGGATGTAAAATTCTGAAAATCACCCATAATGCTGATGAATTTAATGGTAAGATTTCCTATCAGACTTTCAAAATGTTTGTTTTTGAAAATCCCATAAAATGAAGCAGTACTATTTGTCAAGCAGCATGAGTTCACTAAGAGCAATCTGTATTAGGCAAGCTCTATTTTACAGGGTTGCTAGACTAAGAAATTTCAAAAAGGGAGTAGAGATGATAATCCCATATTTTATCCATTATAAGACACCATCAGCTGTAAGTTATATATTTTTAAAATATGGTTTTAATAAAGATTTTATTTATTTATTTGACAGAGAGAGATCACAAGTAGGCAGAGAGAGAGAGAGAGGAAGAGTCAGGCTCCCTGCTGAGCAGAGAGCCCGATACGGGACTCGATCCCAGGACCCTGAGATCATGACCTGAGCTGAAGGCAGCGGCTTAACCCACTGAGCCACCCAGGCGCCTATATATTTTTAAATATGTTATATAATTACATAAGTGATGCCAATTAAAGTTTAAAATGCTTTCATATTAGAGGTTATTGTTTTACTCTTATTAAAAGTGCTGTTTTAGATACTTTAGACATAGACTTCTATCATGTCATTCTTTAATTACATAAAAAATTAAATATAAATAAATGTAGGCATTCCAAAAATCTTCTCATTCAGAGTGTAACTGAATCAGTTTTCAACTAGAAAACTTCCTTGATGACTGTCTTCCAGTATATCATTCTCCATACCATTAAGAATGTCAGTAGTGCAACATTTCCTCAATTACCTCCAGGATTTCTTCCAAACTACTGACTCATACTACAAATATTAATGCTGACACTTTCCAATTTGACTAAATTTATATTTTTATTTTTTCATCGATCAAATCACATGTAACTGGAAGTTCAGTTCAAAGTTAGCGAGAGGTTCCTGACAATGATGTTGAACACCTTAATCATAAATTCTTTGTGATAAATAAATTGGCCACAACAGCATCTCATTATTCATTAGTTTTTCATCTATTCCTAGGGATTTGGCAATTCCTCCTGCATTTAGTGGGATAACTTGGCTTGTGACAGCTATTCCTTTTGTAGTAACAAAATGTGATGCAGTTTCATGGACTTTGGGATCTTTCCTTTTTTTTTTTTTTTTTTAGAAACATGTAATTACTTTGTTCCAACAGGACTATGACAGATATGGCATCCATGATATAGACTAGATTCAGTCAACACACAAGATGATGAATACTACCTAAAATATATCACACAAGGAAGGTAAAACAGGGAATCTTTGTGGGAGAGAACACCTGGTATCAAACAGCTGCCCTCAAATGTCTACAAGGCAGAAAGTGGTATAACAAGGAATTGATTTGTTAAGCACCAAACTACCATATAGTTTAAACAACTAAGTACTGGGGCACCTGGTTGGCTCAGTGGGTTAAAGCCTCTGCCTTCAGCTCAGGTCATGATCTCAGGGTCCTGGGATCGAGCCCCACATCAGGCTCTCTGCTCAGCAGGGAGCCTGCTTCCCTTCCTTTCTCTCTGACTGCTTCTCTGCCTACTTGTGATCTGTCAAATAAATAAATAAAATCTTAAAAAAAAAAAACAACTAAGTACTGAGGTAACAACTACTATACAGAGATTAATTTTGGTTCACTGTGTATCTACTAACTTAAAGAACTTCCCTCCCAGCAACAGAGATGTCCATTTGTATTGGTTATGATTCTCTGAATTTCAAGTACAGAAAATACAACCAGTCTGGCTTAAGCAAATTGCGATTTTTTTGCTCATTTAACTGTGACATTGTAGCTGCCTTTAGATCCTCTGAATCCAGAGACCAGAATGAAGACATCAAGACACACTTTCTCTTTGTCTCATTTCTTTGTATGATGGTTTTGAGTGGCTTGACCCCATGGAGGCAAAACAGTCACCAATGAACCTAGGTATCCTTAGTCCTTAAATCTGGAAGTCTCTGTAAAAGAAGCCAGTTTCTTTCCCAACGATTTCAGCAAAAATGTTGGGTTAGATCACAAGACCACCCTGAATCAATCACCGCATCCAGGAAAAGCATAGTAATCTGATTGATTGAGCCTGTGTCATGTGACCCTCTAGATTCAGAAAGCGGTGAGGTGCTGCATAGAACTGAATGAATCAGAATGGAAGGAAAATGGTTTTACAAAGAGAATCCAGGCAGACAAAACAACAACAATGAAAACCACATACCCTGACAACATCCACATGCAAGATTTTATATGGAAGATCATATCAAACAAAATTTAAAAGCAAAAAATTTACAGTTATTTTCAAAAAATTATCACAGAAAGAAAAAAAGTTAATTCACTTTAAAAAATAGAAATGATACTACATTCTTTGACTAGAAGCAGTAAAACTGAAAATTACTGATAAAAAGATAGCTTAAAATTCAGCTATAAAATTTCAATAAAAATTTTTTTAAAATTTTCAAGAGTCTCCTAATTTTTAGCAAATAGCAAAGAAAATAGAAACTGAAATGACATATTAAGAACACAATGATGATAACACTACATATAAAAGTTAAGGAATGGCTAAAGCCACATGTAGAGGAAAATATACAGCTTTAAATGTTTTAATAAATAAGAAACCTAAATACATATCTCAAAAAACTAAAAGAAAGAAAGAAATAGCAAAAGAAACTAAACCTAGAAAATGTTAAGAGTATTTTAACAACTTTTTCAGGTAATTATAGATATTCTTCTTCGGTTCTACACTAAAGCTCAAAGTGATGACTTCTTAAAGATTATATGCAGTGTGGAATCTGAAATTACATAATGACCTTTTTATATTCTGTTACATTAAAATCAACTGGTCTATCTTGTATTTTGAATGGAACTTTTTTTTAACCTAAACAGATTTTTTAACATCATGCATTGGTTATTTAGAAAATATCAGTTCACTAAGCTATGCAAGTCTTCCAAATTTGATACACTGCATTATACAATCTTGAAATCACATTTGTTAATACCACCATTGTGAAAAGTCAAAGTGCTAGGGTGTCGAGCAGATTTTAAGGTATACATGATAGGAGGTATAAGTTTTCCAACATTCTGACTTTTGCTTAAAAGCTTGAATTTATCTTTGGTGACAGTACTTAATAGTTTTTATTGATGACAAGTTAACTGTCCATTTTCAAGAAAATGTCTGCCAGTCTAAATGAACATAGCTGAGCCATTGTTCCTTGAAGTAAAGATAGTGTTCCATGAAAAAAGTGGCTATTTCAGCTTGCAACTCAAGAATTTCAAGTATTTCCTTGAAACAACCAACTTATTTCACTATTGGAAGTATTTTATGCCCTCTTTCCATATAAGAAGACATTTATTCAAGAGTTGAGACTTAACAAATATAATGCTTTTATTGCTTCATCAAGGACATTGTTTTTTTTTTAATCAAGAACATTCTTAAGGGATACTATTATTTTTAGTTTTGCTGTGAATGTGTGGTATGAAATACAATAACAGGAGTGCCTGGGTGGTTCAGTCGTTAAGCTGCTTCCTTCAGCTAAGGTCATGATCCTGGGGCCCAGCATCTGGCTCCCTGCTCAGTGGGAAGCCTGCTTCTCTCCCTCTCCCACTCCCCTTGCATGTGTTCCCTCTCCAGCTGTCTCTCTCTGTCAAATAAATAAATAAAATCTTAAAAAAAAAAAGAATACAATAACAATATGAATGGCAGTTTGGTGTACTTCTTTGATTCATGCTAATATGCCTGCAGTTTTGCTTACCTTTGCTTTGCATCATTAATGCAAATGTCAACATAATGAAAAATGCAATAATGTATTTACATTATTATATAGTCCATTGAAAATCAAGGAACTAGAAAGTCTAAACTTAGGTCCATTAATATATGAAAATTTTTCATATTGTAACAAAGGAATTCCAAATCAATAAGGAATGGGTTTTTAAAAAGCTACTACATGTACTGTAGAGTGGTGTTAACCATATGCACAACAGAAATTTTTAATCTAACAAATCTGAAACTGTATACCCATTAAACAATTCTTTTTTTCTCCCTCTCCCTAGCCCTTAGCAACCTTCATTTTATTTTCTGTTTCTAAGAGTTTAGCTACTTTAGAGACCTTCTATAAGTGAACTCATGCAGTTTTTGTCTTTTTGTGACTGGCCCATTTCACCTAGTTTAATGTCCTGAAAGTTCATTCATGTTGTAGCATGTGTTTATATATATTTTTTCTATTCTTTTATTTATTTTTTCTTTAATCTTTATGTCCTTCCTTCTACTAACTTTGGGCTTAATTTTTTCTTCTTTTTCTGTTTTTTTGAGATGTAATATTACGTTGTTGATTTGAGATCTTTCTTTAAGGTACACATGTATGTCTATAGACTTCCTCTTAGTACTGTTTTGGCTGCATCTCATAAGTTTTGGTATGTTGTATTTTAATTTTAATTTACCACAAGATATTTTCTAAATTTCTTTGTGATTTTTTCCTTGGTCCATTGATAGTTCAAGAGTATGATGCTTAATTTCCATATATTTGTGAATTTTTCCATTGTTCTTTTTGCTATTGATTTCTAGTTTCATTCCATTGTGTTCAGAGAAGATACTTAGTATAATTTTAATCTTCTTAAATGTATTAATACGTGTTTTGTGACTAACATATGGTCTATCCTGGAAAGTGTTCTATGTGGGTTTTTTTTTTAAGACTTTATTTATTTATTTGACAGACAGAGATCACAAGTAGACAGAGAGGCAGGCAGAGAGAGGAGAAAGCAGGCTTACTGCTGAGCAGAGAGCCTGATGCGGGGCTCGATCCCAGGACTCTGGGATCATGACCTGAGCTGAAGGCAGAGGTTTTAACCCACTGAGCCACCCAGGCACCCCAATATGTGTTCTTAAAAAGAATATGCTTTCTGCTATTGTTGGATGGAGTTTTCTATGTCTGTTAAGTCTATTTAGTCTATGGTGTTGTTTAATTCCTCTATTTCTTCATTGAGTTTCTGTCAGGCTGTTCTATCCATTACTGAAAATGGGTCATTAAAATCTCCTATTATTATTGTGTTACTATTTCTCCTTTCAGTTCTGTAAATGTTTGCTTTATGTGTTTGGGTGCTCTACCATTACATGCATATATGTTTATAATGGTTATATCTTCCTGGTGAATAGATCCTATTATCATATAACGCCATTCTTTGTCTCTTGAGACATTTTCTGACTTAAAGTCTATTTTTGTCCCATGTAATTATGGTCATCTCTTGCTCTTTTTGTTAAATTTGCATGGAATAATTTAAGCCTGTATGTATCCTTAGATCTAAAGTCTCTTGTGGACATCAGTTAGTTGGATGTGGTCTTTTTTTTTTTTTTTTAATCAGTTCAGTCATTCTGTCTTTTAATTGGAAGGGTTTAATCCATTTATATTTAGAGTAATTACTGACTAAGAAAGACTTACTGTTGCCATTTTATTGATTGTTTTACTTGTCTTGTGGTTGTTTTGTTCCTCTTTTCCCCTCTTGGTCCCTTTTTAAATTATTTATGTATTTGTTATTTGATAGTGGCATGCTTTGATTCCTTTCTTATTTTCTTTTCTGCATCTTCTATACATATTTTCCTTGTAGTTACCACGGAAATTACGTAAAAGATCTTCTAGTTAAAACAATCTGTTTTAAACTGTTATCAACTTAACTGCAGTCACAACACTGTTTTCTTCCCTCATTTTATGTTATCAGTGACCCAAATTATAACTTTTTATATTTTGTATCCATTAACATTTTTAGTTATAGCTATCTTTTATGCTTTATTCTTTTAAATTCTATACCAGAATTAAAAATTATTTTTGTACCACCATTACAATACTACAGGATTCTGTATTTGTCAATGTATTTATCTTTACCAGAGGGCTCAATATTTTTGTATATTTTTGTGCGGCTGTCTAGCATCTTTTCTTTTTTTAACTTGAGGGACTTCTGTTAACAGTTTTTATAAGGTAGGTCTAGTGGTGATGAGCCACCTCAGCTTTTGCTTATCTGAGAAGGCTTTTATTCTCCGTCATTATTATAGGTCAGTTTTGCCAGATAAAGTATTCTTGTTTGACAGCTGTTTCATTTCAGCATTCTGGATATATTAAGTGCCAATTCCCCCTGGCTTGTAATGTTTCTGCTGAAATAGCTGCTCATAAACTTATGGGAGCTTTCTTTTGCATGATGAGTCTCTTTTCTCTTGCTACTTGGAAGATTGACTTTTAACAGTTTGATTACAGTCTGTCTTGCGGTGGGCTTCTTTGAATTCATCCTAGTTGAAGTTTATTGAACTTCTTGAATTTGATTACCCATTTCCTTCCTCAGATTTGGGAAATTTTCAGTCACTATTTCTTAAAATATGGTCTCTACCCTTTTTTCCTTCACTCTTCTTCTGTGGCTCTTATAATGTATATATTGGTCCAATTGATGGTTTCCCATAAGTCTCTTTGGATTTTTTTTTTCACTTTTCTTTATTCTTTTTGTTCCACTCTGTAATTTCAAATGACTGTGTTTGGGTTTATTAATTCTTTCTTGTGCTTGATTAAGTCTACTTTTGAATCCCTCTAGTGATTTTCAATTCAGTTATTGTGTTCTTCAGCTCCACAGTTTTTAAAAGGAGGCTTTCTTTCTTTCTCCCTTCCTTTCTTTCTTTCCTTTTTTCTTTCTTCTTCTATCTCTTTGTTGATACTCTCATTCTATTTATGCATCCTTTTCCTGATCTTGGTTCGTTGCTTATATGTGCTTTCTTTTTTTATTTTGAGCTATTTTGAATTTTTTGTATGGTAATTTCTACATCTCCATTTCTTTCAGCTTGAATTTTTTTCAATTTATTTTGTTTCTTTGATTGGCCCATATTTACCTGTTTCTTCATGTGTTTTGTAAGTTTTTGCCATGGGTATGCATTTGAAAATATAGCCACCTCTCCATCTTTACAGATTGGCTACATAGCCTTTCACCAATCAGCATAGTTAGAGATTCTGGGGGACTCTCAAATCATTTCTGGGATGTGAGTCTTCCCTGAGCTTGAGTTTGTAATTTCCCAGTTAGAGAGAATTTTTTTGGTCTTTTTCAGGATCTTATAGTCTTTTGCTTTCTTTAGTGTCTGTTTATGTTACTACAGGTTCTCTGGGGTTATAGCAAGCTCTTAAATTCCCTTTTCTCCTCAGTGACCCTAAACATCTAAAGCATTCCAGTTCTGTCGGTTCTCCAAGTCAGATGAGATAGAAACCAGTCTTTTGAGCTGTTTCCCAAAAGCTAGAACATTGGGCCCCAATTCCAGTCTTTTCTTTCCCTTCCAAGGGAAAAGCTACAAGTTGGGCACTCTCTGCTGAGTGTGCCAAGTTTTCTGGCTTCTATCTGTGGTATACTACAAATTCTCCAGTGTTGCAACAAGTGGCTGAGCTCTCTTTTGTTCTCAGCAACCTCCTCCTCTGCTCTCGCCCCACCCCTACTCCTGCCCTAGAATCCAAATTATACTCATTCTTCATTAGTGCTCTGAGTCAGACAAGACAGAAATCAGCCCCATGGCTGTCCTTCCAAAAGCTGGACATTGAACCTAAGCTCCTCTCTTCCCTTTCCCTCCCAAGAGAAAAGCCCTGAACTGGACTTTTTCTCCTGATCACACTGAGCTGTGCTGGCTTAGGGTTAAATAAAATGGCTTTTCTTATATATTTCAATGGATTGCTCTTTCTCTGCATTGAGTTTCTCTGAGTTACTACTATTTCTTAACTGGTTCCTAAAGACTTTTTGGACTATATATTGTTGCTAAGTCAATGTCTCTATAGGGGAAAAAGATCTGAGGCTGCCTATTCCACCATCTTGCTATGTGGTCAGACTTTCACTTTAATTCAGTATAGTTCTTCCTGTTTGAATTTTTTTAATATTTATCATATTTTCTTTTTTTTCTAATTTAAACTCCATTAGTCAACATATAGTACATCATTAGTTTTAGATGTAGTGTTCAATGATTATCATATTTTCTTTTAAAAATATGAAGGAAATATTCAAATTTAAATTCAAAAATATTGAAGGAAAAAAGTGTTTTCCATTACCAAATAATGGAAAGCATATAAAAAACATTGGTTTCTAATGTTTTATTATTATAGTTTGTGCTAAAGGTCAGTAAATGTTAGCCTTTTTTCACATGTATTGTACAAAACTCCTACTATTGCCTTTTCCAAATTCTTACAGCCTAAACAAAAGTGAAAAAAGGCATTTTGTCATAGGATAAGAAATAAACCAACAATACAAATTATTATGGAGCCAACATTGAAAATATCTTTAACCAATGTAAATAAGAATAATTATGAAGTAGATGGATTTATTTAGTTTTCCTTTTCTTTTGGGCTTTAGGCATTAGGATTTTTGTCTTCTTATGGAATAGGAATGGAATACAATCAAGCCAAGGTAAGGTCATTCTATTTTTTTCTGGAACAAAACTGAATTTTTTTTTAAAAAGAGACCTATTGAAGTCTCCTCTTTAGGTAAAGGAGCTCACTTGAGAGTGGTGGTTAAAAGCACCAGCTCAATAGTCAGAAGTTTAAGGTTAAAATACCATCAGTTTCTTAATGCCCCATATTTCAGGTTTGCCAAGATAGATAGGGAATATCTACTTCATAGGTTTTCTGTGATAATTAAATGAAATATCATGTTCAGTGCCTTTTCAAAGACTCCAGAACTCACTAAGCCCTCCAAAAATGTCAGCCATTTTTACAGATTAAGAGGTCAAAATTTAGAATTTATTTTGGAGTAGTACAAGTTTCATTGCTAGGTTAAGAATAGAAAAGCAATGATTGGTTTGAGCTTCAAATCTAGATGGTGGATGTAGATATAGATTTTTTTTTTAACTTTAGGCACTAATATATTATACCTTTGGAAGTGCTGGAGGAAGCATGATGTCCCAGATGATTTTGGTATGTAAATTAAACATTCTTGGGTCTAAATAGGTGCATTATAAATACAATACTGTCAGAATATTAAGAATATATATGCCTGTGTTTTAGGGGTACAGATATTTGTCAGGAATCAATGTTCTACAGAATTGTGAAGTTGCCCTAAATCATTACAAGAAGGTGGCAGATTATAGTAAGTAATTCACATAATTTATTTTAAGATAAATAGACTTGCTGAGCAATTAGAAGAATAAATCAATGCCAGTTGGTATATTTATGAAAGTATTAAAAGTCTATGTTCTTAACATTTGTTATAATTCTTTTAATACAATGTAGAGTTTTCTAATTTCTTAATAGTTACTTTTCAAAGGCTTTTAAAGGATGTACTCATCTTTTATTTTTGTTAGAATACATCCCTATGTTCTTGTGCTGTACTTTCCTTCAATTGAGAATTTGAATAGAGCATCAATAAATATTAAACAATTTTTCTAATTCTAACACTTAGAATATGGGATGGTCTGTTAAAAATTCCCAAAGAAATTGACCTAAGATATATATGCTATCAATCTCTATCATTGCCCTTGAGAACAATTCAAGAAATCATTATTCTATTGCACTATCCTTTGTCTACAAAAAATAGAGCATGAGATTAATACATGTTTCTAGAACCATTTTCAAATTCATATGTAACATTTCATCTTACATACCACTGAATCAGGCTATATAATAGATTTTTAAATAAAAGTCTTCCAATAAGTGAATAAGATAAGGTCCATATGGTTAATTTCTGTAGTCAGAATAGTATCTAAATACACATCTTTGGTATTATTAGGATCTGAGAAAGAAAAGAGAAAAATAACTGCTTTTTAATGTAACATGTTATACATAACAAGATCATTTCATATGCTTAATGAAATTGGAATTACTACATGTTTTTCAATATATTATATATTCAATATATTCATTTTCAATATATTGAAATTTCATATTAAATATGAAATATCCATATTCAATATATTTCAATATATATCTGGTGTATATTAAAATACATATATTTCAAACTTCATACTCTGTTAGATTTATTCAAACATATTTATCTTTATATTTATTTTTAGAGTATTCATAAGTAATTAAGGAGCAATTATTATTCTTATATTGTCATTTTAATCTTGGAAAATGTTAGTGATAGTAGAGGTCAGTTGTCTGCTCCTAACATCTGTCTTCTTTCCTTGAGCCAGCTTGGCCAAGCTGTTCAGGAGGTTCTGATAAATGTTGATGCAATTTTTGTAAGGATTGCAAAAAATAATGAGGTTTCTTGCACTTTTCTCAGAACCAAATAAATAAAAATCAGTAAATTTCTATCTCCTAAAGGTAGATGTCCTTTTTCTATTAGTAGACCAGATCTTTGCACAATTTAAGTAGAATCGGCCTAACAGTGTTTAGTGTTTTTTTTTTGACTGTTATCTCCTGCAACCTTGTATAGTCTGGCTATTCTCTGGTTTGTATCTATTCACAGTTGCTGACAAATTGGAAAAAAGTGAAGGTATTCCAGTGGAAAAAGTGAGACTAACTGAGAGACCTGAAAATCTGAGTTCTAACAGTGAGATTTTGGATTGGGACATATACCAATACTATAAATTTTTGGCAGAAAGAGGAGATGTTCAGATACAAGTAATGTATACAAGCAAATCTGGATTTTTAGAACATGCCAATTACAAGGGGTTTGGTAGTCTGAGTCCTAAAAGCGTTAACAATGCTCCAATCCGAATGTGAACAAGAAAAGACATCTGCTCCTCTTTTCTTGTTCCCTGCTACTTACAGCTTCTGTAGCCTATGGGAGAGCCACCTGTCATAGTAATGGCAATTTTTCCTTTTGCATTTACTCCTAGAAATTTTACTTGTAAAAAAACTAGGTATTATGTTTAGGAAAAAAGCACCATCCCATGTTGAGTTGAATATGAATAAACTCTTAACCAGCATTCAGAAGTGTTATGTCTTTGAGAATGGGAATGGGACAGCATTTGTGTGACATTTTGAGAGCTAAGAGTAAAGGCTGCTAGGCTTATGTTTCCAGGAGTTGCTGTACAGTAGCAGGCCAGCTTCCTGCCACTAAGGAAGCCAGATGCCCAGCATCAATCAATTACCCAATAAAAGATACAGCCTAGAATGTTTTCTTCTGCTTCTTTTTTAGACATGCCAACTGCATCAAACTGAAACTGTACTATAATAAAATCACCAAGTAAATTCATTTTTCACTTTTTTCACCC
The DNA here is from genome assembly GCF_022355385.1 of Mustela nigripes. Taxonomy (NCBI): domain Eukaryota; kingdom Metazoa; phylum Chordata; class Mammalia; order Carnivora; family Mustelidae; genus Mustela; species Mustela nigripes. The sequence continues at coordinate 101,824,778 of NC_081563.1, forward strand.
TTTTTATTCATTTATTTTTCAAATTGTGGTATAATTGACTTATTTTCTTCATTCAAATTAATACTATTACTAAATAATTTTCAAAATTTTTCATTTCTAGGTATCTCTTGGACAGTTACATCTAATTGGGAGAAAAGGTCTGGATCAGGATTACTATGTAAGTCAGTCTCAGGATTCAGTCATGTGGGGTAGGGAGGAGAGTGGTGACGGAGGATGGGGTGAGGGAGGCAAAGAGAGAGGAAGGGGGCATGGAAAAGTTGCTGGGGGAGAGCCCATTGCTACACCCTTGGTCAGATCAGCTTTCTAGCTTTTGAGGAAGAACAAAGTTCACTATAGGAAGTTCTTTTCCTACCTACCTCTAAATACTAAGGAGTAGAGGCATTTGGGTCCAGGGAGCATTTGGGTCCTGAAAGAGCATTTGGGTCCAGGGAGTTTCCATGTTCCCTTTGAACCTAGCCTCTTCCCTCCCTAACTGGGGTGAGGTGAAGTAGATATCCTCACCTGCCAGCCTTGGACACACCCATTCCCCAAAAGCCAGCTGTGGAGACTCCACCTGGGAGTTTCTTGCTAAGGGTCAGACTGTCTACAATATAATTAGAAGTATTATTAAACATCTTTATAAATTTGCCAAGCTCCTTTCAGTCATTTTGCTTAACCTTACCTTATCCCAGTGAGGTTAGAAGACTAATTAACAATTCAAATTTATAGTGGAGGAAAGAGCAAATAAGCCTAACCTATACAAGATCTCAGTAAGATACCAGAGCCAGGGGATAAGGTCTTATCTAGAGTCTAACTATGGTTTCAAGGCCATAGATCTCCCCAGATATGAGGAAGTAACTGGGATTCTTTATAAAAGATGGTTTTCCAGTCCCTGTCATTTTATAGGAGCCACATGCTCACTGTCTCCAAGGAACAAATACCCTATTTCAACATAGTCCTAAAGGCTAAGCAATAGAAATAACTACTTTAATCAGGTGGTTACATAAAAGAATAATCTGTTGTTACTGTTCATTTCACTTTATATTGTTTTTATGAGTGTAACTTGTGTTTTATATGAGATAGAGTACACATTGGCTAAATGTCAAAGTTAATTTCATAAAATGTGATAAAACAGGTAGCAATTGAAATAAGCACATGCATCTTAAGACAGCTCAACTGAAGGCCTTAAGATTTTATTAATCCTCATCATAACCAAGGTTCTAGCTTCTTTGATGGGACATTCTAGATTCACAATATTCCTCCTGTGTCATATTTCAGCCTGCAATGAGTTTCTCGTGTTAAATAACAGATGCATAAACTGGGAACAATTACCCGTTTTCCATAGCATGAAATTCTGTTGGGTATGAAGGCACCCAAACCTCAGCTGTAGGGAATACCCATCAATCTTTGCAGAGTACATAAAAGCGCTACAAAGCTAAATACTCCAGGGCAGCTCCAGCCATTATGAACACCAGATGGAAGCTGCCTCCAGAGGAGAATGAGGTATAATCCCAGGGCTGGCAGTGAAGGATTCTGGTGTTGTAGTGGCAACAGCCAGACACTTGGGCAACACCAAGGAGCCCAGTCAGGCTCTCCGACGGGCTCATTCATAGAGGGTTTATTATCTCTATCTTACAGATGAGGAGCTGATTCTGGAGGGATGAAGTAAATTGTTTAAAGTATCACAGCTGAGTAGCAAGGTTGTTAAGAATCAGAATGTGAAACTTGGGCTTCAGCATTCTTCCATCAAAGCTTACTTCCTCTTAACCTGGGGGTTGTGGCAGTAGGGGGGATAGGATACAGCCTCTAAAATCTAGTTTCCTCATTTATAAAACAAAAAGAAGGAATGATGTAATTGGGTTTCTTTAGCTCTGACTTCCAAGTGGTCAACTTGGGCTCCGTGCTTCCCATCCAGACGTTGCCAAAAGTCTGGTTTAATTCCAGAACCATCAGCGAGGTTCAACACATGCCAGGGGGTTGTCCTTCCAGCTTTCCTTAACCTAATAAACCCAAACCTGCATAGAGGGTTCCAGTCAAGATTTCAAACCTTAAGACTGATTATGTATGGGTTAGTTTAGGCTGCATCCTAAACCACTCCCCAAATTATATGGCTTAAAACAACCACCAGTTATTTAATTCATGACTTTACCAGGTCAGCAGTTTTGGCTGGGCTCAGGTGAGTAATTCTTCTGGTCCAGCCAGGCTCAACCAATCTTGACTAGACTTGTTCATGCATCTGTAGAGTATTGGCCAGGGTTGACTGGTTTGTGATGACCTCATCTATGAGTTCTCTCCATATGCTCCCTGCTTTCAGCCAGCTATGCCCATGCTTTTCACATGGCGGCCCAGGAATCTAAGAAGACAAGCACAAAAGTCTCTTAAGGCCGAGAGTTGGAACTCACAAATCACTTCTACCACATTTTTCTGGCCAAAGCAATTTACAAGGCCAGCCAACATTGAAGGGACAGGAAAAAGGACTTCCCTTAATAGGCACAACTGCAAAGTATTTTGGTCATTGCACCTTCCCACAGCTTAGCTGTACCAGGATCAACTTGAAGTGGCATGGGAGTGAGAGAAATTAAAAGGATAAACCCAATTTCTAAAAGGCTGTTACTGTAGCTCTTCCCATGGCTGGCCTCTCATCTTCCAAGACTTACCTCCTTAGAGAGGACTTTCTTGATCAACTCTACTCTCCACCACTTATCCTATCACAGTTTTTGTTTTCCTTTTCCCATATCACCCCCTGAATTATATTGATCTTGTTTACTATCTTCCAACAGTGGAATGTAAGCTCTTGTCTGTCTTGCTCATTCCTATGTATCCTATACTCTGATAGTACATATTAGGTACTTGGTATTTTGTGAATGAATGAATGAATGATAGCATTGTAAACATTATATGTTGGTCCTCAGTCTGAGAACTACCACTTGAGCCAGTATGCTAATGCTTCAATCCACCGAAGAAAATTATTAATGTAATTGTAAGTAATTATTATTTATAATTATAATTTTATAATATTACAATTATAATTTTATAATTATTACAATTATTTATAATTGTAAGTAATGCCCAGTTTACTGCCCAACAAAGTATTAAAATACCAGGAAATAACTAGTTGGCTTTTTTTCCCCTCCTCACTGTTTGATTAAATTAATCTCTCTCCTGAGTTGTCACTATAGGCAACATTTTCACCTCTCACTCCCCCACTACCAAATTCTTAATTACTGAAAAATATTGTGTATGCAATCCTTGATTACATTATCTTAAATTTCTACACATACATTTTAATGTAATTTGCATTCCTAAATTTATACAGGCTCAGAGTGAATTGGATTAGGAAACTGGGTATTTGGGTGCATATTATTAAAGTGGATATGGCATAATTAAATTAAACCTAGCAGAGGCATAATATCAGATATGTAAGGGCAACTGCTTTGTCTACTCTAACACCCATTAAAAAGACAAGAGCTAATATCATCCCTTTTCAGGTTGATTTACATATTTTGAAATAAAAAAAAGTATTCATAAATTTATTTTTAATAATACATTTTCTTGGCATTTCATTCTAGAGGAAATATTACAAACTGATTAAACCTAGGAATTTTCTTGAACCAATGAAAAATTATGTTCGTTGTAAGAACGTATGTGTTTAAATAATAAAATTTCACTTCACATAATGCCTGGGACATACTATATTTCATCCTATCTAAGATTCCATCAATTATAAGACACTTTATATTCTACTGAGAAAGAAAAACATTGCCAATATAAATTATATGATGCCATTGATAGTAAGAAGTGTCCTGATTAAGTGTGTGTGGGGGTTACATCCTAGAGTCAGTAAAACACGACAGTAGGTACTCAATAAGTATTTGAAGGAAGGATGGATGTGTCTTAGTCTGTTTTAGCTGCTGTAACAAAAATACCATATTCTGGGTGTCTGATAAACAACAGAAACTTATTTCTCACATTTTGGAGGCTAGAAGTTTGAGATCAGAGTGCCAGCATGGTTGGATAGGGCCCTCTTCTAATTTATGGACTTCTCATTGTATCCTCACGTAACAGAAAGAAAGAGCTAGCTCTCTAAGGCCTCTTTTATAAAGGCACTAATCCCATTCATGAAGGCTTGGTGCCGGTCCCCTTCCAAAGGCCCTGCCTTCAAAAATTTGAATTTTGAAAGCACACAAATATCCAGACCACAGTAGATGGATGGATGGATGGATGGATCCCCCACATGGATGGGTAGATGAAGGATTGATGGATTGATGGATAGATGGATACTTAACTGTTTCAGAGCAAGGACTCATCAAATTAGATTGCATGATACTTTTAACTTTAACATAGTGTTTAGTAAATGTTCAGACAATTAAAGCAATAACACTAAAGGCAGGTTCATTTAAAGACAAGTAAAAGAGAACTGAAATGCTAAGGAAACCATGAGAGTAGAAGGGTGTAAAAGGAGAAATTAGAGAAAGCATCAATTCCTTTGGTCTTTGGGATCATTATATTGAAAGATGGGGAAAACTCTAGGGTTCTTATTTTCTTCTGATTCTTATTTGCTTGTTTTCTTTCAACAGTTCAAATATAGCTTCTCAGAGTGACAATTTTTTCCCAGAATTTTCTATTGCCAAATATTTTGAGAGCCAAATTCTGAAACTGGACAGTGGAAATTATTTCACAGATAATAGTATGAAAGTTATAAAGGACTATAAAGCTTAAAATCCAGTCCTCTTGTTTTAGAGATTTATAAATTTACCCTTTCATCCACTCCCTCATGCATTCATTCCAGAAATATTTCCCAAGTGCCTCATATACAGTAGACTCTGTGCTAAGTTCAGACAGTTAAATCTATGGGTCCGTGCCATGATAGTCACCTACATGTGTATTTGTGTCTTGGCTCAGTGGAGGCATTCGTAAGAAATACCTTTATTTTCTGTGTTAATGGGGTCTGATAAATGTGATTAGTAAATCATGCATTTGATTTGTTTACCGGTAGGTGAATGATAAATCATACATTGCTACAATTTCCCCCTATCCAACTGACGCTTAGGTTATTCCCAGACATTTTGGACAGTATTTGTTGTTTCAAGATTCCCTTATGCTCATAAATTTCCAATGGCTTCCTTTTTCTATCATATAAAAGAGAAGTCTTGGCCTAGTATTCAGAATTGTTATAATAAGGCCCCATCATATTCTTGCAAGTCCTAACTTGTAGATATTCTGCTTCAACCATACTGAAGTAATTACTATTTCCTAGACATATGTTGAACATTTCTATCTCTATTCTTTGTTCATATTATTCCTCCAGCCTATGATGCCCTCTGCACTGGTGAATCCTGTCCATCTTTTATAAGATCTTTGCCATTTGAGTCCTCTTTCTTGACAATGTGAAGGCAGAGTACTAAGTGCATGGAAATTGAAATCATGCTACTAATGTGACTCTGGTACCTGCTGCTTGACTTTGAGTGTCACAAAATTGGCTCAAATATTAATAGTACCTTCCTTCTAGTGATGTTATGAAGATTAGGTAAGACAAAGCTTGTAAAATACATATGCATAATTCTGTTATACCATACCTCTTTCATTCTTTTTGGGGTTCCTTTTATTCCAACTATCACTTACTGTCATTGCTACTTGCATATATGCCTTTCTTCTCGGCAGTATTGGTAGGGAAAAAAATATAGGAATTTTTTTTTTTATTCCTCTGTGACTCACCTATAATAACAAGCTACCATATACATGCCATATACCTAGCACTTTCAATCAAGTTTCTGAAAAAATAAATGAAGACTAGGAGAGATGGATGGATGCATGGGTGTATGGTGTAGTGAGATGCAGCACTGGTGGCATTTATACTTAGTTGGGTCCACAAAGCAGACTGACTTTAATAACAAGGGTGTGGCTCCCAAATAAATTGGCAATATTTCTGGAGTAAATTTACATATAAAAGGACTTACTCATGTTTCTTCCTTAAACCTCCTCTTCTCTTTGAGAAGGAGCAGATCCTTGCCCGTCAACCTAGTCAAAGCTTTTTATAGAGCAGAAGAGTTTTGTCCTAAAAAGACACTTCAGAGAGTGTCTTCATTTCTTATTCCTGCAGCGGATTTCTGTTAATGCTTCACGTGGTTTCTGAGGAGAATTTCTGAAGGGTCACAATGAGGCCTAGGGAATAGGGTAACAAGGGTCAGGTCGGCCCTTATATGTGCTAAACTGAGCATTTCATTTAATGTGCTAACCTAAAGAGAAGCAGAGGCTGGCTGGTGTCCTTTGTTTTTGATTTAGACAGAATCAGGCTGAAGTTTACCTCTGTAAAAAGACCTGGTCTCAGCAGGCGGCCAGGTGTGCCTTGTTTCACTCACTCTGCCTTAGAAACATTAGGAAGCTACATATCAAATTCTACCAAATTATACAAACTGTCTAATAAAATAAGTACATAGTATCAACATCAAGGCATACTTTTTCAAAATAATAGACTATATGGTTGTAGAGCTGGGATCCATCTGTCCTCCACAAAGCCACATGCCCATCATGCCTTTCCACATGCAAGAAACAAGCCCTCACATTTTAAAATTATTTTTAAAATAAACTCTTCAGGTTTGGTTTGAAATAGCATTTGAAATAGTGCCTTAAAAAGTGTAGGCATTTCATAGACTTTTAAAAAAAATGCATGTTAAATGAAATAAAGTTTGGTTTGAAAAGACATTTCATAGGGTATATATGTGACTATCAATAATACTGTTCCTTTTCTCTCCAGAAAGCGTTATACTACTTCTTAAAGGCAGCAAAGGCTGGGAGTGCAAATGCCATGGCATTTATAGGAAAGGTACATGCTTCATCTTGATTGGTATTTTTTCATTTCTTAAAAGTCTTAAGAAACTAATGGTACCAGTGAACTGAACCCAGTATAGCACGACAGATGTCTTTCATGGGAAGCAGCTGACCAAGGCATTCCATTTCAGATTGAGCATAGTATACCTGAGATGACCACTGGAGAAAAAGCCCCATACAACAGCAGCCTCTATCTGGGGCACCAAAGGTAGCCTTGAAATTGACCTGGCCCAGGCTCCTGGGCTGAGTGTAGTTCAGAGACCCCTACCACCCCCATGACCCTCTGCTCTGCCATGTAACAAGACATCTGGGTCCGTTGAACATCTAACTAGTATAGGCTTCCACCCAATGAGGTGCCTCCTTCCTACACCGTGGGAATGAGAACCAGCTCTAGGCTGACCAAAATCCATCCTTGGGCCCCTATCAAGGGAGGATCCTCCTCAGATGCTGAGCAAGTTTTGTGGACAATTCCTCTAAAGAGGCACAGTTTTTTTTTTCCCTCTCCTTCAAAGACCACTGACTCCCCCAAGGGCTGCCCTTGGCTCCCTGCGGCCAATTTGCATTAGTAACCATGGGGACAAATGCGCCACTTTCCAAAGCACTACAAACAACTTGAGATGAAAGGAAATTTGAGAAAACACCAACAGGGTCCATTTCTTTGCCCTCCAGCAAGGTCACTCCAGAATGTATGTAAGAGATTATTTCTTTAGTTTTTTCCTTTCTTAAAATTGAGGTGAAATTCAAATAACATAAAATTCACTATAGTCTATCATTCAGTGGCATTTACTGCATTCACAATGTTGTGCAGCCATCACATCTATATAGCTCCAAAACATTTTTTAATCACCCGCAGATTCCATAGTTTATTACATGCTCTTTTTGTTTGGTTGTTTTGTTTTGTTTTGTTTTGTTTTTTAGATGTATTTAGAAGGGAATGCTGCAGCACCACAAAATAATGCTACTGCCTTCAAATACTTTTCCATGGCAGCCAGTAAGGTATGTCTTCAGCCCATTTTTGTAAGTACAGAAAAACATTTGGCTTTTGTTACATGCAGTTTGATGTCCAAGAGTTGATTCCAAAGCTTCGTGTTCAGCTAATGAGCCTGGGAGTTTTGTGTCCTGGAGAAGAAGAATATCATTGACAATAAAATATGGCATTGGGATAGGGGGAGAAGTCGCTTGTCTTCTTGGTAAATAAAGAATGGCAGTGACATATGCTGTTCTAGCAGGAGGCCAGACAAATCTCAGTTTTCCCTCCCCTGTGCAGCAGGTGAGGCCATCTAGCCCAGGAAATGGGAAATAAAAAGCACAAGGACAGAGGAAGGGAAAACTCAGAGAATGTCTGCAGTAAGTTCAGGACAAAAACAAATAAGAAAGGCCCAGTTTTTTCCAGTTCGATCTCTGCCAGAGGCCAGTATCTCCCCTGGCCCAAGAGGAAATCAGACAGGGACCAGGACAAGATGGTTGAGTGCATGGCTCTGGGGGCTGAATCCATGGTTTAAATGCCAGCCCTGCAGCATACTGCCTGTGTGACCATGGGCAAGTTACTTAACCTCTCTGTGTCTCGATTTCCCCATCTGTAAAATGGGCATATAAGTTTGCCTCATATCGTTGTTGCCAGGATTTAATGGGTTAATATTTATGGGCCTCATCTTGCAAAGTCCTGAAAGCAGTGCCTAGCTTACAGTAGACACGGAGTGTCAGCTATTATCTTTTGCAGTTTGGGGCCAGTGAGGTGGCGTGAACTTCAAAGCATATCCAAGGCAGAACTGATTGGACCTTGAGGAAATATAAAAAATGGAATAACATGGCTCCTGCCATGAAAATTTTTGTCTTGATTCCTGGGCTCAGTGAGCCTGGCATCCGTCTGATAAAACTTAGCAGACTACTCTGAATGCCTTCAGTGCATTAAGAACATCCTCATTGCAACACCTATCAGCCTAATGCTGGGGAATGGCCCTGATAAACTTCCTAACCCTGCACAGTAGGAAGCACCTTGCAGTCTTACAACCCCATACTGCAACACTGGGAGTAAAGATGTGCTCAAATCAGGGAATATTTTCAACTGCTCTCAGCGTTTAAAAGCCCACACGCTGCTTTAGGAGCCTATTTATAAATGACTAGCACCTCCGAGCTGCTGCTATTGTGGTGTAAATTACTGAGAAGGCTGGTACTCGGCTCCTCTCCCTTGTAATTTGTATGAAATTTTTGCTCAGCAGGCTAGTTATCTGGAGTACCATTAGATTAGGATGACAAGGGAAAGCAGACTGAAAAAGAGGTGGGCTAATGTAACAGGAAGGTCTCTTGTAATCTGGCAAATAATGCTGAATTTGTCAGCCCAAAGGAATAATGCCAGGAAGCTGGGTGTGTAAATTAACCCAGCTCCCAGACTATTCAGGGCTGTGTAACCAGCAGGAATCTGAGCTACTTGTGTTCTAAACCTGAGCTACCTTTCTTTACAGAGAAAATCTGAAATTATCTTTATGGTAATTATTCTGAATGGCATCAGGGGGACATTACCATATATTCCTTTATCATCACCTGGATGGTTTATTAGATTTCTCACTTGGGGTCACTACCCAAGTAAAGGGTTTCTGTCTTCCACTCTGCATATCCGTACAAATACACACATAAATGCATCTTTTTAAATTTGTTTTTAAGGCATATCAGTACCAGGATGCAAAACTACAGTCTTTATGTTTACTCAGAAACATGAGCAGTTATCTTGTCAGGTCCATATTGGACCATATGCTTCTACTTTTCTCTTTAAAAAAGAAAAAGATTTTATTTATTTATTTGTCAGATAGAGAGAGTACAAGCAAGGGGAGTGGCAGCCAAAGGGAGAGGCAGGCCCCAAGCCTCATGAGGGTCCATCCAGGACCCTGGGATCATGACCTGAGCTGAAGGCAGACACCTAATGGACTGAGCCACCCAGGCGTCGCCTTCTGCTTTTCTCTTTCACACCTCTGAACACATCAGGCCCATCCTCGTCTCCACACTTTTGTCATCTTCCTTCCTTCCCCAAACTTCCCATTCTGAATCCCACCCATCCTCCAGAAGAGAGCTCAATCCTCTCTCCTTCTGCAAACCCACCTCTACCCACCTTGGTTCATATAATTTTCCCTTTTCTGCACTTGCCCCACATTCAATCTCTGTACTGCTGGAACTTCAATGCTTCCACCTTGTGCCTTCTCTCCTAGTGTCTGGAGACCATGTCTCCTCAACTAGGAGGATAGTAGTCTTAGTACATAGTAGAGGTTCATCAAATACTTGACAAATAAGTGACCATCTGCTCTCTCAGTTCATGTCCATTAACCTAAGCAAGAGCACTTAGCCCTAAAGTGGAAATTATATATGGGGGGATTGCCTATACATATGCTTCGTTTGGCCCAGAAGGTGTTTCAGAAATCAGGCAATCTCACATGGTGACAGATGGTAGCTACACTTGTGGTGAGCACAGCATAATGCATACAGAGTTGTCAAATCACTATCCTATACACCGGAAACTTATGGAACACCATGTGTCAACTATACTGAAGTAACAATGATTAGGAAATCTCATATAAAAGTCTGGACATCCAGCTTTCCTTGGAAAATGGAAAGAGCTGACCCTATGAGGCTGCTGTTCCATGTCACGCCGGTGGGCTGGAGCAGAAAGCAGAGGGGCTGCCACTGCCTTTAGACAGGGCAGGAACTCTCTCCTTTTCCTCAGTGCCTGTCACTCTGTCACCCATCAGTGTACTTCATTGTACTTCTTACATTACCTTAATGGTTCCTGGAGGTATATCTGAGTTGGCTACTCCTGACCTGAAAGTTACAAATAAGCCCTCTGGGTCCTTAAACAGTCGGTGAGTCCAAAGTCAGAACCCATCCCCTATTTCCTCCCTTCCTCCTCCCCTCTTCTCATTTCCCTTCCCTTCCCTTTTTCTCAACACCTAAAATGAGGATAGTTGGAAGACAGACCCACTAGACTTAACCACAACCATCACAGCAGGCCTTACTATCTCCAGACCAGACTATCCCAAGCACCCTAGGACCACAGGTAGATGTAGGCAGGGGACAAGAGGGAAGAAGAGAGCAGTTGTGTTACATCTCTTTTAAATACAGCTGGACCATCCTTAAGAATTCTTACAATAGCTTGCCCTTTGATATGCAGAAGCTCAAACTTTGGAGTTTTGAAATTATTTTTCAACTATGCCTTTTCTAGTGATGTGCTATTCTTGTGTCACTGAGAGGTACTCTGGTTGCATCCACAATAACTCCATTTAGGAGGTAAGAAGAAATCTGGAGAACCTTTAACCAAAATTTGAGTTCCTGAGGAAGTGCTGTAAGTCTGTAAAGCAAACCTACAAATCTGCTGAATGACAGCCAAGTGGCCAAATGTGCCTCCTCATTCAGTCACAAAAGGGTGAAATGCATGATGGGAGACAAAAAGAAAAGTGAGTTTCCTGATTAGGGAAGTCACTTTTAAGGTTCACTCTTTATCCTGGATTGATATGCTAAATACCAATATTTTTAAACATGTGTTAAATGCTTTATAAAACATGCTAAAAACGCCCTTCTGTAGACTCTTTAGAATACTAATTAGGGAAAAAAAGGTAATTAATTTAGCATCAAGTGGAAAAGAAGATATTGATGATGTTATAAGCAGACAAATTTGAATAAAGAGGCATATACCAATGATTGAAATTCACAGACTCTCTAAAATGTTATTTGGCCATTTATATCAACCTCCTTTGACCAAAGCAGGTAACAAGTGTCTGGATAGACTTTTCCCTTCTGGAAAAGCTCCTACACATCCTTCAAAGCCAAGTTCAAATGTCAACCACCTTTAACAACTCAATCCTCTCAGTCCCTAGCCTCATCTAGGCAGTTGAGTATCCCTCTTCTAGGTGTCCACAGCATTTCTGAATCTGATTCTACTATGGGACTTACCACATTTGACATGGCTATTTAGGAGGCACTATAGTTGATTGGAGCCCACAAGCCTGGGAACTCTCTGAGGCAGGGATCATTGTTCATCTTTCAACTTTCACCTCCTACCCCAGTCCAACACCTATTACAGAGTCACACACAAAGCAAGCACAAAATAAATGAAGGATGAAAGAATGGAAAAAAGAGTTGACTTTTGTTTCCCTCTTTTCTAGTCAAACGGGGTTATGAAGGTTTGAAAGGAGAAACTAGAGAGAGACAGAATAACTTACAAACTGCCTGATTAACTTGCCTTGATTTAATCCCTTATTGGGTACATTTTAAATATTTGAAGTGACTTTTTTCATAATTTTTCTTATCATGAATTGTTCTGGGACTTTACTTGGATTTTTAAAACTGTTCCAGGGCAATGCAATTGGTCTTCATGGGCTCGGTCTTCTTTACTTTTATGGGAAAGGAGTTCCTGTGGTAAGTTAAATAATTTCTCTCTCTTTTCAATGTATTTCTAGCAATTTATAAGGTAAAATTCATAATCGTTAACTAACTTAAAGGAATTAGTCTCTAATACCTTGTTTGCCAAACTATCATATTTGACATTAGAAAATAATTCAGTGGAATATTTGCCAAAAGAGACATAAAACAAATTTGTGACAAGAATAACAACCCTAATTATATCTTAGAATTATAGATTCTAAGTAACCTTAGAAATCAAACAACCCCTGAGGATTTTTTCTGATAGAGAACTTTAGTTTCTTAGTGTAACCTCTGTCCTTTGAGTGACCCTCCCCCAATATCTAACAAAACCTATTGCCAGGGTAGGAAAAGGCATAATTTACAGTGAAAATGAGATAATTATTTCCTAATAGAATCTAACATAATAATGAAATAAAATGCATAACACTTCTGATACTATTTTAATTAGCCTAAATCACATAAAGCTCTACCTATCCTTTTTTTTTTTTTAAGTGGAAGGCAATTGTTACCATGGAGTTATACATACACCTTTGAGTAATAGAATGTAATTATCTTGCAGAATTATGCTGAAGCACTTAAATACTTTCAGAAAGCTGCAGAGAAAGGATGGCCCAATGCACAGTTTCAATTAGGCTTCATGTACTACTGTAAGTGCTACAAATATGGCTGCTGTACCAAGAATGACAAATGCATTATTATTTCTACTCCATTTTTTTTTTTACAAAGATAAAATTGTTGGAGTGATTGATTTAGATAGAATCCTGAGGCAGCATTATGAGGATGCATTTGAAGACTTAAAGAAAGGACACCCATTGAGAGAGGAGGCAAGGAGGTATAATGAGGAAAATCACTTTTGGAAAGGTTGAGTTTGAGGTGCCTGGTGATAGCAAATGTGCATACTCAAAAGCAAGTATGCAACTCACCAGAAGGGTCAGAGTTGGAGAGAGGATTTGGGAGGCATCAACGTAGAGGAGTTAGTTAAAAATAGCTGAGAGTGCAAAAAGAAAAGAAAGAGCATGAGAAGAACAGTGAGCCATGGTCAGAAATCTGGTGGTCCTCAGTACTGTATTGAAAAGATAGGCAGAGAAAGAATAGTCATGAAAAGACTGAAAAGACATGGTCAGAGAAATAGAAAGGAAAAGTGATCTTAAGGAAGCCATAGCATGGTACTTTCAAGAAAGAATAAATGAATGGGCCTCCCTGTGAAATGCAATGAGAAGCCTGCTTCTTCAAAACAAAAACAAAATGAAAAGAAAGAAAAGAAAAAAGAAAAGGCTAAGAATCAATGGGACTTTTCAATATAGAGAATATTTGTGTGGTCATTGGACTGGTTGGGGTAGAAGCCAGATATGATGGAATGAGGTATGAATGGAAGGTGAGAAAGTAGTTGGATAAAAATATTCTTGGAACTTGTGTGCCTTTAAATGGAAGAAAAGAAATGGAACAGTGGCATGAAGGGGATCAAGAACCAGGAGGGAGTTCTTTTTAAGGTGATGAGAGACCTGGGTATAATTTTTGGTGAAAAAGAGCCAGCCAATGGAGATGGTTAATGTATCTTGGGAGTGATGTGATAATCGATGAGAGATTCTAGAAAAAGTTGAGTGGTATTAGGATCTGAATGCACCCAGGTAAGTAGAGGCCTCCTTAGTTTCAATAAAGAGGAGGGATTTCTCACCCTCAAAGATTGGAGAGTTGGAGGAAAGGATGGTGCAGATATAAATCTGGAGGGAGGGAGAGAGAGGCAAGTGAGAAAAGACAATGTAAGAATTTCCTTGGGTGCCTGGGTGACTCAATCTGTTTGACTTTGGCTTAGGTTATGATCCCAGAGTCCTGGGATCAAGGCCCACGTGGGGCTCCCTGCTCAGCCAGGAGTCTGCTTCTTCCTCTCCCTCTCCCTCTGCCCCTCCTCCCTGCTCATGCTCACTCTCCTTCTCTCTCACACACAAATAAATAAATAAAATATTTTTTTAAAAAGAGAATTTCCTCAATGAACTAGGCACCACCAAGTTCTCTTCTGAGAACAAAGGCAAAGTGATTGGGGCAGGAGGTCTCAGAAAGCCATGAAAGTTTGTTATACTCTGTGGGGATTGAGAGAGGGAGTGCCCAAAATGAGTACCAAGAGATCTGAACATACCCGAGTATCTCCACTAAGTCCTTCATTTCAGAGGCAGGGCTAGAGCAGCAGGAGTTTGCATCATCAGCAGGCATTTTCCACAGTAGCCCAGGATGATGGCCTGTTTTATATTATTTTGGGGGTTGCCAAAATGGCCTTGTTCTTCTAGTTCATTCCAGGTCCCAGGCCGAGGATCTCTCAGATTCCTCCACCTTCTAGAATAAGAGTAATAGCAATGGCTAATATTTATTAAGTCTTTATGTGTGTCTACTCATTTGGTCCTCTCAACATGTCTAGGGGGTATCCTACAGTTTATAGATGAGCAAACTGAGGCACATCACAGGTCCAACAGCTTGCCCAAGATCACATGGTTAGTGGAGCTGGCATTCAAACGCAAGTGATTTGCCTCCAGAGTCTTTGCTCTTAGTGGCACTGCTTCTAAAGGTTATGAAATGTTGAGAGCTGGAAGACAAGTTAAGGACCGTCTAGTGAAAGCCTCTCCTTTTACAAATGAAGTTCCTAGAGGGTACCCAACTCACAAAGGGTAACGAGAGAGCCAGGACAAGCTGCTAAGAGCATGCTGATTTTCCACCTCGCCCTAAATGCTTCTCCTTGCTCCAAGTATGAGTTCAGTCTGAGCAGGGCCTCCTGGAACTGGGATTCACCTGCTTCAAACTCTGTAGTTATGACTGGGAGAAGCTCTACTGGTCTCCCGATGTGGAAAGACAAGAAGGGTGAGCCACGTCCTATGTCCTCGGTCCTCAGAGACCACCTTCTGGTCTCCTTTTCACTAACTTTAGGTATGCCGAATTGAGGAGATATTCTCATGAGACTTAAGAGTCTTTCTTCTTCAGGTCTCTGAATGGGTCAAGAACATAAATTTCCACATTCTTACTTATAAGCAAATTTAACTTCTTTCCCCTCCACATAGTGGATCATAACAGCTTGACTTTTGGTTGGCTTTTCTCATTCTATTTAAAATAATAGGCATCGGGGCGCCTGGGTGGCTCAGTGGATTAAGCTGCTGCCTTCGGCTCAGGTCATGATCTCAGTGTCCTGGGATCGAGCCCCACATCGGGCTCTTTGCTCAGCGGGAGCCTGCTTCTCTCTCTCTGCCTGACTTTCCACCTACTTGTGATTTCTCTCTCTGTCAAATAAATAAATAAAATCTTTAAAAAAAATAAAATAAAATAAAATAATAGGTATCATGTGACCATTATACCCATAGATTATAATGCAAAAAAAGATAATAATAATAAATAAAACAAACAAGGGGTGGCTCAAAACAATTTTAATTTTCAGCTGGCTCTGGAGTATGGAAGGATTATAAACTTGCCTTCAAATATTTTTACTTGGCATCTCAGAGTGGGCAGCCCCTTGCCATTTATTACCTGGCCGAGATGTACGCGACAGGAACGGGAGTGTTAAGATCGTGCAGAACTGCTGTGGAGGTAAATAATGGCATGTGTTTAAAGCGTTTTTCAATTATCACAGAGAGGAGGTGATACTGTCCTTCAGTTGTTGGTGCCTTTGATTTTATAGATACTATGTCTTCCTGTTGAGAGTGTGAACACGGGTATTGGCCAGGCAGAAAAGCTGTGATGTGACTCAGGCTGGGACAGGAAGAGGAGAAATGATCCCTCCTCTCTTGCTTTTGGCTTTTCATCAGGTTTTAAAGCTCATCTCAGAATTCAGTTAAGGAGCTCTGCCTCAGCCTTCATTCAAATGGCCAGGGCAATTTGGCCCTTCTAAGTGGGACTGGGAGTTGTGACTTGGGAAATGAAAGGCTTCGTTTAGCTTAGAAACTGTAGCCCACTTCTTCCCAGAAAGCAAGGTCCTTAAGTTTTTGATGATTTGGATGACAACTGGAAAAGTGAATCCTTTCAGCCTGAGCCAGTGATGTACTTTTCAAAAGTAAGCTTTTAGGACCTTAATGCCCTTCATTGATTTATTAAACACTTCCGCTGAACCAAAATAAATACCTCCATGTTGCAATCTGGCCCCTCTGAAACTCATTTCAAAGGCTGCCAGCTAATAATCTATCTTTAGATTTGCTCCTTTGCCAACTTCCTAATGAATTATGTATGGCTAACCTCTTTTGGTTACATAAGGGCTATTCAGCTAAGTTGACGCTTGTCCCCACAGAGCTCTGCACACCTCCCTCACAGTTATGTCACCTACACCCTTAGGCACTGTCTTCCCTTCATTCTCTCCTTTCCACATCAGCTGTGGCCTTATAACTCACCCTTGCAGAGCAGCAGTACCCAGAACAGTCCTTTTTTAAAAAACAGAAGTCAAAACATTCTGTCCTGCCAAATAGCCTTAAGTCAGGAGAGTTTATTACATAAATTTAAAATAAGCCTCAGGAAGTTTCAGCTCAAGACCAAAAAATTTACACTTATAATCTTTGTGCCTATGAGAGGTATTATCTCTTCGCCCTAAATAATTTTCAAAAGCCATACTTTAGACCCGAAATCCTTGCCTGACCAGCCAGGAGAAGCCAAAGATTCACTTCATTTATCGTTTGCCTGGGACGAAGCATATAGGCTAACTTGTGTGCTTGATTTCTTTCTCCCACGTACAGCTTTATAAAGGTGTCTGCGAACTAGGCCACTGGGCTGAGAAATTCCTGACAGCATACTTTGCCTATAAGGATGGTGACATAGATTCTTCTCTTGTTCAGTATGCACTACTTGCAGAAATGGGGTATGAAGTAGCTCAAAGCAATTCAGCATTCATTTTGGAATCTAGTAAGATAAGTTAAAATTCTCTGCAATTCCCCAATCATACATATGCATAAATGACTTTACTACACGGGTATTTTAAGCCTTCCTAATGAAATGTCTCTCTTTTTTTAGAAAAGGCTAAGATTCTTGAAAAAGAGAAGATGTATCCAATGGCACTTCTCCTTTGGAATCGAGCTGCCATTCAAGGTACAGAACCTAGATAAAAATGAGCACACGCCTAGTCCCTGTCCACTATCAGTCATCAGTTTGCTCCAGCTGAGCTCTCGGGTGTCTAAGCAGAAAGCTGCAGGCTATCAATCAGGTGGTCTTTCCTGCGGTACCCGTCTTAGGGTCAGCCTTTGATGAGGGGTCATTTCCAGGAATTTCTTTTCTTTGCTTCTTTGTTATGCTCAAGGTCCCTGGTTTGGTAAACCATAGGCACCAGAGTAGTTGTTTGAAACAAGACAGTTCTGACTCAGGAAACCAGTTTTCTTGTTCTGACTTCAGTTCACTCATTTGCTGAGTTTGGGTGTTTGTTTGTTTGTTTGTTTCTGAACTTATCAGAGAAGTGACCTATGTCTTAATGAATTTATAGGCAAAATTGCTTATGGATCTAAGACTCATTTGATTGCTCTTTTAAAATACCACATGGATGATTACTACAAACTTCAGATCTTTATTGTAACTGTTAACAGGTTAGCATCAGAAAACGAAACAGAACAAAACCCAAAGTCAAATATCAAGATCCTCTCCCTATTCCTGGGGTTCCTGTACCCAGCTCGCAGGGTTCACAGCAATGAAGAATATACAGTAACACTGGAGTGAAAACACTGGCAGGTGGCATTAGTAAAAGCAAACAGATGCTGCAAAGCTCTCACGATCAGGATTTAGATATGTGACGAGCTCTCATGCAGTAAAAGAGCAATTTTATTTCTGATTAAGTTTCTTAAAATTGTCCCATGGTAAGGTTGAATTGTCTCTTTTCCATAAGAAGTGAATGGGATAAAAATGATTCTCAACTGACACTATATGAAGCCGAGGGGGGAAAGTCATAGGGGTGCCTTTGCAGATCCCACTGAGCCAGGGACAGAGCGGCAAGCCAGCCATGCAATTTTAGCAAGAAGTTCCTGAAAGAAGAAAAGCATGTGTTTTCTAAAATGCAATAAAGACCTTGTTTGGTATAGGAAAACAACACCAATCTCTCCACTATGGCAAATCAGCTCAATTGCAACAAATACAGGCTTTTTCCAAGCCAGGAAATGTGTGGACATTGCACCAAGGAAAGGAGGCATTGAAAGCGAGAGGACATTAATATTAAACAGAATTCACCAATATAAAAAAAAAAACGTCAGGCCGCTAAAAATAATTACGTGTCACAAGAGAGGTCAGGCATGAGTGTCCTGAAGATGAAGTTGCTGAGTGCCTCACTCGAGGTTAGGAGACATAATAATGAACACAGCTACTCCGCGCTGGTGGTGCTTCTTTCCGCAGTGGCTGTGTGTGAGGAGAGTGCTGACTCAGTCAGGACTCAGCCCCCATGCTGTGACTGTGAAATTCAAGGGGAGAATCCCTCCCACTGTCAAGGGACCCCCTGAGAACCTGCCATGGTCACCATATGTCCCTAGTCAGCCCCTTAATTATGGTGGAGCTGACTTCTCTGGAAAACCTGCTTGTTCACTGCCTTCCTGCTCAGGGATTTCAGGGGTCCTGCTTACTGCTTATAAAGCTTGAAAATGCACAGAAGGCCTGTCCTTTTGTGGTTATGGCCCAGGAAGAAACTTAGGGTTAATGGAAGGCACCTTTGGGCAAAATTAGAAATGGAGTGGGTTTCTCATTAAGGCTTTAAGGCTCTTTTGCCTCTCCAGGTCTATCCAGGCCCCTCTCTTGGGTAGCAATGCCATAAGGACTTGTCCCCAGCTACCTGAACCTTTTTTTTTTTTTTTTTTTTTACTTCTGGGAAGTAACCCTGTTAACCAATGTCTTCAGCAGCTTATGAATTTTATGATGATACCCTTACTTAAGAAGGCTAACAATGGCTCATGGTATTACACTTTAATAGAGGATTCTAGAAGATTAAAATAACTTCAGTACCCCAAGGAATCAATTCCAAAGGATTTTAGGCATTGCAGTAAGCCAAATATGGGGAAAATTCTGGGTGGAAGGAGTCCTATAGCCCTCAATTATATACCTCAGACCATAGTACACAGAGCACTTTCCTCCTTTTCCGAGTAAGTCTAGACTGTGCTAGAGGGGTTGGCCACACCTGAGACAGATGTCCTAGATAGATTTAGAGGTCCAGAATTCCCTCATCTTTTCAGTTAACATTTTCCCAATGAATGGAAACATGGACCCCAAAGCCACCCTAAGTGGCCTTTGAAAGATTGAAGTCTCATGTCTTAAAAAGTCAAATGAACTTTTTTCTACTCCTGAATATATCCAAATTTGTTGGAAAATAAGATCCTAAATTATTTAATGTTTGGGAAAAGCATTTTCTGAAGAGTTTTCTACCAGGTCTGTCCATTCATTCCATAAGTGTTTGTCAAGTACCATTTTAGTATGATAAATACCATTTTAGATGATATCAGTGATCAAGAACATCAAAGTTTTTGTCCTCCTAAGACAGAGAAAAATAAAATCATGAGACAGAGACAATAAACAAATAAGATAACAGTGATATGTGCTGTGAAGGAAAGAGAACACGGAGAGAGATAGGTAACTCCTGGGGGTGGGGGATGAGAGGACACTTTAGACAAGGCAGTCAGACAAGGCCTGTAGGAGAGAAGTGACATTTGCTGTGAGACCCCAATAATGAGAAATCAGCGACATGAAGGGTCAGAGGAAGTCCAAACATGACGGGCAGAGGGACATAAAGAATCTCAGCACAGAGGTCCTGAGGCAAGAATGAGCTTGGTGTGTTGAAAGAGTATTACGGATTATTAAGAAAGTGAGAGCCTATTAAGAAAATGACATGTGGGGGCGCCTGGGTGGCTCAGTGGGTTAAGCCGCTGCCTTCGGCTCAGGTCATGATCTCAGAGTCCTGGGATGGAGCCCCGCATCGGGCTCTCTGCTCGGCAAGGAGCCTGCTTCCTCCTCTCTCTCTGCCTGCCTTTCTGTCTGCTTGTGATCTCTCTCTGTCAAATAAATAAATAAAATCTTTAAAAAAAAAAAAAAAAGAAAGAAAGAAAAAAGAAAATGACATGTGATGCGGCTAGTCAGGGAGGCAGAAGGCAGATGAAGCATGACTGGGAGGTCAGGTCGGGAATCTGGATATTATTCCAAGTGCAAAGTGAAGCACTTTAGGGCTAAAGGGAAATAAAAGGATTTGACTCTACTTTTTTTTTTTTTTTTTTTAAGTCATCCTGGGGGTGCTCCTGGGCAGCTCAGTCAGTTGCACAACCCACTCTTGATTTCAACTCAGGTCGTGATCTCAGACCTGCTTGGTGCTCTGCGCTCAGTGGGGAGTCTGCTGGAGATTCTCTTTCTCCCTCTGCGCCTCCCCTCTAGTTGTGTTTGCATGCATGTGTGCAAGTACTCTCTCTCTTTCTCAAAAAAATAAATAAATCTTTAAAAGACAATCATCCTGGCTGTTAAATGGAGAATATAATGAAAAGTGGAGATAAAAGGACAGTTTGGAGGCTATTATAGTACTCCAGGCTTGATCTAGGTGGTGAAGGAGACAGCAACAAGCCAGTGTCTTTTAGAGGTAGGACCTGCCGAAGCATTCAATAAGAAATGAGGGGGAGGGGGTGCCTGGGTGGCTGAGTAGGTTAAGCCTCTGCCTTCAGCTCAGGTTATGATCTGAGTGTCCTTGGATTGAGCCCCGCATCAGGCTCTCTGCTCAGCGGGGAGCCAGCTTCCCATTCTCTCTTTCTGCCTGCCTCTCTCCCTACTTGTGATCTTTCTCTGTCAAATAAATAAATAAATAAAATCTTTTAAAAAAAAAAAAGGAGGAGGAAATATCTTGCTTACATTTATAGCCTGAGTAATGTGCTAGTACTGAGATTGGGAAGGAGCTGATGATTTGGTTTGATTTGGTGTGAGGGAGGTAGGTAGCAGGGTGTTAGGAACTGCATGCTTTGAGATCCAAGTAGAGAAGTCAAAGAGCTGATTAGAGGAGTTGGGGTTTAGGGAGAGACAGGACTGTAGATAAAATTCAGGAAGAGTGAACATCAAGATTGGCATGGAACTAATCTATATCACCTAGAAAAAGAGATAGAGGAGAGTGGTAGAGAGAGGAGGGGAAGAGAGGAGAGAGAAGAGAAACAAACGAAGAGGAGAAAAGGAAAAAATGAGTCAACTAATAAACACTTAATGTTCCAACATTTACAAGCTGGGTAGAAGAGGACTGAGGCAAGAGTTTGGAAAGCAGAGGTCTATTAGGCAGAGGGAAATCAAGAAGGTGCAAGGTCACTAGTGTCAAGAGAGGAAAGTGGATGGGCAGATAGGTCCAATGACTCCAGAGCTGCTTAGAGGTCCAGTAAGATGAGGACAGAGATGTGACTGGTGGGTTCACCTGCATGGAGGTTATCAACCACCCTGAAAGAAGCAGTTTTATGGAGAGGAGCAGAAGCCAGATTGGAGAGGGTTGAAGAGTGCATGGGAAGTGAAGCTTTGGAGACAATCAATATAGAACGCACTTTGGAAAAGACTGAAGGGAACAGAGAAATGGGGAGTAGTTAGAAGGACACACCATGAGATAAAGAGAGGGTGTGCTTTTGTTGACAGAAGATACCAAAGTGTGTTTAAATGACTGATGGGACTGGTCTAGGAAAGAAGGAGACGTGGATGATGCAGGAGAGTAGACCTTCAGGGGTGAAGTTTGAGAACGGGAGAGGTGGGATCTAGTTTCCCAAGAGTTGACCTATCTTCAAAAAAGAATTTAAAAGGTAGAACTCCTAGTTTTTTTTCTTTGAGAACATTCATGCTATACCGTGGGAGCGGTCCTGCAATGAAGACTGCTACAGATGAGTGTTGTGGTTTATATTCCAGAAGTTATATCTAATCTTGATTCTAAGATCCCGAGTGTTTTGTTTTTCTTTTTAATGTATATTACCATTAGGGTGAGTTACTAGGAACTGTACATGAATCATTGGAATTTTTTCTTCTCTTTCTAACATTTCTGTCAGGCAATGCATTCGCTAGAGTCAAAATCGGAGATTACCACTACTATGGCTACGGGACTAAGAAAGACTATCAGACAGCAGCCACACATTACAGCATTGCAGCGGACAAGTACCACAGCGCACAAGCCATGTTCAATCTGGCCTATATGTACGAACACGGTTTAGGTATCGCAAAGGTAATAATCCAAACCTAGTAATGACAGCTGTGTGGGAAGGAAAAAAAGTGTAAATGTTTTTAATTTCATTGACGTCTTCAGTGTAGAAGAAGGAAGAAAAAGACATTTGCTGAGTCCCTCCCCCGTGCCAACACATAATACTTACCCTAACGTGAACCCTATGAGAAGGAAATTATTTTCTCCATTTATGCCCAAAGACATAACTAATGAGTTGAGATAAATCTAGTCTAGGCTAATCAGATTCATAACTTCAAGTTTTTCCAGCAATAGTAGTGGGCCCTCCCCCACTCCCTTCCACCTCCAGGCCTTTCTTTCTCTGTTAAAATTTCCATTGACACTCAAGCTCTCAGTAAACAAGGAGAAAGTGGGAATGAGGTCAGAGCTGGATACCAAGGGAACATTAATCCAGAAATGTCTTTTAAATCACCCACTATGTAGCTGACACCGTGCTGAGCACTCTAGAGTATCCTAAGAAAATAGATCTCCATCCTTCAAAGACTCTACTTTACTTGAGAAGATAAGGCATATATATTTATTCAGAAAGAGAGCTAACATGACAAGGAGATATTGGGAGAATCCCTTAGTAAGTGTAATTAAGGTGAAGATGTCATTGGGTTCTGGTACAGTGAGAGAGGTGTATTGAATATCAATAATGATAGTAATAGCCAGGTATTTGATGTGTTCTATATACTATGCCATTTATTTATTTATTATTTTTTTAAAGATTTTATTTATTTATCAG
Organism: Mustela nigripes; assembly: GCF_022355385.1. NCBI lineage: Eukaryota > Metazoa > Chordata > Mammalia > Carnivora > Mustelidae > Mustela > Mustela nigripes. The sequence goes on from NC_081563.1 coordinate 101,847,871, forward strand.
AGAGAGAGGGAGAGCGAGCGAGCACAGGCAGACAGAGAGGCAGGCAGAGGCAGAGGGAGAAGCAGGCTCCCTGCCCAGCAAGGAGCCCGATGTGGGACTCGATCCCAGGACTCTGGGATCAGGACCTGAGCTGAAGGCAGCCGCTTAACCAACTGAGCCACCCAGGCGTCCCTATTTATTTATTTTTAAAAGACTTTGTTTATTCATTTGAGAGAGAGAGAGAGAGACAGAAAGAGCATAAGTGGGGGGGGTAGGGGGGTAGGCAGAGAGAGATGAAGAAACAGATTACCCACTGAGCTGGGAGCCCAACACGGGGTTTGATCCCAGGACCTGGAGATATTGACCTAAGCCAAAGGCAAACACTCAACCATCTGAGCCACCCAAACACCCCTATACTATGCTATTTAAATCACACAATCACTCAAGGAGATAAGCCCTATCATTGTCCTCAGTATATGCATCAGGAAACCAAGAGTGTAGAGACGTTAACACACATGGCCAACTTTGCAGAACTCACTGGTGGTGGAGTCAGAGTTTGAACCCAGGCCTGTCTGACTCCATGTTTTTTAGGGTAAACGGTGAGCCCTGCCTCGAGTCTTTCTTAGTGCGCAAGTATATATTTCATATTAATGTTTATACTCCTGACTGCATTTTTAAAAACTTTTTATTTTTTATTAACATGTAATGTGTTATTAGCCCTAGGGGTGCAGGTCTGTGAATCGCCAGATTTACACACTTCACAGCACTCACCATAGCACATACCTTCCCCAATGTCCATAACCCAACCACCCTCTCCCTGCACCCCCCGCCTCCCCCTCCCGTCCCCCCACAAGCCTCTGACTTCATTTTGAGAGCTAAATAATGAGGGGGTTATCTGCTTTTCTGTGCTTTCTTCTTTCTTCCTGTTGTACTAGTAGTTGAGTGTTATTGATGGGGAATTTCTTATTTGACTGCTAATGGCAGACCCTGAAACAAGCAAGGGCTTCATATTCAGGCACTGACAATTCAGATTCCTGCCTTTGGCTGATCACTTTTCATCATCCCCAGCACCCTAAGCTGTGGAAAGACTGTCAAATCCAAATCCAGTCTGTTTTCCCCATTCTTAGCATGTACAGGCTTCCTGTGTTTATAAAATGGGATCAAAGAGCTAAATCAGAAGATTTCTTTGGATGTCATTTAGCCACACCCCACTCCCTTCCAAGGATCCTCCACAGCTGTAAAACAGAAAAAAGATACCTCCCCTCCCCAGGTTTAGAAATAAAACAATAAGCCTTTGTGAAGGGGCTCTGTCGTCCTTGTGTGGAATGACTCGTATTTAGATCAGAAGAGAATTTGAGTGACTGCTAAGTAAAGTTTCCGTAAGATTAAAGCTTTTATTCACAATTCCTCATGCAAAATGTAACAATAATGGTGACAAGAGCACTGTGTGTATCATGGATAAAGTGACCCCACTCTATGGGTTAAATTCAAATTAGCTTACCTTATAATCCTATGTGATTCAAGGAGCAGGTGCCTGTGACAGCCTTATCCTCACCATAGTGAGGCCAGTTTGCCTTAAGACTCTGGGGGCAGGGAGGATACAGGGCCACCTGTGAAGAGAGGACACTGTCTATGGGAGCCCAGATGGCCCACTGTGTCAGAGGGCCTGGTTTTCCTCCTTGGAGTCACCGCTAACCTCTCTCCCAGGCTCTTTCTTCACAATGTCAAATAGCAGTTGTCAAAACATACATTTCATACGCTTGGAAAAACTTGGAAATTTCTCTCTGGCCACATTTCTGTTCTTGCACATCCAGGTCCCACTGATCAGTGTCTCACAGTTATTACGGGTGTATTTTTTCCTATAAAAAGTCTCTACATGCAAAAACAAAAACAAACAGGGCTGTATTCATACCCGGATGTGGGAATTTTAGATTTAGTTAATGAGGAGTCATTGCTTTTTGTCCTCATTAATTTCTTCGGTTTCACAATTAGAAAAATAATAACCAAGTACCCAGGGGCCTGGTTTCTTAATCTTGCTGTCTAATAGTCAAATTAAGAAGAAGATACCATGTTTTCTAATCTTTAAAATGAATATGCTGATAATTAAAAGCCGAAATCTTGTTCCAGCGATGGTTAATGAAAGCAAAGCAATTAGGAGACCAGACTTCCACAGCATTTAAGTCATCAAGTAATTAAGCATTTCTTTGGCAGGGCACTTCACAATTCTCTTTATTAGTTAATCCTCATGCAAACCAGTGGGAAAGATAATAATATCATTACCAGGATTTCTCTGAGTATCGAAAAAGGCTTTGTAAGCATAAAGCCCTCTGGGAGAAGGAAGTGAAGTATACATCAACCATTGGTAAATCAATATAAAAATGTGGGTCGTCGTTGTCCTCATCTGTCTTTAGGAAAGGACATTGGGACAAGGGTGATGTAGGTGATTTACCCTAATAGCTTCAATGAGAAGCATCTCATTCCCCAATTTATGACTTTGAATTAAGCTCAATAAGCTTCTTGACTTAAACTGTGAGCCAAGACTGACTACATCATTGTTTTGGGAATACAAAATAATGCCTGAGGCAAAACTGGGAGAGGAACTGAACTAATGTAGAAATATAAGCACTCAGCTCACAAGTTGTTACAAAACTATCTCAGTTTATACTTGATTCAGAAGTACTTCAGAAAGTTAACCATGAACAAAACATGTTGCCCATCCCCCCGCTGCCCATTCCTTCTGTCTGTTTCCTGGCTCAGGCCAGAGTTTCTACTCATGTAGGCTTATTGTAAAGGCTTCTCAGTGGTTTCCCATTCTGGTGTTCTTCCTTTAAATCTGCAGCAGAGAAAGCCATGTCTGTCAAAGATTTTAATCCCCAGTTCACAGAGAGGCCTAAGAGATGTGTCTCTTAGTAAGAGACTACATTTCCCAACTCCCCTTCATCCCCATGAATAGTTCTTACCAAAGGAATGGAAGTAAAAGTGAAGGGTGTCATTTCTGGGCTAAGGCAGCTAAGAAGCTTCTCCCTTCTCTCTTTGCCCTTCTTGAATGCAGAACACGTAGAGGCTCAAAGGGATGGCAGAATCAAATGATGGAAGGAGCTTGGGTCCCTCAGTTACCATGTAAAGAAAACTTATCTCCAACAGGGAATACCTATGTTGAAATTTGGGGATTTACTTGTTATAGATGTTAGCATTACTTTAATTAATACATAATCCATCTAACAAAGCACTATCAGTTTATTTTTGATAAAATGCATATGTGGTAGTGTTACTTCTCTCCCTCACTCTTTCCAAAATTATGCATTTACACAAAAAAATGCAAGCAAACACAAAACTAAAAGCATCTTATTGACTATGTACTCCCCAATGAAGTCTGAACTTCTTATTCTGACATTCAAAACCTTCCTTGACCTAACCTACTTACTTCCTTATATTCTAGACTACTTTTCCTTCCCTGCCTTGCCCACCCCCAATCAGAGACCTTGAACTAAACCCTCCTGACCTTTAGTCATATCAGCCCATTTTCTGGAATGATCTTTTCCTATAGTTTTGGCCATTGAAGACCCCTCTCTGTGTCTTTCAAAGATAGTTCCCATATGATCTCCTCCATGAACTCTCCAGTGATATGAAAGATATCTGCATCTGCTTCTAAACTGCCATGGTACTCTGCCTGGCTGTTCTTTATTCACTCAAAAATTTATCGAGTGCTTGTTTTGTGCCAGAAAGCACTGTGCTTTGTTCTAGGAATACAAGAATAAGACAATCTTCAAAGAGCTCGTAGTCTGCTATGGAAGAGACAGTCTGCAGCTATAGTGAAAGCCTAAAATGGCACTAGAGCATACCCACACAAGTAAAGTGCTGTGAAAATATGAACGAGGGAACAATGAATTCAGGTGGACAGATCAGTGCTGCCGGGTCTGTTCTAAAATTATTTTATACCATGAAGTATAAAGAACACATGACAGTTTTTTTTAATGGAAGAAAGCATGTATATTTTAAGATAAAGACTAAGAAATCTTTCATAAAGTAAGACAAAATGAGGGAAGAATAGCCTCTGGAGATGAGTTTCCAACATGTATAGTTAGACCTACAAGATAACACGTCTTCAGGATCCTACAGGAAAAACAAAACCGCATTCATTGAATAAATTATAAATAGACCTGTCACAAATAAAAGTAATTATGGCATGAAGCATTTTTATTTCTCATTTGTCTGGTCTGACCACTTAAGGAGTGTTAGAGCTGAAGCTTTAAACACCAGAATAGAATTATTTTCTGGAAAGGACAAGTTCAAGTTAGATATTTAAAATGGCCTTCTCAGAAATACGACAGAACAGAACACACACCACTTAGAAATGGCCATGACTTCTCTTGAAATAAATGCCTTATCACCTAATAATTAGAAATGTGCAAAACAAAAAAACTTTATGTAGATAACTTTATTTATTACAGACAAAAACCCTGCAAGCACGGGCGCCTGGGTGGCTCAGTGGGTTAATCCTCTGCCTGAGGACGTGATCTCAAGGTCCTGGAATCGAGCCCTGCATCGGGCTCTCTGCTCAGCAGGGAGCCTGCTTCCCCCGCTGTCTCTGCCTGCTGCTCTGCCTACTTGTGATCTCTCTCTGTCCAATAAATAAATTTTTAAAATCTTAAAAAAAAAAAAGAAAAACCCTACAAATAAACAAACTGCTCCAAAGTAGAAGGCATGTTCTGTAAGTCATCATGTGGTAGTATACCATTGCATTCTGTATTCTATGGCCCTATGGTTAAGTGAGCAGGCTAGAAGGAGAATATTGGATTTGAATCTCAGCTCTGCTACTCACAAGTCCCAAGAACTTAAGTAAGTGACTAAAACTCTCTGTGCCTCAGTTTTTTCATATTTACAGTATCATATCTGTATCATCTGTCCTATATAATTGTCATGAGGTTTAAAATAAATGACAGTGGTGACTGGCACAGAGTACAAGTATTTAATAAGAATTAGCCTTTGTGGGGTGCCTGGGTGGCTAAGCAGGTTAAAGCCTCTGCCTTTGGCTCAGATCATGATCCCAGGGTCCTGGGATCGAGCCCCACATCAGGCTCTCTGCTTAGCAGGGAGCCTGTTTCCTCCTCTCTCTCTCTCTCTCTCTCTCTGCCTGCCTCTCTGCCTACTTGTGATCTCTATCTGTCAAATAAATAAATAAAAATATTTTTTAAAAAAAGAATTAGCCTTTGTTTTGAAATACTGTGCAACTATTAAAAATAAAAATATTATAGTCTGAAGGAATATCTGAGAACATGGTATGTTGTTTGAAATACATTGTTAAGAAAGCAAAATATTTTATTAGGTAAAGTGAAAAATTCCTAAGTTAAAAGTATGTGTATATGAATATATATAAAAACGCTGGAATGCTGGAAGGTTGTGTATAAATATGATCAGTACTTATCTCTGTAGAGTAAAATTGTAGGTGGGCTTTTAATAATTGTTCAGCTCTATGTTTTCAAAATTTTCTCCAATTAGAATATGGTATATTTATAGTAAGAAAACAAGGTTAAATTATTTTAAAAATGACCTGTCCCCATATAAAAAGTTTTTGATGACACCCAAAGATTCAAGGCTGAAGAACTCCCACATCATGTAATTAAACAATTTTCATAAACCAGAGAATTTCTGGAGAATTCTGTATTTTTGAATTATAAGAAGCTATTTTGAACGTGTGAACACTGGGCAGTACTTTGGCAGAGCTGATATTTTAGTTGGAAACACATTATTTAAGAAGAGTCTGCAGATCACTTTACATCATCTCCTCAGTCGGTGAATTTAAAGCAAACTAAGCTCAAATATACCACAGGAAGGTTAAATATAAGTGGTTGAGTGTGCAATTGATTTATTTAATGAAACTTGGCCATCATCAAAACACTTCTGAAAGGAAATTTTTTGTTTGAAAGACTTGGATTTCTTTTCCTAAGTAAGGATCAAAGAACAAGGAGTCTTTTCTAGAGCCTACTAATAAAATTTCTTGTATATGGGTTGCCCTAATTAGCCAGTGGGTTCAGGAATTTCTCTGGAAATTTTAAAGAACAACTTTCTTGTCGGACCCCACCCCCACTGAGAATTGTGAGGCCCCTGGGGCAAGGAGTGAGCTCATCCCTCTTTAATGATACTTCTTGCTAGTTTTTATTATAAACTAAGCAACTGATTTGTGATGCTTGTGCCTCAAGAAATAAATTAATAACTATTGCCTGCTTCATATGAGAATGAATGTCTGAGAGATTGGCAAAGGCTGCTCTTCCCTGAATGCCCTATTAAAGCCAATATGCCTTTCCTGTGTGGGGGTGACATAGCCATTATAATCTGCAGGGTGCTTTCAAATGAACCCCCACTGAATTTGTTGGAATTAGAGACACAAATCAGAGATTTTACGGCATCCATCTTCTCTGTTGTCAGGAAGGCTTGTTCAGAACAGTCTCCCGCATTTTAAATTTTTAAGCAAGAACATTCCTCTTTCTCCAACAAATCAATTTATGAGACCGCAAAGCTTTGGAAAAAAATTTAGAAAATGATAAGCAGAGCACAACTAAGAGAGAATACCACAGAAAAAGTGGGTTTAGCAGGGCCACAGGATTCACAACTATTGCACTCCGTGTAATGGAAGTTTGTGAGATGGAGAAGAAAGACAAAGAGATACAGGATAACCACGGTTTGTGAAAAATCTCTCTTCCAATCTGTTGGAAAATAATCCGAAAGCACCCAGCTAAGTACAATTCTGGTATTGTCCCAAGGCCCTTCAACCTTTAAAAGAAACTCTATTTAGCCTTTTCATTACTTTGTTTGGGAGAACAAGCAAATATAAAGCAAAGAAATAAAAACAAGGCGTAAGTAGGTGAAAATCAAAGAAAAACAATTTTTTTATCTTCCATGGCTTAATTTAGTGGAGAAAAAAGTCCCCAGAAATATAGTATGTCATTTGAGGAATCAAATCCCAGCCTGAGAACTAAATAGATTATGCATTCATTCTGTAAGTATTATCAGAGACCAACTATGTACTCGGCATTTTACTAAGCACAAGGAATTGAGGGGCTAACAGGTTGTCCAGGTCCTTGAGGACAAGGACAAATGAAGAAACAAATTCTGGAACTTCAGTTCTGATAAGTACTATGAAGAAAATTAGGAATGTTATATGCTTGTTAGTATCTGTATTGTTATTTGTTTGGGGAGCTGTACTGTTGGCATCTAGGGTTCTGCCTCTTTAACAGGAATCATATCTAAGGTCTGATCCAGCAGTATCCAACAAAGCTTTTTGTGTTAGTTTCCTATGGCTATTGTAACAGATCACCACAAATGCAGTGCCTTAAGACAGCTTACATTTAGTATCTCGCAGTTTCTGTGGGTCAAAAGTCTGGGTGAGCTTGACCGGTCCTCTGCATAGGGCCTCACAGGCTAAAATCAATCTGTGATCTTTCCTGGGAACTTCGGGGAAGAATCACTTCCAGGCTCCCCTGAGTTGCTGGGCATATTTAGTTTCCTGTGCCTGGATGGGACAGATGGTCCCATTTCTTTGCTGGCTGTTCACATTCCTTCTCATTCTTCCCACATGGCCCTTCCAGCCATGGTGAGTGGTGCCCTTCCAAAGCCTTCTGCCATATCTGACTTTTTCTTCTGTGCTCAGCCATGGGAAAACCACGTTTATGGGCTCATGAGATTCTATGGAGTCTGTGCAGGTAATCCAGGATCATCTTTCTATCTTAAGGTCTGTAACATTAATGACATTTTCAAAGTCCCCTTTGCCATGTAACACAACATATTCATAGGTTCCAAGGGTTAGGGCATGAATATCTTGGTGGGGATGGAGGGGCCTACCAAAGATAAATAGTGATATTTCAAACTGTGGCTTTCATTGAATTACCCCTGAAGAATCTGCACCTAATGAGTAGGGGCTGTTCTTCTATTTCTAGGACATTCACTTGGCCAGGAGATTATATGATATGGCTGCTCAAACGAGTCCGGATGCTCACATACCTGTTTTCTTTGCTCTCATGAAACTGGAAACCATGCATTTGCTCCAAGATATCCTGTTTTTTAATGTAAGTTTGTATCAATAGGTCTCAAATCTCTGAAAACAACAATAAGGAACTTTTGGATGGTGGGATGGGAGGAGATGATGGCTCTGGATCGAGTAGGAGGCTTGGATTTTTTTGACTTAATGTTTCTCCCAGCAGTTTACAATGAGATGGAAATGGATGAAATTGGACAACACCCTTGGACCATACTGGGATTTATTTGTCATTGGCCTAATTGTTGCTGTGCTGGTCTTCTTGCTTAGAAATCGCTACGGGTAGGATCTGGACCGTAGGAAAACCTGCTCACGGGAACAGTTTACTTCAAGTTATCCTCGCTAAATAAAGGATTTCCTCCTCAAACTCAGGAGTCTGCTGCAGATTTCCCACACAAGCCTATGATGGAAAATGGACAAAACTTAGGACCTGGCTTGAGAAACCATTTCAGACTTCCTACTTAGGTGGGGTGACCACTTGTGGTGGAGTGAGGTGCTGGAGACTGGTCACCATAGGTTTCCTTATAAACTTGTTGTCTTGGTGATCCAGTCCCTAGCTAGGATAAAGGCCACCCCTTAACTAGGCCGTCCTAGTTAGGATAAAGGCTGTGGTAACAGCCTTTCGTCTCTTAAGAGGACAACTGGGCTTCTCGGCTCCTTCATACATACAGAAGTAGGGAGGACAGGGAGTTTTGGGAGGGCAGGAACACAGTTCCCTCGGAATCTGATAAAGAGACTTACAAATAGACCCTTCATCTTGCAAGAATGATCCTGTGAACCACATTGTAGTTCTGATGAGCGAAATTTCCTTGTGGCATGCTGTGCTGCTTTATGATGATGAGTATACCATCACGGGGGGACCTCTATCAAAGCTGCCCTTAGCACTTGTGCAGTGAACAGTGCCACCTGGATCTGTCCAGCATTGTACCCTTCTCTGCCATTCCTCACTAGAACCCTGTTTTCCCTGGGGAATCCCCTCTGAAGTTCCCATAGAGCGAGAGGATAGAGCTGAAGAGTCTGGTTCCCTGACTCCTGTGGCAGGGAGAGCAAGGACCTGGGACTGGGGGTAGGGTAGCTGAGGAGAGAGCTGGAGGCTGAGGACTCCTGTCAAGGGCCAAGCTTGAATCTCAGCTCCATAGCTCTTTAGCTATTTGACATCTCTGAGACTCAGTCTCCTGATCTGCAATGGGAAGATCTCAGCAAGCTGGTACAAGGATTAATGGGATAATGTACCTAAAGGAACTATCCCATGGTCTGGTATTCTAGAATGAACTCCTCAAATGGTAACATCTAATACTCTTTAAAAGCTCATGGAAAATTGAATGGAATATGGGAGTAGCTGAGTTGATAACAGTCAATGTGGCTTCAGTGCCCTGCAGTTGGTTCTCCAGCCAAAATCCCAGGTATTTTGGTAGGAAAAAATCATACTTGCCTACTTGAAAATCCAACCCAGGGACAGGAAAAGAGTGAATTAGTAATGTTCCTTGTAATCAGAAAGTGGAATGAAATGGTGAGAGAGCACTGAATTTAGAACCAAACAGCTTGGAGTTGAGGTCCAGCTCTGTCCCTTATCAGCTCTATATATGATGTTGGGCACAATTTCTATAAACGTCAGTTTTTCCCCTATAAAATGGGATTAATTCTTACCTCACTGGAGAATTGTGAGGTTTAACATAAGCCTAACTTCTGGGATGCCTGGGTGGCTCCGTGGGTTAAGCCTCTGCCTTCAGCTCAGGTCATGATCTCAGGGTCCTGGGATCGAGCCCCACATCGGGCTCTCTGCTCAGCGGGGAGCCTGCTTCCCTCTCTCTCTGCCTGCCTCTCTGCCTACTTGTGATCTCTCTCTGTCAAATAAATGAGTAAAATCTTAAAAAAAAAAAAAAAAAAACATAAGCCTAACTTCAAAAATGCTTATAAACATTACGTGTCCAAATACTAGCCATAGTCATTTATTTGACCATGAATAATCCACACCTTTCTGAGGTCCAGGTGTTTAGAATTTCCTGGACAGAATCCATCACTTACTAGAAAGTTCCACTTCTTTTTTTTTTTTCTTTTCAAATTTTTATTTAAATTCTAGTTAACAGGGACGCCTGGGTGGCTCAGTTGGTTAAGCAGCTGCCTTCGGCTCAGGTCATGATCCCAGTACCCTGGGATCGAGTCCCACATCGGGCTCCTTGCTCAGCAGGGAGCCTGCTTCTCCCTCTGCCTCTGCCTGCCATTCTGTCTTCCTGTGCTCGCTCTTTCCCCCCCCCTCTGATAAATAAATAAAATCTTTAAAAATAAATAAATAAATTCTAGTTAACATAAAATGCAATATTGTTTCAGAAGTAGAATTCAGTGATTCATCACTTATATATAACACCCAGTGCTCATCACAAGTGCCTGCCTTAATACCCATCATCCATGTTGCCCATTCCCTCCATCAACCCTGTTTGTTCTCTATAGTTAAGAATCGCTTATGGTTTGTTTCCCTCTCTTTTTCCTTCCTTCCCATATGTTCGTCTGTTTTGTTTCCTAAGTTCCACGTATGAGTGAAATCCTATGGTATTTGTCTTTCCCTGACTGAGTTATTCACTCAGCATAATACCCTCTAGCTACATCCATGCCATTTCAAATGGCAAGATTTCAGTCTTTTTCATGACTGGGTAATATCTATATCTATATCTATATCTATATCTATATATATATCACATCTTTATCCATTCATCAGTCGGTGGACATTTGGGCTCTTTCCATAATTTGCCTATTGTGAATATAGAGCTCCACTTCTGAAGGAACTTTCACTTACAAACATGCAAAGAAGGAGCAGGCATCCAAACCTCAGGTCAGGGCCTAACAGGCCTGCAGTGAATTATACCCCACAAGTGCCTGCAGTGTGAGCACTTCAGTGACAGGGATAAGGACAACTAGGGGAGTATGGAAGGCAAATGGGGGGTCCTGTCTCAAAGTCTGGATGAATGAAGATTGAGCTTCTTAGAGGTAAAGCTTGTAAACAGAGCTGCTGGCAGGGAAGAAAGGGTGACTCTGCTGTGTAGAGCAGAGCACTGTCAGAAATACAGGAGCAAGGGCAGTGTGAGCTCATCAGTTTCCCATTTCTGTTAATCATACCAAGTAAATGTGGCAAAGCCACTGAAAGCATGAGCGGCTTAGGGTGATTGAGCCATTCAAGTGTCCATTTCTGGACCTCTTGTCTGGAGCTGTGGCAGAGGCGGCTGGTGCCTGCATGAGCCCCTGCCACACCCATGCAGCTGCCTGACGACTGGCCAAGGGTGAAGGAGCCTCCCGCCTGTCCAACCCTTCTTTCTGCTTATGACAATCCCACCTCCTCCACCGGCACACAGAGCTCGTATATTCCTTCTGCTTCTGATAGCTTCCTTGACTATAAGCTTTTTGTTTTTCTAAATCCAGTTTTCTTTGTAACTCCTTTTTCCCTCTACATTTTCTCCCCTGGTTCTTTATTAAAGCCCAGTAGGTATTCAAGTCAATAAATTTTTTAAAAGTCAAGCATGATTAATTTTTTTTCCCTAGAGCAAGGGTCCAGAGTCATTTTATAAGGAGCATGCTTTCAGAATTCTGTGCTTTCCCCCAACATCTTAAGGGGTGGGTTTTGACAGCTGTGGCCGAGAGTGGCTGGTGAAAGCAAGAGAAGAGAATACAGTCCTGCGGGAAGCAGTGGCATGGTACAGCTTGCTGCAGCCTTTTTCTAGGAATCCCAGGAAGCACAGAGAAAAGGGTGTGGGGAAGCTAAGGAGACTCTTCTGTTTTTCCCTTTTTTTTTTTTTTTTTTTTTAAGATTTTATTTATTTATTTGACACAGAGAGACGCACCAAGAGAGGGAACAGGAGCAGGGGGAGTGAGAGAGGGAGAAGCAGGCTTCCCATTGAGCAGGGAGCTGACAGGGGGCTGGATCCCAGGACCCTGGGATCAGGACCTAAGCCCAAGGCAGACACTTAACCGACTGAGCCACCCAGGCGCCCCCTCTTCTGTTTTTCGCATTTCATCTTCACGATGAGGCTGGAGGTGCACATAATTACCTCTGTATTCCACAGAAGGAAACAGAGGCTAGGAGAAGCTATGCAACTTGTTAAGATCACACAATAATGTGATCACATAATAATAAACAATAAAGCTAGAATTTGAGTCCAGACCTGACTCCAAAATACTTTTTCCTCCATAGTACTATTCCAGTTATTTCTCACTGCTTAACAAACTACTCAGACCTCAGCTGTTTAAAACAACCATCATTATATCTCAGGCATTTTGGGCAGGGAGTGGCTGTGTGATTCTTCTGTTCCACATGGCATTGACAGGGGTCACTGGTTGGTGTTCAGCTGGTGGACAGATGGTTCTAGAGACTCGAAGACAGTTTTGCAATCCTGGCACCTTGGCAAGGTCGCTGAAGGCTAGACTTAGCTCTGAGGGGTGACCGGACTCTCTGTATGTCGTGATCTCTTCTGCATGATGGACGGAGTCATGGGACTTTTTACACAGCATCTCAGGACTCCCAGAGAGGTTCACAGAGACCCAGGCAGAAGCTGCAGGTTTCCTAAGACCAAGGCTCAGAAAATCCCAGAATATCACTTCTGCCACATGCTGTTGACTCCATCTCTCAATGGGAGTAGCAACAAAGAATTAGTAGCCATATTTAACCTACTACAAATAGACGATCTAAAAACTGACCAAGGAGGGGGAAAAAACACCTACCTACCAAGGGTTCTATAAATTCACTGAGGCATTGAGCTACTCGGAAGACAGGGTTGTCTGTGAGGTGAGATTCTTCTTCCATGTTATAGCCTTCCCGCTGCAGTGATCTGATTACTTCTTCAGAATAGTGTGACTATTAGCAGAAGATACTTAAAAGCAGAATCATAGTATTTTGATACTAACTGATGAATCGGTTCTGTCTCAAGAAGAAAGGTACGTGTAAGCAAAGTACATGGATTGGCAAATGTAAGGAGTATGTCAAAAGAACTGAATGCAACAAGTAGGCCTGCTTCAGCCTGGAACCCCTGACTGAGGAGCAAGGGAGTATGGGAAATGGTCAGTTTGAGCTGTTTCCTCTCCTATCCCCAGCTGCCCTGCTTCTGGCTCTTCCATGGTAGAGGGAGAAGGAGTGGCAAGAGGAGTGGCTTAAGGACTAGGCCAGGTTTTGCTAAAGCTGCCTGGAAGAAATCTTGCAAAAAGTGCTCGCTGAGCATGGAAGTTTACCATGTCTGTTCCCATGGAATAGTTTTGTGACTTTCTTGTGGATTCCACTGCTGGGAACGTTTTTGTTTGGGATCTCCTGAAAGCTAAGCCTGAGACCAGGATTTGTGTCTAGACAATTCAACTGGAAGGTGATCCCAGGATTCAGAGTAAGGGAGCCAGAAGGATGAAAAGTCATAAAAGAAGGTGTATTATTGAGGTCACTACTGTGACCTCAATAGGTAGGACCTTGGGGGTCCTACCAAGGACCAAAAGTTTACAAAATATCTCCCAGAATTTTATGTCTGAAAAATGAGAGGCTGGGTCACTTGCCCATCAGTTACCTTCTCCAACATCTGAGGATTGCGCAGGGCTGCAATAACTCCCCCTCATCCCTTTCCAGGCTATTTCTCAGAGGCTTTGGGGATGTCTCTGAGATAAAGACCTGTGCCTTCCCTCAACATTGGGCACAACTAGCAGGAGTCTGGGGTTGCAGGAAAAGGCCCTCCACAGCTCTAACTGAAATCAGAGCTGACCAAGAAAAGCATCTACTTCATGAGTGAGGCCTCCTGAGCCCAACAGCCCTGCTCATCCATTAGTCCATCCAACAGATTCTCTGGTGGGACTCCCTACCTATGGTAGGCTGAATAATGGGCCCTCAAGGACATCCATGTCCTAATCCCGGGAACCTATAAATGTTAACTCCTATGTCAAAAATAAAACTTTGCAGAAGTGATTGCATTATGGATTATCAAGATGGGAAGATCATCTTGATTATCTGGTAAGACCTAAAAATCCAGTCACAAGTGTCCTAATAAGAGAGGGGCAGAGAGGCCTGACACAGACAGAAGAGGAGGAGGCAGTGTGACCACAGTGGAGTGATGTGGGTGCAGCAAAGGAATGCCAGCAGCCATCAGAAGCTGGAAGAGGCAAGGAATGGATTCTCCCTTAGAACATATGGAGGTAATGTGGTCTGGCCAACACCCTGATTTCAGACTTCTGACCTCCAGAACTGTGAAGGAATGACTACCCGTCATTTTAAGCCACCAATCTCGTGGTGATATCTTTATAATAGTTCTAGGAAACTAATGAAGTACCCTCTCTCCAGGCAAGCTCTAGGCTGGCTCTATCCTTGTGTCCTTCATCTGGTCCCAGAAGAACACACATTCTTGACCCTGCCCTTGGTGGAAGAGCAGCCAGCTCTAAGGACAGCCCATTAGAGAAGGATGATATGGAAAAGCAGAATCATGGTATTTGATACTAGCTCATGAACAGTGTCTGTATCAAAAGGAAATGCAGGTGCAACAAAGTAAATAGATTAACAAATGTAAGGAGTATGTTGAAAGAACTGAATGCAGTAAGCAGCTCCTGACCTGCCTACTTCAGCCTGGGACTTCTGAGAAAGGAGAAAGGAATGCTCCTCTGATTCTGTTGGTCTCATTCTCTCTCTCTCATCTGGGGCAGGTAACCATAGCCTCTCCCCACTCAGCGTCTGTCACACTCCAGGTTACCATCCCCCACATTCTAGGCACTGCAGATGAAGTTCTCCAAGCTGCTTCCTTTGAGCCCCCCTCCTTTGGTGACAGTTGATGGCAGAGGTCCCTCTCTCCCTCCTGCCTTGGGAAATACAACAGCAATCAGAAAACTCCCTGCAAAAAAAGTTGCTTCAAATACTCGAGCTCGCAATCTCCACCACTTTGCAAATCCACGGAGGATATCCAGCCACTCAGTTTAGAAAATTGGCTCTTTTAGTTAATTCTCAGCCTATAGGCCTCAACATAAATCTAGGCACCAAGAGTCCTGTATTATCACCCAGAAAATCCCCATCTGACGAGGTCATCACTGAGAAGTGTGCGCCGAGCTGGGAACAAGCAAACAAAGAGCTCCAGTTCTAACTGTGCCAGAAACTACTGCTGTGGGCTCCATTAGTTTCTTTCTCAGGAAAAGTACGAAGGTTAGAAGAGTCTGCAGTTCCAAAGCCACGAAACCAACAGTAAGGTGCACAAAAGTAGCTTCAGAGCTAAGATGGCCCCCCTACCACTGGCAAGTTAGAAAAGGCTCCTTCAGTTTGTAATGGGTTCATAAAAATAGTCTCAGCCAACTCTATTCCACACCCATGGAAAACACCTGAGGCATCAGAAAAGAAATTTATTATTATTTTTTTATAAAAGTCATTGTTACCAAAAAAAAAAAAAAAAAAAAAAAGGAAAATGCAGAACGGGTGGAAACATAAATCATGGATTTCACATTAAATTTGGCTCCATGTGAGGTTACAGGTTTCCCCACCACTTCTGTCTTCCCTTCATTCCTTATTCTGCGAGAATGAATTCTTTCCCCATGGAGTATTTTGTTAATATGATTAACATGGAAAAGCTATTTACCTCCTATAAGATGTATCCTTTTCATAAGGAAAAGTAGCAACCCATAGCAAATATAAACATGCCATTGTAACAATGGCTTATTATTAATAGAAAACTAAAAATAGTGATTCCACTAGCGCTACCTGGAGGAAAGCAGTCTTGTGCTGAACATGCATTTCCAGAGGCACCATGGACCTGAAGGGTTTATAGTTCCCCAAACTCCAAATGCTTCTCTTCTCAGCGTCTTCTGGGAAAACCCAAACTAAAATAATCTGTTGAAGAACGAATTGTCACATCTTCCAGATAAGAATATCCTGGCTCAGAGAACACATAGGCAACATGCCCAAGGTCATACTGATGAGGGAACAGAAGGCTGGCTGAAGACAAAGTACCACCTCCCCAATCCCCCTTGCCCCCACTCCTGGATGGGACACGTGTGACATTCTTCCAGAAATCTCCCAACTATGTTAATGTTAATGCCTTGCTAGAGGGGAAAGCAAATCTTTTTTAAGATTGTATTTATTTATTTATTTGTCAGAGAGAGAGAGTGCACAAGCTTGCAGAGGCAGAGAGAAGCAGGCTCCCTGCCGAGCAAGAAGTGTAGGACTTGATCCCAGGACCCTGGGATTGTGACCTGAGCCAAACCCAGTGGTTTAACTCACTGAGCCACCCAGGTGTCCCAGGAAAAACAATCTTAACCTGACAATGGTAAGTCCTCCGGTATCTTGTAGGTCCTCTTTAGCATATGAAAGTTCATAATCAGCCACTCCTCACAACCCCAGGGCAGCAACCCTTTCTGCCCACAGGTCCTGTCCTCGTGCTTTAATAAAATCACCTTTGACACCAGAGACGTCTTAAGAATTCTTTCTTGGTACTCGGCTCTGGACCTCAGTTACATTCTAAAACTTCATCAACACTGTCAGTTAGTGGAAAGATTTAGAATTCAAACTCAGAGCCAACCTCAAAGCCAGTGCGCTCTCTTCCATTCTATCCACCCTCCCCATTATGCTATTATCTTATTGTCAAATATAGCTTTTAACATGACATCTATTATTTTTGCTTCTTCACATTAAAAATATTAAAGTGAACTAAAGTTAAAATTTATATGTTTCTTTAGAAAAATCCTTGTTTTAATCATGTTTCAAAAGCATCACAGAGAAAACCTTGCCAACATACAAAAATCCAAAAGGCTATCATTAATCTTGCCATGTAATTCACTGACAACTCAAAATGGAATGTGAAATCTTGATCATGATCAATCAATGCCATTGACCAATACTGTGGGTCATTCTCTGAGCTATACTGACTTTCCTCACTGTCTGGTTTTTTCTCCCATTCCCAACCCCTTCCCCACACTGTGTAAATTTGCTTTCCAAAGATGGCTTCTTTTTCCAGATGAACAGTGTCAGTATCAGCGCCCCATCCGGGTCCTCTCAGGCCAGTTCTCAGATCACCTGCATCTTCCATGTGCAGTCCCTGCACGTGGCTTCCTACCTCCAGCACCTGCATTCCTCGGTCTGAGGACGGTCCTTGGCTGCAGGAGAGTTCTTGGCCACATACAGGGCACTGGGACCAGGCCTCAGCCAAAGAAGAAGAGGAATTTCCCAGTCTCCTTGCCTGAGCAGGCTGATTTGGAGTATTTAGAGCTCTCAGAAGGTGTCCAAGCAGGATTGAACCCCAATAGTCCCCTTTAGTAACCTACTAACTAGCACTTTTTTTTTTACAGACTTTTTCTCCCTTTCATTTTTCCATTCCCTCACTTCCCCACTCCCTTTCCAAATAAACTACTTGACCTCAAATGTTTGTCTCAGGGTGTGCTTTGGGGGGAATTCAAACCAAAAAAGAATCTAAGGAAAGATCATATTTAAAAATACCAGAAAACAGAGATAATAACCAAGTTGGAATGAAATCAGCATCTATTTCCATACGCACTAGATTGTACACTCTGTGGGAACAGGGATCATATTTAATTTGTTCACTATGTATCTTGAAAATAGTTTATACTGTTTGGCCCCACTGTATAAAAACTGAGAAGTATGTATTTATATCTGTAATATATTAGAAAATTCTATAAAAGCATACATGAAAATGGAACATGGATCTCTGAGGCACTAGATAGAGACCCTCTCCCCAAATCCTGCAGACTTGTCCTGAATGGAAATTAATTTTTGCTATGCAAGCCACTAGTAATTCAGAGTTTATTTGTAACTGCTGCCTAGTCTAGACTAGTAGAACTAAAATAAACAACAGGTAGATTAAACCACTTTATACAGAAGCATTAAGAATTAGCCTAGAAAAAAAAATCAAGAAAAATATTTAACATCCCAGCATGAAGAAATAATTTTTAAGCACCAAAGCAGTGAAAGTTATCACAAAAGAAAATATTACAGATATGAGTAGAAATGAAATAAAATTTCAGTACATTAAGAAAGCCACCACATACAAAATGATAGAAATGTGGAAAAATGTATGGAATGAATAGGTCAGAGAGTTAAGGTCCTTAAAGTTTAAAATAAACTATGAAATAGAAAAAAGTGGGGAAAACACATGAAAAGACAAATAATTTAAAGCATGATCAACATTGATTTGCTCTACATTTGCCTGCACTACACTTTATACATTATATTATTCTTCATCACAGTGATTCTATAAAGGGGGGTACTATTATCATTTCTGTTTTAAAAGGAGATCACAGGCTTAGTGAAGCATTTTGTAAAACTCAAAAAATTGCACAGCTAGTAAGTGTATGTGAACTTGAATCCTATCAAATGCCAGAATGAGCCAATACCCTTTCACAGGAAAATACATGAGCTCATACTTAATGATCAAAGTAGTATTTGAAAACAATAATATATCATTTTTCACTTATCAAATTGGCAAAGATCCATTAAAAATTATAACTGAAATAGCGAGGGTGTGGTAAGACATCCATTCACTCACTCTTCATTCATCTGTAATTTCTGACCATTAAGTAATTGTTGAAAATCCATGAGGAACCAGGTACTTTCTAGGTCCTGAGAGTGTAACAATGAACAAAACAGACCAAAGTCTTTGCCTTTCTGAAACTGTCCTCTATCTGGCAGGTATATATTGGTACAACTTTACTAGGGGTGCAGCTTGATAATAATGCTCAAGAACCCTACTTATGTTCATGATTTTAATCTAGTAATCCCACTCCTAGTAATTTATGCTATTCATCTTATAGTTGTCTATGATGAGAAAAAAAAATAGAAAAAGGTACAATCCTACAAAACAGAAATCTCTTACTAATATATGACTTACTCGCATGATGAAATGTTACATTGTCATTAAAAAGTTGTGTTTTTTAAAGAATGACAGGAAAATGCTCACAGTATGATATGTGAAAAGGACAGGATGCCAGATGAGATACTATATTTGATTTTTGTTATCTAGTTAGCTAGTAGTATAATACTGGAGAGATAGACACTGAAAATTTAATGGTGGTTGATGGGATTTCAGGGTTTTAAGAATTATCTCCCCAAAAAAACAAAACAAAACAAAAAAAAACAAAAAAAACAAAAAAACAAAAGAATTATCTCCCCACATGTCCACAGTAAACCCATACAACATTTATAATGACAGTAGGAGGTAATTAGGAAACATGTTTTCAAAAAGTCTTGGTCATCTTTTAATGGACAGCTCAAATGGGAAGGAAGCTCCCTGCCTGTGTGGTATTTACTTCTCACTGGATACATTCTTCCTTCTCTCTAGCATTCTCCATCCTCTTCCCAGCTTCCAAGCTGATCAGTCAGTCATGGGTTCTCACTGATGACCACCTCGTACAGCTCCCGTCCTCACCTGTCAGTGTAGACTCACCTTCATCACCATCTGTTCCTCCATTTGGGATGCTTCAACCTTTCTGGACACTTAGCTCTCTGGACCTAAATGTTCTGTCTCCCTCATGGCATTCCTCACACTGTATCAAAAAGAAATGATGTTCCTCACACTGTATCAAAAAGAAATTACGTTCTTTTTAAAAAGAAATGATGCACCACTCCTCAATTAAAATTCATCAATGACTCTACATTGTCTTTAGGATGAAAGTCAAACTCCCTATTATTCGTTTGGGTTCCCTGAAGAAAACCTTGAAACAAGGACTTGGTATGTGTAAATCATTTACTCTTGTCTGGGCCATAGAAAGCACTCTGAATGATCTATTCCTACCTTATTTCATTAATTCTAAAATACATATTTTCCCAAAATTTAACATCTCTAAAATTAGGATACAAATCACAATGAACAGCACTTAGAATTGAAAAAAAAAAAAAAATCCTGTATTTTTTGTTGTTGTTCTGCCCCAGCTGACTGAGGGCCCTTAAAGACTGCAGCCTCTTCATCATTACACCCTAGTACCTGGCACGATGTCTGGGACCTAGTAGGTGCCCAGATAATTGGTGAAATAAACAACACAATTAGCAAAGTCTTCTCTGATACCATCCCCACCCATACAGACAGCATATCATCTCTCTCCTTGAGTTCCCCCACATGTTTTGGCCAGACCTCTTTTCTGGCATTTCTCATAGTCCATTACAAACTATAGGGGGGCACCTGTGTTACCCTGCACCCTGAAACGAAGGCAGGATCCCTGCCCTATTTATTTGAGAATCACCACACACTAATTTGTATAGTGTCTTCACACACGTGTCTCAATCAGAGTATTGTTGGTTGCAAACAAACAAACAAAAAAACACATAATGTCAGCTTCACTGTGGTCTCTAGTCAGCCCAGGGAGAGCTCTGTGAGGGCAGCGATTAGGTCCTGCTTATCACTGGGTATCCAGTGCCTTGTCTAGTAGATGCTCCGTAAGTACTGAATGATGAACTTGCACACACCCACCTTTCTTCAGCCTCCAACCCAGTCTGACACACTCTCTCTCTCCAACACAAGCTCATCACCAAGCGCACAAAGAAAGACTCATGTGTTTTTATAACCAATATGGCAGCACAAGTCCTTCAAAATCCGCAACCACAAGAGAAGAGAGGTTAAAAATGGGGTCTCTCTGTGATTCAGTACCGCTGCAGGAAAAGCTGTTGCTCTAGAGCAAGTTTTTAGCTTTTAACGCCCCCACCCCAGCTCTCCACCCACCCCTGCCCAAGCCAAATTAAACCAGAATCTCTGGGGTAGGAGCCAGGCAGTAGTACTTTTCAGTTCTCAACATTCAGTCTACTATAATCTGCAACATAGAAATTTGCTCTAAATAAATCCCACATAAGGGGTGACTCCAAGTTTTGCAAAGAACTCAATATAGAAAGCCCTTAAATGGAGTGTTGTGCAAGGGACCTCAAGGACATTCACTTGGCATGCTTCACGACTCTACATCCAGCGTAGGGGAGGTGTGGCAGCCGGGCCCCAGCTCTGCTGGGAAGGCTGACATCCTTCCACAGGTTCCTACACCAGACTCCCTGGAACACCTGCACTGCAGACCCGACTCTCCACCACCAGCTAGTGACTTCAGGCAAATCCATCCCTGAATATGGAAACTAAGGAACTCCGTTTCCTCAATGGTAAAACGAGATTTCTCTGATGTCTTATACCTCAAAAGTTTTATAATTCTAATCTAGCCTCTAGAGAAGAAACAAAATGTCTACAATAGAAAAATGCTTTAAAATCTTTTCATGTGTGGCAAGAATAGAATTATTTTTTAAGCTATGAGGTTTATTTTAATTCTTAGTTGTTGGGTTTTTTTGACACCCAATTAATTTCATCCAGCATTGGTATCTATGTTTTGATACAGAAATTTTTTTTATCATGTGCTTGTGTGAAGTAAATTATCCTAACTTGCATTTAATTAATCAGAAAATAATGTCTAAGTGCCTCTAAGAAAGAAACATTCAATCTTCACCTAAGAGAGAATTAGAACAAATCTCACTTAACTGAGATCTATTTGAATTTTGTGATAGAGGCTAAACAGCTGTCTGAGGTTGTGCAATTTATTCCTTTTTATTTTCTTAAAGATTTAATTTATTTATTTGACAGAGAGAGAGAGAGATCACAAGTAGGCAGAAAGGCAGGCGAGAGAGGGGGAAGCAGGCTCCCTGTCGAGCAGAGAGGGAGCTCTCAATGTGGGGCTCAATCCCAGGACCCTGAGATCATGACCTGAGCCCAAGGAAGAGGTTTTAAAAAACTGAGCCACCCAGGCACCCACAATGTATTCCTTTTTAAAAAGAGATAATGACTTTAAAAACAGTGTCTGTTTATTAATCAATCTTCTTGTGTGGGCAAGAGGGAATTTTATGTAGGACAAATGGTAAGCTAGCATCACAACATAAGTCAGTAATTTATTCCTGAAAGCATCCTTAAAATTCATTCTGTCTAGAATAATAATAGCTAACATTTCATGCTTATTATGTGCCAAGCACTGTTCTAACCGAATATATTATTAACTCATTTGATCTTCACAGCTACCTTCCCAGGAGAATAGCCTATCATCTTTCCTCTTTTACAGAAAAGGAAACTGGGTCAAGAAACTTGTCCAAGGCCACATATTCAGGATAACCAGGTCAGAGTCCATGCTCTTAACCACTGCACTGGAATGCCTTGAGAAAGTTCGTAAACAATTTTTCAGGTGAGTAGATTCTGACAATTGAATGTAGGCTCTCCCACAACTATTGAATTCAACAAGGCTATATAAATATAATGCCTAGCTTTATCTAGGCTAACTTTCCCTCAAACAGGTTCAATGTCTTGCAAAGCACTCCTTGATAAAACGGTTATTGGGTCATTAAGTCCATTAGTCTGAAATTCAATGACGACAGCTGGACATCTTGCCTGGACTTGAGACCTACCATTCCAGCATAATGCCCACCAGCACCACTGCATACCTTGCTTTGACTCCCATCATAGCTCTAGTCTTATTCTCTAGGACTGAGCTCTTCCCTGTTTCCCAGTCCCAGCAACTATGTCCCGTACCGTTATCCATATCTGCTTTGTTTGATACCCAGATCCCACCACAATAAGAATCTGGCCTTGAAGTCCAATCAAGTGGCTGATTCTTAGGATTTGCAGCTGAATATGCCCAATGCAACTGCTGGTCTTTCCTGTCTCCTGCTGTTTTCTGTGCTCACAGAATCCCATTGTCTGCTTGGCAGTGACTCCTCTGGGAGTTTCCTGAGGCACATGAAACTCTGATTATAGCAATGTCAATAGTTCAAAGAACTGAATATTTAGCTGAAGAGGAAGAACTTAAGGATGGGAAATAACATATAAATGGAAAAAGGAGAGTGAACTAACAAAAGTTCAAGATAGTCTGGGACAAGAAAGTAAGATGAACTTGAGCTGGATTTCTTTTTTTTAAATTATTTTTAAAGACAGATTTATTTATTTGAGAGACAGCATGAGTGGGGTGAGGGGCAGAGGGAAAAGCAGACTCCCTGCTGATCCTGGGACTCTGGATCATGACCTGAGCCAAAGGCAGCCACCTAACCAACTGAGCCACCCAGGCATCCCAAGCTGGATTTAAAGGATGGCTGAGTGTAGAGCGGGAGGGATGCGGAAGAGGTTGGAGGGCAGGAAGCTCTGCAGGAACAGATTCAAGCACAGGGGTGAGCATGTTTTGGACAGTGGATGGAATCACCTGCCTGGTGTGTACAGTGTTGTGGCAGATTGGGGAGACATAGAGGGAAAGAATGGTAGCTCTTGGAAGGCTTTGACCTTCCTTTGACCTGAATTGCACTGTTTGTCATCTATGAGACTGAAGTCCCATATTGTCTGTGCCATTTATGTGACTCTGAAGAACAGTCTCCCTGAAACCGTTTCCTCCTCTGAAAAATAGGGACAATCGGACTAGTATCCACCCCATAAGGAGCTGTGAGGATGAAATAATTGAGAATGCATATCAAAGGCTTGGCACAATACAAGAGTGCAAGAATGCACTTTAGAGAAAGGTCTCTACCAACCCATGACATTTTGGTACAGGGTAAAGGAAGCTGCCTTTGTTGAGAAGTTCAGCTGGCTTCTCAAGAAACAATGCAGATTTCCTGACTCAGAGATCACAAGGTATTTCCTATCTGTGCCTTTGCTTGGTCTTCCAGAGTGCTGCCACTTGCAGCCGGAGCACTGTCTCTTACGATCTTACTGACAGAACCTTGTCACCTGGACAAATAACTGGGAACTTCCTGTGAGATTCAGGAACACTTCCTAAATGCTAAATGTTTGGTGACTGTGAATAAATGGCATGTTCCATGAAAAATGTAGAAGGCAGTTCATGCTGAATATGTAAGGATGTGGAGCCCTCCTTTGTGGCCCGTGGACTTAGAGCAACAATGATGCATTTGGACCACTTCTAAGACCAGGAGACCTAAGGTAAACCACACTGTGCCTACCTTATCCTCAAATGAAATCCAAGATAATTTTGAAAGGAGAAGTCTTGGGGCACCTGGGTGGCTCAGGGGGTTAAGCCACTGCCTTCGGCTCAGGTCATGATCTCAGGGTCCTGGGATCAAGCCCCACATCGGGCTCTCTGCTCAGCAGGGAGATTGCGTCCTCCTCTCTCTCTGCCTGCCTCTCTGCCTACTTGTGATCTCGGTCTGTCAAATAAATAAATAAAATCTTAAAAAAAAAAAAAGGGAGAAGTCCTCAAACATCAGCATGGAGTCTGAAAAACAGCAAAGGGAGGAAAAAGAAAGGCAAACCAAGAAAGAGACTCTTAACTATATAGCCAATCTGATGGTTACTGGAAGGGAGGTAGGTGGGGGATGGTGAAATAGGTGATAGGGATTAAGGAGTACGTTTGTTATAAAACCAGGTGTTGTATGGAAGTGTTGAATCATTGCATTGTACGTTAATATTACACTGTATGTTAACTATCTGGAATTCAAAGATTTATGGAAAAAAAAACCAATAAAACAAATCAGTATTGTAAAGGATTTCCAAAAAAAAAAAGGAAGAAAGAAATAAGGATGGAGGGAAGGAAGGACGGATGGACGGATGGGTGGACAGATGGAGAAGGAAGGATTGTGCAGCTGGGAGGGCAATCTTACCAACTTGTCTTGGGACCCAGCTCCAAGTACTGGGCTAAATGCTTATGATATCATCCAGCTGAATGGCTCACTGCCATCTTCCCACCATGACATGATGAAGGGATGTCCCACAGTCCCTTCAGTGACAGAAGATCCCTGTGGCCAAGGTTTCCAAACAACAGGGAGATGGTAGAAATGTTCCATTTGAAAAAGCCCCTCAGGAACATGGAAGCAGGCCTGTGCCCTCCTTTGAGACTGAGTATCAAACCTGTGATTTCACAGATGAAAACCCTGAGGTCAGAGATGGAGTTTGCCCAAATGTTAGGGACCAGCAGGGCCAGGACTAAACCCAGACCATGACTCCCAGGCCCTGCACTGACAGAGCTACTGATGGCATCCTGAGCACCTGCATGACAGTCTTGAATAAGGAGTCTGGAGAATGTCCAGACTACATGGGCCACTTCGAAAGTGCAGGCAGTTTACCTTTACCTTTTGGCAACAGCTAGCAAGCCTAGATCAATCCTTGCTTTAGGAAAGCCTTTACCTACTTCCACAGCATCACGCTCATCTGACAGCCTGGCAATTAAGTGCACAGTGCCAACAGTCTATACTGGTAACAAGTTGTCAGGAACTCAACAGTTAAAGCAAAAGGGAAGGGAGTGAGGAAGCCACATGTACTTTTTACACTGAATCCTCATGGTCAGAAATTGACTTTATGGTTTCATTTGACTTTACATAATTTGAAATAGCAGGCTATCTTCTATACTTAAAGCAACAGCTTGGCATACCCCGGGCACCCAACGTTTCTCGGACAGTATTATCGGTTATCTATTGCTACATTAAGATATGACTCCAAGGACAGTAGCTTAAATGACAAACATTATCTCAGTTTTCGGGCTTTGGAAATTTGGGAGAGGCTTAGCTGGGTGGTTCTGGCTCAGGGTCTCTCAGGAGGCTGCATCGAGGTGTGTCAGCCAGGACTGTGATGACATGAGTTAGACAGAGTGGAGGATCTGCTTCCAACACGGCTCCCTCACACAGCTGCTGGCATTTCCTCACCTCTATATCCTCTCTACGGTGCTGCTTGAATGCCCTCACGCTAAGGCCACTGGCTTTCACGTAAGTGATCCGGGACAGAGCAAGGTGGAAGCAATGCTTTTCATCACCTTCTCTCAGAAGTGACATACCTTCTCTTCGGTATTTTACTTGTTGGAAGGGAATCACTCAATTCAGCCCGTGCTCAAAGGGAGGGAAATTAAGCTCCTCCACTTAGAAAGGAACATATCGCACAATCTGTGGATAGATTTTAAAACCACCACAAGCCCAAAGCATTATTTACTCATTTGTTAACAACTTAACAGTGCCCACTGTACCTTCCATTATTTTCGAATTAATTGTTTTTATACCAGCAAGATAAATCTCTGTCAAGTATCCAGGCAGAGAACCACAGTATATCAATTTCTGAAAGGGCAGGCCCACTGATGGTAAGTTTCCCAAGATAAACTTCACATTATTAATGGCAACAGTAATAAAGCACTACTTCAAACCTCTCCCTGCAACCCAAAGCTCAAAACATTTCTTCTTGGGCAAGAGAATAAAACAGTAACTTACAAAGGAGTAAAATAACAATGACTGTGCCAAATATCCTTCTTTCCCCCCAGATATCTATTAATCTTCTTTCCTACCCAGAATCCAATCCTGATAAAATACTTTGATCTCATCCTTATTTAAGGGCCAGATGTGGAGTATAAAAACTGTGTCTTCAGTACAGGCCATACTGTAATTGTTCCCATCTAATAGATAAAATGGTACTAAAACAGTCTGAAAAGCAAAACTTGCTTCATACTTTATGAGTTACACACTTGTGTCACTTTTTACGGTCATATCACATACTCTTTTTTTAAAAAAGATTTTATTTATTTACTTGACAGAGAGAGAGAGATCACAAGTAGGCATAGAGGCAGGCAGAGAGAGAGGGAGAAGCAGGCTCCCTGCTAAGCAGAGAGCCCAATGTGGGGCTTGATCCCAGGACCCTGAGATCACGACCTGGGCCAAAGGCAAAGGCTTAACCCACCGAGCTACCCAGGTGCCTTTCATATCACATATTTGATGTCTAGGAGTGGCTTCCATCTCAACAAATCCTGCAAAATGTTTCTATAAAGCAACAATCTTTATTTTGTTTTTTAAATATTTTATTTATTTATTTGACAGAAAGACACAGGGAGAGAGAGAACACAAGTGGGGGAGTAGGAGAGGGAGAAGCAGGCTTCCCACCAAGCAGGGAGCCCAACGTGGGGCTCAATCCCAGGACCCGGGGATCATGACGTGAGCCAAAGGCAGTAGCTTAATGACTGAGCCACCCAGGTGCCCCAACAATCTTTGTGGGGTTTTTTTTTCCCTTAAAGTTTTTATTTATTTATTTGACAGAGAGAGAGATCACAAGTAGGCAGAGACAGGCAGAGAGAGAGGGGGAAGCAGGCTCCCTGCTTCCTGCCAGATGCGGGGCTCGATCCCAGTACCTTAAGATCATAACCTGAGCTGAAGGCAGAGGCTTAACCCACTGAGCCACCCAGGTGCCCCAATCTTTGTTTTAAAAAAGTTAGAGTGTTCAAAGCAGGCCTGAGCCGCCTGGATACCACAGCTAGGAAAAATACAAATTTTCATATACACTGCCTGTTCTGAAACTCTCCATACCAACAATGTGGAATACTGTTAAGAACCAGAGAATAACCCAAAGTCTTCCAGCAGCCGACAGACGTCCCAGGGGCCACAGGTGGAAGCCCTGTTAGACTGACAACTAAAAACAGCGAACTGGAAGCCTAGCACAAGAGACTCAAAGGAGATTTGTTAAGGGAACCAATAAAACCCAATGCATTTTACTGCAAAGGAGAGTCCTTTTCCCAAAACCTTGCTCCTCTTTCCTACCTTACACACTAGTCTAGAAACCTTCTAATCTGAACTCTAATAGATCAGAAAGTAGAATGGATTCAATAAAGTTCATTTTTGCTGAGCTGATGAAAGTGACAAGTGGCAGTAAATTTAAAAAGTGTTGGATAAGAGACAAACCACATCATTCCAATGTCAGAATAAGCAATAAAGTACAACTTGAATTTATGATAATAACTGTGGAGTTATAAAGAAATGGCTATGTCCTACACACCATTCAAGAATGTGACATATTTTGGACTTATTATTGCTTAAATATTTTTCTAGATATGTCTCCTCAGGCAAGAGGAAAAAAAGGAAAAATAAACCACTGGGACTATACAAAAATAAGAAGCTTGCACAAGAAGGAAACCATGAACCAAATGAAAAGGAAACTTACTAAAAGGAGAAAACAGTTACAAATGATACAACTGATAAGGAGTTAATATCCAGAAACATATAAAGAACTTACACAACTTAACACCAAAAACCTCCAAACAATCCAATTAAAACATGGGCAGAGGACCCAAACAGACATTTTTCCAAAGACATACAGATGGCTAAAAGCCACATGAAAAAATATGTTTAATATCACTCATCATTAGAGAAATACAAATCAAAAGCACAATGAACTGTCACCTGCACTTATCAGAATGGCTAGAGTCAAAGAGGTAAGAAATAACAATTGTTGGCCAGGATGTGGAATAAAAGGAACACTCATACGCTATCAGTGGGAATACAAATTGGGCCAGCCACTGTGGAAAACACTGGAAGTTCCTCAAAAAATTAAAAATAAAAATACCATATTATGCAGTAATTCCACTACTGGGCATTTACCCCAAGAAAACAAAAACACTAATTAAAAAAAATATATGCATCCCTATGTATATTGCAGTGTTATTTTATTTATTTGAAAGAGAGATAAAGAGGGAGAAAGAACAAGTGCACAGACAAGCAGGGGGAGGAGCAGAGGGAGAGGGACAAGTAAACTCCCCAGTGAACTCCCCGGCCGGGGCTCAATCCCAGGACCCCAGAATCATGACCTGATCTGAAGGTAGACACTTAACTGAATCACCTGGGTGACCCTATTGCAGTGTTATTTATTATAGCCAAGAAGCAACCCAAGCGTCCATCAATTGATGAATGGATCAAGAGATGGTATTTATATACATATATATAATGGATACAATGGAATGTTATTCATAAAAGAATGAATTCGTGCCATTTGCAACAACATGGATGGACCTTGAGGGTATTAAGCTAAGTGAAATAAATCAGGTAGAGAAAGACAAATACTATATGATTTCATGTGTAAGTTGAAGCTAAAAAAAACAAAGAAACAAAAACAGAAATAGACCCATAAATACAGAGAACAGATGGTTTCCAGAGGGGAGGGGGGTGGGGGTAGGCAAAATGGGTAAAGGGGAGTGGGAGATACAGTCTTCCAGTTATGGAATGAATAAATCTGGGGGATGAAATGTACAGCATAAGGAACATAATTAATGGTATTGTGATAGCATTGTATGCTGATAGATGGTAGCTACACTTATGGTGAGTACAACATAACATAAACTTGTCCAATCACTATGTTGTACACGCAACATTAATGAATGTGTCAACTATACTTCAGTTTTTAAAAATAAATTTTAAAAAATAAAGTATTGTTACTTAAAAAGAATGAGATCTTAATCACTTGGAAAACACAGCCATTCAGAAAAATGAATTGCCTGAGGTTTTCAAACAATTAAAGCTTGATAGATACTTCAAGCAGATATTAACTAAAAAAATAATTTCACTACTGTCACTCATGTTAAACAAAAAATATCCTCAATTAGTTGTGCTAATTTTTCTTTCCTTTGTTTTTTTAAGCCATGATCTTATTTATTTATTTTTTAAATAGCCCAGGGTAGACTCCTTCCCAGGCTACCCCACCATCCATGTATCCATAATCAGCATGAAATAAACAGGTAATATTCTTGGTAAGAAACTTCAAATTTCACAGAGACATTAAAAAAAAAAAATGAAAAGTACCAGTCTCCTTCCGGCTTCTGGCCACCTCCTGCACCCAACATTCAAACCTGACAGATGCACACACACTGAGTTCCTCAGTCCCATTCCTCAGCAATAAGCACTTCACAAGTTTGTACGCATTCCTCAAAAAACAAATAATGCATACAAAACACATGTCCTTTAGGAAATACAGTCACCATAGTATATCCGTTCCTCAGTCATCAGTTTGCAATTTTAACAATAGGGTCTTTTATTATTTTTCTCTTCTCCTTTCAAATTCTGAAAATTAAGCTTAAAAACTTGACCAAATTTTACTTCCTGAATATTATTTTCCTGTGTTAAAAACAAAATAAAATAAAATAAGAGTTAAAAAGAGTATCCCAGTTTCTATACTATACCTCTGTAAGAAAGGATGAAACCCAACTTTTGTATCAATATGGATGGGACTGAAGGAGATTATGCTGAGTGAAATATGTCAAGCAGAGAAAGTCAATTTTTGTATGGTTTCACTTACTTGTGGAGCATAACAAATAACATGGAGGACATGAGGACAAGGAAAGGAAAAATGGGGGGGGGGGATTTAGAGGGGGAGACGAAGCACAAGAGACTGTGGACTCCTGAGAAACAAACTGAGGGTTTTGGAGGGGAGGGAGGTGTGAGGTTGGGTGAGCCTGGTATTGTGGAGGGCACGTATTGCATAGAGTACTAGGTGTGGCACATAAACAATGAATCTTGGAACACTGATAAAATAAATTAGCCTGGGACAAGGGTGAAAAGCAGGCATAATATGGTTCAAAAAAAAGAGTATCCCAGTTTGTAATATTGATATATTTCCTGGGTTTTAACTGTAACTTAAGTTTTTCAAAGGGCACACTTTCCCCCATAATTTAATTCAATTCAAAATGTAACTGAATATCTACTATGTGCAAAGCACTATGCTGCGGACAAGGCAGATTAGTGCCCTTACCCAGGAAGAGCTGGATGCCAGTGTGGTCAAGGGAAGGCAGGCAGGGGGAGATAAACAGTAGTAACTTAACTAAGGCTGGAGAGGGGGCTGAGGCCTATGCCTGGTGAAACGGTGAACTGTAAAGGGCAGCAATGGCTCTCTACCGCCTAGTGAATCAGACTCAGTTCTCACCAGTTTTTTTTTCAAAAGTATGGTTAGTTTTGTGCCTTATTCCATGTGAACTGGCATAGACCTGTCTCTGCTGGGTTTATTTCACCTGGCATTTACCAGTGAGGATGAAGTTTTAACACACCTGCTCAGGGTCCCACAGTTAGAAAGCTGTCAGCACTACTCCCTAACTCCCTAACTCAACTGGGAGCAATGGAAGTCGCCACTCACTCTTCCCAGCCTCCTCCCTGCTCCCTCATCACCATCTTCGTCCCTCCATTCTAAGCTGTCTGAGCCTGACATCTTCCACATGATGGTGATCCCTGCTAGATGATAATGGGACAGTGCGCCCGGATTAGAATAATAGTGTCAAAGGCCTGAAATGACAAAAGAAAATCAAACAACAAAGAGCACTTTTCATCACTGTGTGGATACTTTCACACAGGATTTTTCTTCTGTAATTCTTTAAAATGGTCCCTTCTTACCTAAGGTAGCATGGGGTCTAAAACCCTACGGTCTTACACAGATCATGAAGGCAAAAAAGAAATGACTGAATTCAGATGCTTTAAAAAAAAAATGCTGAGGAAAGATTCAGTAAAGGTCCACACTTTCCTGAAGTATAAAACTATGTAATAGCTCTGGAGAGACATATAACCCTATACTGTCTTCACAACAAAGATGACAGTGTGACAAATAATTTAGCTTGAATAACTTAGTCATTATAAAAACTGTTTTTATTCCAAATGATCCATAACTCTAGATAATCAATCAACTTGTCTTCTTCTCATCTCCATAGCTATCGCCCTCTCATGGCAATAACAAAAGAGAAAAAGCTGTCTGAGCCTGACAGCTCAGGAGAAAAAGGTACAAAATGTCAGTGTGAGCAATGTCTTTCCATCAAGTCAGCATTTATAAATGTGAACATATTTGTAGTTTTTTTCATTGAAGTATCTTCCTGCTTTTGGCTGAATGTGTAAATAAGACATTCGAATCACCAGATAACAGTATCCATATGAAAACAGAAACCACATTAAAACTGAAAGGGTTACCAAATGTAGATTAGAATTGAATAAAATATTTATTGTGATTTTTTTCCCTGTGACATAAGATTGTTTATCTTTCCCAGTTCTCCAAATGACACAGTGGCCGAACCTCTTTCAGCTGGTCTTGCCTGAAAATAATGAAACATTGAAGATATTAGAAATAGATACACAGCTCTACATGAAATCCCTTAATGCCATATTTTTTTTTTAAACCCACCCTATGTAAATAAAAAGTAAATGAAAACATGAACCCACTAAGAGAAATGATTTGTCTTAATAATATTACCTGTGAATCATGGTATTTCCATCCTATCATGTAATAGACCTGATATGTGGCAGGTACTGAACCATCCTCATTTTTGTACATTTCTATAAAGACAAATAATGGTTACAATCTGAAAAAAATGGAAGTAGGAAGAAAAAAACCCGCTCAGTAAAAGTCATGTCTCCGAAGAGAAATGGATATTGGGATATTTGGAGGACTTTGAGAATGCCTTACATGAAAAATCCTCAAAGCTGAGAAGCTGACAGAAATACAGTTAAGGGCTGTTTGGAAAAAGGATATGGAACTACAGGATCTGTTCTGAAAGGAAGGACAAAAAATCTGATGCCTCAACAGGAAAGGAAAAAGTACTAGCAACTTTAAGGGATAAACCCGGCAGGGCACACGTTCCTCAGTGAGGCGAGGGTGGGAAAGACGGCCCGCTCGCTTACCTCCGTACACCGCTGCGGCTGCCAGCATCGTGTCTCGGTGCAGCAGGCCTTTTCTATTCCAAGCACAGTTACTCTCACCCATACCTAAAAATACACTACAGGCAGTTTTAGATAATACCGCCAACAGCTGAGCTGCTCAAAGCACAATTTTAACCTCAGATCCAACAGTGTACCCATCCCCATTCCCTAATAGGTTATAGCTAGGCTCCTTAGGGACTCTAAGGCAAAAACTACTTGAAGTTTCTAGATGTTAAGACCAGAGAAGTCAAATTTCAGGAGGCAAGTCCCATAAGCACACCTCACTTGCTAACAGTGGCCAGGTGGGCAAAAGCCAGGCAACTGACCCTCCAGGTGAGTCACAAGGAGTTGAAAGTACCTTTCCAAGGATGCCACCTTTCATGCCCCTTTTAGATGTTCTTCAGAGGACAGAGCACTGCTACAATGCCTCACTCCCTCTAAGCCACAAATGTCTGACTATGAAACCTGGGAGAGGGCTCTAAAATTCATTAGACAGTATCCAAACTACAATGTGTTTTCAGATTTTACAATATTTTCTTACTCCCAGATTAGGAAGAAATTATGTGCATTCTTTACAGGGGCACTGGGGCACTTTTCCTAATGTTTTAAAATTTAGACTTCTGGGACACCTGGCTGGCTCAGTTGATTAAGTATCTGACTCATAATTTCAGCTCAGGTCTTGATCTCAGGATTGTGAGTTCAAGCCCCACATTTAATCCAAGTCCAGTTTGGAGCCTACCTACATACATATATACATACATAAAATTTTAGACTTTTTTAAAAAAAGATTATTTATTTGTCAGAGAGAGAGAGCACACACAAATAGGGAACAGCAGGCAGAGGGAAAAGCAGACTCCCCACTGAGTAAGGAACCCATTGTGGGACTCGATTCCAGGACCCTGGGATCAAGACCTGAGCTGAAGGCAGAAGCTTGACCCACTGAGCCACCGAGGCATCCCTAGACTTCTTTTCAAGTTGATAGCTAAAAGCTAGGATTGATATTTTTCTACAACGAGTGCTGTGTATTTAATTTTTTTATGCACATATTTAAAATTCCACTGAAAGGTCACATTTTAAACCAGTCCAAGAAATTAAAACAAATTTCCAAAGTAAAAATCCTTTACATTTATTCTCTATATACCATACCATCAAAAATCAGTTTGTTTTTCTCCTTTCACAAAAAAGCCCCAACAATCTTCCCAATATCAGTTGTTCTTTAGAAGTTTTCAATGGCTTTATTAAAAACAATCAACAAATCAGCTCTAATAAGTGAACGTTTTTTTTCCTCCAACCCCAAAAGGTTCCTATTATTCCTTAAAATAATGATTCTCTGATACTAAAAGCAATGTCCAGCATCCTGTGAGTACAACAGCCCCAATTCATGAAATAACAGACACACGAACTAGACTGCCATGAAGAAAAAGGCGGATCGTATTCTTACTGTCACAACGATGCAGCTATGACCTTAGACCAATTGCTGTGGGTCGAAGGCTTCTATGGCTAACATTAGAGACCTATTACATAACCTGATTTAAAAACATTCTCCTACACTGTGAGTACCAACCATATCAAGTGACCAGAGGTAAACTGGAAGCTGGATTGAAAGACTCTAAGTTGATGACGGCTGTGGTGTTTTCATTCCTGCTCACCTTCCCAGTGTCATGACTTACTACACATTAGATATAGGCAATACCAGCGGAAAACAGGTTTAATTTATTTAATGTAAATATTTAATACACGAGGATGGGGGGAATGCTTAATACACGAGAAATTCTAAAATGCCTTTTAAATAATTGGTATTAGATATACTAATTAAGATGATCAGGCATAGTGTTCTCTCTGATAAAGAAATTCAAGAACACTACTGCATAACACAGTCAGTAACTCTGCTGCTAGCGGAGCACACCTTTCCCTCACAAGAGAAGCAAACCACCATACCAACCTTCCTTTCTCTGCATGGTAGCAGTGTGGGGTGGTGCACAAGTCTAGACTTTGGGATCATAATCCCAGTTCTGATCCTTAAGTAATCTCAGGCAACGTCCCTTAACTCTAATTATAAACTGTTTTATCATCTTCAAAATGGAATGACAGCACTTCATAATGCATCATGATAGACCTTTACTGAAGACAACCTGGGAAACACATTTAGGAATTTCTGACCAGCTCTGGGTTTTGGGATAACAGAAAAATCCTGGAAGCAAGTGACTGTTACAGACTCTCACAGTGTTTTTAAGGTTAAGTTCAACTACTAGTATAAAAATCTAATCTATTCTGCTTTAGGAGGAACAATACTGAGTATTGTCTTTAAAAAACAAATTGAACTTACCTTAAAACTACTGTGAAAGCCTTCAAAACTTTTCATGCATTCATCAGCTGATAAACACTTGTTTTGTAAAATTATGTCAACATTCTGGACTTTTTTTCTGTGAATTAATAACAATGGCAGCTCAAATGAGAAACACTACAACATCAAGAAAAAGTGTAACAATATAAAATACCAAAAACTAATCTGAAGGTAACACCATCTTCCGGTTGGCAAAGCAACATACCTGGAAGTAGTCACCCAAGCTCCTCCCCTCCTCTGTTCTTCCCTGGACTACTCTTCTTCCCGTCTCAGCTGCCTCTGACCTTTTGAAGGCAGAGTGGTTGAGATTTCAGAATCTGAGTTAGGCTGCTCCACTGGACTTAAATCCTGTCTCTATCACTTATATCACCTTAAGCAAGCTACTTAATTTCTCTCTGTGCCTCAGTTTACTCATGTGTAACATGAGAAATGAACTATATTAGTTCTCGTCTTACCTTTCTCATAGAGTATGCCTTATAAACAATGCTGGAGGATGAGTTTTTTAACACAGTGATCTGACAGTCACTCTTCTGCATGAAATTCTCCCCCACAGTACCAGGCTCACCTGATAAAATCTGGAAGCCTCTGGTGGACTATGCTGCATCACTTCCCACCATCTCTCCATTCTACATATTCAAGCAATAGAGAATTACTGTAGAGTTTCTTAATTAGGAAAGTGAAGGAAGTTGTGTATCCTCTCGCATCTCCAAGATTTTACACAGACCATTCCCTTGACTTGGAAGGCAATGTCCCAAACCTGCACCCACTGACCCACTTTCCTGGCAAACTCATTTTAGCTTAGGTTCTGTCTCTTCTACAAAAGCATCCCTGACACCTTAAGCAAATTTAGGGATTCTGTTTTTCCCTATACTTTAAACCACAATTATCTCATTTTACAGTTAAATGGCTATGTCTCTCTCTTTATTTTGGTGTCTCTACTAGAGCACATGCTCCCTGAGATTAGGAACTATGTAATTTCATCACTGGCTCAATAGTTGGCACATGGTAGGTAGATGTTCAATAAATGGTAGGGGAATGAATATAAAATCAACCATTTACTGTTTATATCTACTTTGTTAAATACCACTTCTACAAGTTATCTTTACATAATTCTTCTTAATTCTCCTAAGGATAAGAGACTCAAAGACTAAAATATATGATTTATGTAAAAGGCTTAACAGTAAAAATAAGAGGCAAAGCCTCTTAAGGTAAATAGTAGGCAACGGGTCCTCAAAATAAATGACCATTTAAAACCTGTGGGGGAAGCAGAGGTTCTCAACTGGATAGTGGCATGAGGCAACCTTCTAAGGGGTTGGAAATGTTCTAGTCCTTGTCTGGATAGTGACTAAAAATACAAGCAACTATACAGGTAAGACTGGAGCATTATACTATGCTAACTTCAACAACAAAAAAAAATGCGCACAGATCAAGTAGGCAGTATTGGACTTCGGATCCAGATCCAGTGTGACCATGAACAAGATACTCCTCAATGTCTCTATTTGCTCATTTGTAAAATTAGGATATCAGAAAATGTCACCGAACTGCACCCAGCACAGAGTAAGTCTGTATTTTTAAATCAGTGGGTAGTAAACTTTTCCAGCTGATGCATCTAATTTCTAGTCTCTGTTGCTTCTCTCTTGAAATCAATCATGAGCATAGCATTTATTATAGAGCAGAATGAAAAAAATGCTGCATTTGGGAAATATTTTTATCATTAGAGTCTGAATGATACATCATCAGCCCACCACCACTGGCCTTTAGATGAAGGGGCTCCATGACTATGTCATGGGAAGCTAAGTGTTTGGGGCAGTGCCTGGGAAGGGATGTGTGATTGATCATAGATCCAATCCTTGAAGCACACACGCTAGTAATTTAATCCCTGTATTAAATTATAATAAACAAAGAGTGACTATAGTAGTAAGTTTTTAGCTACATAGCTTTCTCCTTGTAAAGCCAACAGAAGTACCATACTCAGAGGAGGCTGGATGATGGGTAAAATGGACTGTTATTAAAGAGGCAGCCAAATGAAGTAGAGTCGGGTAAGAAAGTGCCAGAACAGGAGTCAAGAAGGCAAGAGTTTGGTACCTAATTCTGCCACTAACAGGCAAGTGTTCCCTTTGGGCCCCATATTCATTCCGCACTTGTAATACAGGCATTCAGTAGTTACCAGAGGACTACCGAGAGAAGCAACTCAATAGCATTTAAGAAAAACTATGTATCTGTAAACAACTGCAGGGTATTTAGTCCTCCAATCTCTTGCTTGAATCATCTTATCACTTTTCAGGATCCAGATTAAGGTTGCCCTAGGTAAGCACAGTTCTGGTTTCAAGGAACATACCTTTAATCGCTTCAGCTTCCCTCATTTATCAAAACTGCCTATGCCATTTGTTTAATACAAAGTCAAAGCTCATCATTTCTTAGGCAAGTCGAAGTTCTTCTTAGAAAAAATCACTTCTCCAGCAGCGCCGTTTGTGGCAGACATGTATGTCTGAATGCCTTACCTCCTTCAGAATTAGGAGGTAAGGATTTGTATCGCTGGTGTTCCTCAGAGCCTCTTCCAGGCCATTTTTTTCTCTAACTTGTTAAAAACCCTTGCTCTGCTGGGACTCACACTATTTGGCCGTCACCTTCTCCCACTCCTGCATGCTGTGACACAGACATCAGGCTCCCAGTCTCTCTTCTCATTACTGGAGGGTTGGCACCTGGTTCAGGTCCCATCTGTACCCCAAGTCCTGCCACCACCTTAGGTGACTTTAGTTTTAACAATCACCAGTACCACGGTTTCCAAGATTCTTTAGTCTCCCCACCACCAATGGATCTCCGTTACTCTGCCTCTGCCACCATTCAGTAATACGTCCAGACACGTCCTTCTTCTACACAGTCACTGTCTATTGGGTTCCTAACGGCTCAGAATCTGGCCGTGTTCTCTTCTTACTTCATGCTCTCGTTCCAGGCAATTGCTTCAAATACCACCAATTCACAAGTGACTCATGATATTTTAACCAGGCAATCACCTCCTCTAAAACGGCACACCCACACACACAGCCACCTACTTGACATCTCCTCTTAGACATTTCATAAGCACTTCAAACCCAAAATACCCACATGTGAACTCAAGAGGTGTCCCTGCCTGTACTTGGTCTTCTTCTACTATTTTCTCTGTCAGCGAAGGGGCACCATCTGTCTGGTTATGTGAGCCAGAAACTTAGCAGTTATGTTTGAAATAGCTCTCTCCATGCACCCACAGGTAACCCATCAGCAAGGACAGCCAAATTTACATCCTAATTATCTCTAGAATCCATTCACTTCTCTCAAATCTCCATGGCCACCACCTTAGTCTAAGCTGCCATCATTTCTCAATAAGCTTTACAGCAATGAGTCTCCCCTACTAGTTGATCTGCCAATCCACTTTATCCAAAATGCAAATCTGGAATCATGACTTTCCCCCCTCTCATTCCATTAAATGCCTCAAAGGGGTTTTAAGATAAAGACAATCTCAACAGAGACAAAAGGTCCCCATTTACTCACTAATTTCATTATTTAATGCTCTTTTTATTCCCTATACTCCAGTCAAAATGCCCTGCTTTTAGTACCTGCCATGCTTTCTTGCCACAGAGCCTTTGCACCTGCTATTCTCCCTGCCTGCAACTCACTTCCCTCCCCTCTTCACCTAGTTAACTCATTATCATTTTTTAGAGCACAATCACCACTTCCTCAGACATGACTTCATTGATTTTCTCCCACTAGGGTTTATCCCTTTAATAAACCCCAAACCTACACTAGCCCAACGACCCCGCTTTCTTGTGCCTGGATCTGAACTGCCAACTGTTGTTGGAGAAAGTCACTGATGTGCTCTACCAGCCTCAATGCACCCTTCCAGAAAGTCCTGCCCTCTTTTTAGAAGCAGTCACAGCACTATGCACTTTCATTCAGTAGCACTTATCACAATTCTAATTTAACATTTATCTTTACGGCAGCTGTGTGATGTCTGCCTCATCCATTTATTTTATAAGCTCCATGAAGACAGTCTGCGTTCTCCTCACCAATGTATCCACAGTGCTTAGCCCCAGTACCTGCCATTGGGTCTGCTCTCAAATGGTTCTCAAATAGAGATTAAACATTCTTTAAAGGGTGTTACCTTGTAAATCTTCCATCAATTCAAACATCCCAGGATAGTTAACTTGAATTTCATCAGTATCCTATTTTAAAAAGAAAAAGGAATATTCATTTGACATTCATCATAAAAGACCCAGATTTGAAAACAGGCCACAGAGATTACCTAGACCTGTTTCTCATGGTAAACAGGAATGTTCTTTATAATAATCTTCACAAGGGCGCCTGGGTGGCTCAGTGGGTTAAGCCTCTGCCTTTGGCTCAGGTCATAACCTCAGGGTCCTGGGATCCAGCCCCACAACGAGCTCCCAGCTCTGTGGGGAGTCTGCTTCCCCTTCTCTGTCTGCCTGCCTCTCTGCCTACTTGTGACCTCTCTTTCTCTGTCAAATTAAAAAAAAAAAAAAAAATCTATAATAATCTTCACAAATGTTATCTTGATTATGCTTGATATATGAAAATGTCAAATTGCAGAATAAATACTCACTATTCTAAGAAAAATCTTCCTAAAACTCCATCAACCCGTTCTAGTTCTCTCCCTGGAAACAACACAGAACAAATCTATTTTGTATCTGCAAACCATCACCCTCTTCTTCAAGTCTTTGAAATTTTCCAGGACACTATAGGTTTTAGAAGGAGGAATTAATCTTCTGGACAAAATTTCTAGATTTATAAATCCTAACACATCTTTACTGTGTTACATTAATGTAACACAATTAATTAATGTACTAAGTACATCGTCAGTTATCAGTCTCTTAAAATGTGGCACCCAGGGGCACCTGGGTCATTCAGTCATTAAACGTCCAGATCTTGGTTTCAGCTAAGGTTGTGAACTCAGAGTCATGAGACTGAGCTCCACATTGGGCTCTGTGTTCAATTCAGAGTCTGCTTGGGGTTCTTTCTCTTTCCCCACCTTCCCTGTCTCTAAAAATCCTTAAAAAAAATGTGGCACCCCAAATCAAGCCAAATAGGGTCACCTCCCAAGATGTTTCCAATCTGCTTCTAGTAATGCAGCCATACTGCACTGCTCACTTGGGAGATAGGCACACCACTGGTATATTTCTCAAATGGACTTCTGGGCAATTATGTTCCATTCTTTCTGAAGCCTGAAACAAGAGTTTACTGTTGGTACAGTGGCTGAGACTGATGCTCCCCAAATAACCTGGTGCTCCTTGATAATTCCCAGACCTCAGAAGGCATTTCTTCTGGCCTACCACAGCAAAAGGAAAGGAAAGAGCAGGTAATAAAGAACTAGTGAGGCTTTTCCAGGCATCCCTTTTGCTGTGGTAACCTAAGAAGATGCCAAGGCCAGGTGGCACAACTACGGGACGGAGAAAAGCTGCCCAGCCAGCACAGGGCTGTGATGTGATAAAATTCTGTGTTAAGCACAAAGATATAGAAGTTTGTCTATATTGGAAATTGGCTCCCAAATACAGGACACATACTTTTTATTTTTTTTTTCCAAGTTTGGTATCAAAATGCTGCATTTATCTCAAACTTTATCTTATTTGCACTAACCACTTTTGAAGTGTCTAGATCTTTGCACGTTTTCTAACTTTATTAAATGTGTTCATTATTCCTCCTTATTTTGGACTTTAACATTGAACAGAATCAAGATAAAGCTCAGGGGCGCCTGGGTGGCTCAGTGGGTTAAATCCTCTGCCTTCGGCTCGGGTCATGATCCCAGGGTCCTGGGATAGAGCCCCACATCGGGCTCTCTGCTCAGCAGGGAGCCTGCTTCCCTCTCTCTCTATGCCTGCCTCTCTGCCTACTTGTGAACTCTACCTGTCAAATAAATAAATAAATAAAAATATTTGGAAAAAAAAGAAAAAAAGATAAAGCCCAAAGAACACTTATCAAAAACATCCATTCTAGGGGTGCCTGGGTGGCTCAGTCAGTTAAGTGTCTGACTTCGGCTCGGGTCATGATCCCAGGGTCCCAGGATTGAGTCCTGCATCAGGCTCCCTGATTCTTATACTGTTGATCGGGCACATAAATTGATGCTACATTTGGAAAGTCATCTGACCCTATCTGTCAAAATTTCAGTGTAGAGCTTCTTTGACCCAGCAATTCCATGCTAGAAATTGACCTGACAGATATGCCAAAATTATGTGAAAGGAAATTCACTGCATTGAATTAGAATTGAAATAGCAACAAAACAACAACGAGAAACCAAAAAACTAGCTGTAAATAATCTAAATGTCCATTAATGGAGAAATAGGTATATGTAGGGGAAGATCTCCAAGATATGCTATTTAACTAGGGCATGTGGGTGGCTCAGTCAGTGAAGCGACTGTCTTTGGCTCATGTCATGATCCCAGGGTTCTGGGGTTGAGCCCTATATCGTGCTCCCTGCTCAGTGGGGGAGTCTGCTTCTCCTCTCCCTCTGCTCCTCTCTCTGTCCAATAAATAAATAAAATCTTAGAAAAAAAAAATATGCTATTAACTAAAAAGAAACCCAAGAGTACTTAAGAAAAAAAAAGCAACCAAATATACATATTGTTGCAAATATACGTTTAAATGACATAACTGTATAGCGGTGTATAATGAAAAATTGTTCTGAAAGAAATACACACACAACAATTGTCATCTTTGGGGCAAGGGTCCAGGTATCAGAAGTTGGGAGGAGGAGACTTCTTTTACTTTAGACCTGCTCTGCTCATCTCATTTTATCTATACATTTTTTTAAAATTTCTTTCCTTGTTAACACACACATGGCAATGTTGTATGTGTACTTTTTAATAAGACCATCTCTGGGTAGTCACTTTCTTTTAAAATTTCCTTTCTTGTTAACATATGCATGACAATGTTGTATGTGCACTTTTTAATAAGACCATGTTTGGGTAGTCACTTTCTTCTCTATGTTTTTCTACCTTAGGAAACTATTTTTTAATAAGAAATCATAAGATCGGGGTACCTCGGTAGCTCAGTGGGTTAAAACCTGCCTTCAGGTCAGGTCATGATCCCAGGGTCCTGGGATCTAGCCCCATATCTGGCTCTCTGCTCAGCAGGGAGCCTGCTTCCTCCTCTCTGCCTGTCTCTCCACCTAATTGTGATCTCTGTCTGTCAAATAAATAAAAAAAGTCTTAAAAAAAATCATAAGATTAAAAACAAAATTCCTTCCAGCCTGAAACATAGCCATTAAGCAAGATCTGTCAAAAACAATCTTTCAATGAAACTAAAAGCACTATCTCCATCTCAATCCAAAGAATACTATAATTGCTTTGTCAAAGTCCTTATTCAAATTAAGATGGACCATATCTGCTGTTTCCTCCTAATATATTAGTCTGGCAACTCTAAAAGGAAATGAGCCTCATTCAGAATGCCCACTAACTTTGAAAATAATTCATTATGAAAGTCACATAAATGTAAACAGGCAAATCTTGAATTCATGTTAAAAATAAAAACCGACTGCAGTATAAAAATGATATACCTAATGTTGTATGCACCATAAACCTGTGTAACGAATTTTATTAGCTGTTTGGGATGAGATATTTTAGACAACGAACTATGATATAATGTTAATACAACATATTAGAGACAGTGTAAATGTACCAAGGAACAAATCTGTATATATTTATTATTAAACTTGCAAATTTCTTAATTTTTATAAACCACAAAGAAGATTCCACACCAATATTTTTGTATTATCTTATTGAGTTATTCAGCTCATTTTTAGAGAAGAATACAGAAGGTATTTCAATAGATTTCCCAACTAACAGAAATGTAGTATTTTAAGTGCTATGTTAGGCTAAACATTTTTAGTAGAAAATTTTAAAATTTTATTTATCTATGAAGCATGCATGTGCTAGTCGGGTGGGGCAGGGGAGAGAATCTGAAGCAGACTCTGCACTGAGCACAGAGCCCGATATGGGACTCACTCTCACGACCCCAAGATCCTGAACTGAGCCAACATCAAGTTGAACACTTAACTGACGGAGCCACCCACGGTCCCAGCAGAAATTTTTCTAAAATGCACAGTCCACTTTACAACATAGAAAACTGCAAGAAGGCACACCTTTGGGGGTCCACAAAGTCAAAAGTTAAAACTATTCTCCCCCCACCAAAACTATTCTTATAATAATACTAAGATGCTATTTGGTTTTTTCACCTCTCAATCTCTCATGAGTACAATGGATTTTTCATAAGTTACGCGACATGTGATACTTTAATAGTCTTATGACTACAGGAGGAGGATGAGAATTTAGCACTTTTATTATGTCATACATCTAAGAAATTTGTAAAAATGTAAAGCAATGACATTCTTCTAAATTTTTCTTTTAAAAAATAGTTTCTTTCATAGGTTTTTTTATGTTAACACATAATAGGTACACTATGTTAGTTCTTAAACATATTAGTAAAAACTAAAATTCAGTTTAAATTTCTAATTTGGTTAATATTGATAAATATAACCCACATAACCAAAGATCTCTAAGGCCCCAATAATTTTAAGTGTGTAGCATGGTCCTAAAAGCAAAAGTTTGAGAACTGTTTCTTAAAGGAGAGAGCTAAGATTTGGGGGATTAAAGGCAAATAACAAACTGCCACTTTATATGTACAGTTTAATGTTTACAAAATATGTTTGTGTTATTGCTTATATAATTAAAAAGTGTTGAAAAATACACAGTGATCCCTCTTGTACAACTGCCTGTGCTTGCCAGTGTTTGCTTTGATTACAAAGCAGAACCCTCACATGAGGCAGAGCTTTCCCCTTTCCAGCTGCCAACAGCTGACTGTTGTCTGCTGACT
This sequence comes from Mustela nigripes, assembly GCF_022355385.1. Classification (NCBI taxonomy): domain Eukaryota; kingdom Metazoa; phylum Chordata; class Mammalia; order Carnivora; family Mustelidae; genus Mustela; species Mustela nigripes. The sequence goes on from NC_081563.1 coordinate 101,891,434, forward strand.
CAGGCCATTAGCAGTTTACAAAAGACACAGCTGTGAAATCTTGAGGGTTGCTATCATTTCCTAGCCTACTGCCTCCTCCCTTCTTAAGGCCCCTTTCCAACTTCAGAGACCTTAGTGGTCTATGGTTTATGCCCTGTGCTTTGTACCCAAACAAGGAAGGACAGGACAACCTTTTCTTGGTTGGTTGATTTTATGAAATATATTCACATTGAATCTCCTTAAATGCTTATTTCAGTCTTAAGCCTATCATCAATGAGAAGCTTTCTTCGTCAATAAATTCCTATTTCCTCAAAACAGAGATGTGTTTAAAGCTGAGGGGTTTGGAAATCATAGCAAGTCTGACCTCTGAAGGCAGAGTGACTATCCTTTAGAGTGACTATGCTAGTGAAAGGAGCTGGAAGGGGGCAACTGTCTCTCCAGATAACTCCCTGTTGGAAGCCTTGGATGGCAAAGTACTAGATGTATGAGGAGGGGGAGAGAGGAAGGCAGGAGCAAATATTAATTGAGCATCTACCATGGTTCAGGCATTTCACATCCTTTATCTTAATTCTAATTGCCACCTGAGGTGAGAAACATTGGACTTTCTTAATTTAAAAAAAAAAAAAGAATGCTCAAAAAAGAGAATTAAATCTCCCAAATTTCCCCAGCTAGTAAAGGGACAAGATGAGGAACCAAATTATCCCTGTCAGACATCTAGGCCCCATACCATCACTGTACCATGCCGACTCTATGTTTCTTCTGACAGCCTACAGGTCCTCTTTGCAGATCTCTCTAGCCCTAATGGAGTATAGCCCTCTTTCCTACCATTTTGGTTTTTTTCCCCCTACCATCTACCATTGATTTTCTACTGTTGACCGAAAATGCACATACCTTCATCTCTGCCTCATTTCAGTTAAGGGCTGGTGGTAGAGGTAGAGCTGTAAATGCTCCTGCACATCTCCTTTTCTCCATCATCTGAAATGCTGTCTCATACAACGGCTAACTCTGGTTTTAAAGATTATAATGGAATAGTAAGTCTTGGAAAACAATCTCCTTGTTAACTGAGGTTTGGATTTTTTGAGCTACATTTTCAGACACCAAATACTAAAAATTTCACTTCCTACCTTTATCAATCAAGACGTGTTTATACAAACTAAATTTAAAGAGAGAAAAAGTGCAAAAACCTCTCTATGATACCATCAATACCTACATATTTTTACTTTAAAATGAGAAGTTGTTTCTGTGATTAATGGGTTAATGAAAATTAATCAACTCTCTTGATAGTTACCACAGTCAGTGTATTAAAGCCAGCTCTCCCAAGCAGATGTCCTAAGTCATTGACAGCAGTGAAAGGAGAAACATGTGGAGAAAATCCTCCTTCCCTTTCTGTTTCTGCCAACTGTAGTGAACACCGAAGTTCATAGAGTGTGTCACCTCCAAACATTGCACCAATAAATACTCCATCTGGTTTTAAAACATAATGAATCTGTAATAAATACAAGACAACAAAAGTAGTTAAAATTTTATATTAAAAATGTTAGAAGGAGAAAAACGTTAAAAGAACATACGCTAAATTAATATTTTACAATTACCATTCTTATTTTGTCAAATAATGAAAAAATAAATAACACCCAAGGTAACCAAATGTCAGAAAGGAACTGCAGTGTAATATTACAAAGATAGGCAATAATTCATTGATAGCATTAATACCTCTAAAATATATTGAATGTTTTCAATTCTTCTAATAATAGACAAAAATTACTTTTATAATAAGAAAATACTGAAAGAAAAAAATTTAAAAGTGTGGTAGATTGCAAAAATCACAAACCTCTACTGTGCCCTTTACACATCACTCCCATCAAACAATTCCATCAGAAAATGAAGCTATTTCCCCTCTCCCTGAATCTGGGACAGCCTTGTGACTTGCTGCAGCCAAAAGAATGCAGTGCAAGTGGCAGTGTGCCAGGGTCACACCAAAGTTCGAAATGGCCTTACCTGATTCCCTATGCTGCCACCATGCTGTGAACAAGCCTGAGCTAGCCTGGTGAAGGCTGAGAGGTATGAGGAGCAGAGATCTCTGAGATGTCCCAGCTAATGCCATTCTTGAGAGGCCAGCTCTGATCTAGCAATAGATCACAGATACCGGCTTCATGAGCCAAGCCAGACCCAGAAGGATTTCCTAACTAATGCCAACACAAATTCCCACCCAATCCACAAAATCCTGAGCTAAGTAAACTGTTGTTTTAAACTGTTAAGCTGGGGTCGCTTTTTAGCAAAATAAGCTAATTTATACAGAAATTATTATGATTCACATTAATCCAATCAAACAGTTTCCTTTAAGGAGAAGTAACTAACTTATTTCCAACTTTCAAACAGAAGCAATTTTTAATTGATAACTCAAGCAAAATAGTGGTTATAATGGCTTCCAGAATCACAAATGTTTACTCACTGACTCTCTTAGAACTACCATCTGCAACTAGATTTGATGGACTATTCTCAACAATGAGGAACATTACAGGAAAAGGTAGATTCTAAAGTAAACCCCAAATCATAGTAGGCCCTCTCATTGAAGTATCCATCTTAAAATTTATATTTAAATTTATGAAGCAATTACAAAACAGTGTATAAGCAAACCAACCATAAAATCTTTGCTTTCTTCCCTTCTAACTCTTTGCTTCCTTCTCTTATCACCAAACTATAATATAGCAGGGACCTAAGATTCAGTCCTCAGCTCTCTGCGGCTTCTTTCTATCTCAGAGGAGCTTATCAATTCCCATGGATTTCATAAGGATGACTTCCAATCACTATCTTCAGTCTGGACATCTTCCCAGAACTCTAAACTCATTTTCATTTGCCTGTGCCATGGCCACTTGTATCTTGGCAAGCCCCGCCCCCACAACCAACACACACATACAACACTTAATTCTCAAACCCACTCCCCTCTCCAGTTGCTGTATTTCTGTCAGTTACCATTTTCCATTCCCTTTATCTGATCATTACCATTCTTTCCTCTGTTTTTACTAATTACTCTTTCAGGCATCCAGACTTAACTTTAAGGTGAGCTTGGACCCCTCCCTGTCTTTGATCTTCAGATCCAACCCGCCACCAAACTGAATACCCTCTCTTCCTGTTAACTCCTGCCACTGCCACCTAACTTTAGTTTCTCTCATGTCTGGACCATGGAAACAGTCTCTTTAATTGAACCAAAACTTCTAGCATAAGTTCTCCAAGTAGCAAAATGAAGACATCCTACAGAGTTATTTATTTAATGCACATATAAAACAGGGCACAGCAATTGGCAAACAGTATGTGCTTAAGATGTGGTAGTTATCCTGCCTACCAGCCTTTTAATCACATCACTTTCCTCTTCAAAATTCTCCAGCAGCTCTGAATTGCATAAAGAATGAACTCAAAATTCCTTAATCTGTTACCTAAGTCTCCCTAAATCTGGTCCCAATATGCCCTATCTCCTAGTATATTAATCTCCCAACAGGCTTCCTCTCTGTCCCTCATGCTCCTGAGGCTCTTTTACCTCCCACCTACCTACCCTGTGATTCTGCCTTCCTGCCCCAAATCTGACCTAATCCCAAAGGCCCTGCTCAAGTAATTTCTGCTTCTTGAAGCTTTCTGAGGCCACTCCAAGTCACAGTGATCCTTCCCTCTTCTGAACACAATGCTTTTTACTTACTCTTCACCAGTTCACTGATAAATGTCAACCAACAAATATACCTCACACTAATTATAAGCTGCAGGGAAGACACAAATATGAAGAAATAGTATCCTCCCCACACAAAACTTATAGACAATTAAGAAAAGGGACCCACATAGGAAATGTCTTATATCAATGTGATGTCAATATTATTTTGTCTAAGTTATTTTGTATGACTTTTCATAAATATTTGAAACATCTCCATAATTAGATTTCTTCAATTCCTAGACAAGGGAGTCACTCAATGTACTTCTTAATATGCCAAAAAGCACCAACTATATCTGGCCCCTAGAAGATAATAAATATTTGATTTGGTTCCATTTCCAACTGTCAAAAGCATAAAATGGAAAATATCTGAAGTTTCTGGTAAAAAGTAGAAATATTTAGAAGTTTCTACTAATAAAATAACACAGGCTATTAGAATCAACATTAAGTTTCTTACCTGTTCAAGCGCTCTAGGAAGGTCATTCACCCAGTGTAAACTAGAATATTAATAACATATTTCTTTTAGCTTAATTCATGTAATTAATTGGTATAATTATCACTCCTATAAATAAAAGCCAACAAAAAGATATTAATTTTGAAGTGTGAAGTTGCATATCAAAATTCACTGATTGTTTTCATATAAGTTTTAAAGTAAAAAATATTCCTAGGGGAAAACCTTCCTTCTATGACACTAGAAAATGTGACAGTACTATAAATATTACAAAGCGTTTAGAACTTAATTTAGTAAATCTCTTGCATTTTATTTTGCCTCTATTCACCCCCTACCAGTGTGTGGTGATATGTGATGGCAAGAATCACAGTCTCTGTAGAGTATGGTCATACTTTCCTGACAGAAGTGGCATCCTCTTATACTGACATCCAGGATAGCACTGAATACCCATTTCAAACCATACTATGTTAAGATCACATTTATCTTTCATAATGCTTTTTAGTAATTATTAGGTAGTTTAAAAATGAAGAAGGTCATATCACAAGCTCTATCATACTTCTGGGGAAACTGAAAGCAACAGAATTAGGTATTTGCAAACAGCAAGTAGAAGAGCCAAAACTCATTCCTACTCCCCGTCCAGGACTCGTTCCCTTAGACCAACATTCTTTATAATGTTTTTCATTTCCTGATAGAATGTACTTTTCTAAATTTGCTTAGCACACCTTAAAAAGCATGGAAGAAATTACAAACTCACTGAAGAAAAAGCTAGAGTACGACTCTCCCAGTCTGGGAATGAGGGGTTCCTGGGACATAGGCCTTTCAGTGCTAACACTACCAAAGTCTTAGGTGAACCACAATGACTGGTCACCCTAAAAACAGCTATCAAAAGGGCTGTGTTGACATGAAGAGCATGTTGAATTTTTGTAAGAAAATATGACTATAAAATGAGGTAGGGGAAATGAAGTTACATACAAACTATTACTGCTGAGTTGTTTGAGGACAGGATCTCCGTCCGGACTCATCTGTGTATTTCCCTAAAGCATCAAGCTCAGAGCCTCACATATTACAAACTATTCAATAAATATTAATATGTTTATGTAATCAATGTGGAGGGGACATGGTAGGAAGCACAAATGGGAAAACATAACCTTAAGGACTATATTTCTGTGTGAAGAAAAATTGAAGTTGAAGGAAATACTAGCTTTTCCTTATTGGCCGAGATGAGTTTCTAAGACTGCACTAATATTTGAATGCTGGAGCCAGTATACTCTTTCCAAATCCTGCCTCCATCAATATGGATACTAAGTTATGTATACTGGGGAAGAAACTATTCTATCACAGATGAGCTTCAGCAAATTGAAAAAAAGTTGTGGAGAAAAAAGTTAAGGTACTATACTATATCAACTCCACTAGGAAGCATATAATTCGTTATTATTTCCCAGAGAAATCTTATAGTTTATAACATAAGAAAACTGGTCTGTGACTTAAAAAAAAATTATTAAGAATTTACTTCATTATTTTTTCTTTACCCCATAATATTAAAACTGTATATCATAAATTATTTATTTATAACATACATTTTTAAGAAGTACAAACAGATTACCAACCTTAAACTGCTAACCACCAAGTCAAATGTGTTTTCTCTGAAGGGAAGGAACTCTTCATCAGCTAAAATGCTGACAGTAGGAATTTCCATTTCTATGATATTTTTCTAGTGGTTAAAAAATAAAAATTCAAAATACATTCATATAGAATCTCAGTTACTAATGCAATCATTGTTAAATTTAAGTCAATGTCATATTTACTTGGCAGTTTCTATTCCTTCCCAAAAAAAAGCCACAAAAAAGCTCAAGAAGTATTTCTTTTTTTTTTTTTAAATATATATATATATTTTTAATTTATTTGACAGAGATCACAAGTAGGCAGAGAAGCAGAAGCAGGCAGGGAGAGAGGAGGAAGCAGGCTCCCTGCTGAGCAGAGAGTCCAATGCGGGGCTCAATCCCAGGATCCTGGGATCATGACCTGAGCTGAAGGCAGAGGCTTTAAACCACTGAGCCACCCAGGTGCCCCTCTTTTTTTTTTTTTTTTTTTTAAAGATTATTTATTTATTTGACAGAGAGAGAGAAAGAGTTTGAGGGAGGCAACACAAGCACAGGGAGCAGGAGAGGGAGAAGCAGGCTTCCTGCTGAGCAGGGAGCCAGATGCTGGGCTCAATCCTAAAACCCTTTATTCTTTCTAATGGCAGTCTGATGTATATCAAAAATTTAAAGATGAACATCAATGAATCCGTAAATTCTACTAGTAGGAATTTATTTCCAGGGAGAAAAAGAAATCAAATGTACCAAGTTGCTTTATATAAGGATGTTCTTTACAGTATCAGTTATTAAGAAAACAGACATATAGCTGCCCTTCAATAGAAATTTAGCTAAATAAACTATGGAATATTCTTATATTGGAATACTATATAGCCATTTAAAAAGGTGGAATTTGGGTTTATATGTATCATTTGCTGATATAAAAGAATGATACCCTGTGAAAAACATGGCATGTTACCTGTACAAAATTATATGTTGGGAGACAGTTATACATCTGCAAAGGTGAAGATCAAAATGTCACCCGTGGTTGCTCCTGAAGGGTGGAACCAGGGATGATATTTTCTTTCCCCTTTACATTTCCTGTATTGTTTCATTTTTTTATGTATTATATATAATCAGGAAAAAGAAACTATTTTCATTTTGAAGGAAATAAAAAACTAAAAATAAAACCAAGAGATCAGAAATCATGACTGTTATAAGGGTACCTACCAAAGCATTTTCTGCAATGTCTACTTGAAAAAACTTTCCAACAGTTTCCTGCAATAGAATAAAGTTAATCAGGTAAGACAAAACAAACAAAAAGCCACTGACAAAACAAAATAACTGCTGAAATTGCTAAAGGAGAAAGTGGCAATCATAGAGTCATTTTGAGTTTTGTAAGGGTATTTTTCTGCAATAAAACCAGTATAGTAAACTATTAGCTTTAATAACATATAGGAAGTTACACAGATTTGAGTAAATGCAATCATGCCTATATTTAACACATTTAACTATATTTAAAAAATACACAACATATGTATGAGTAATCAGCCTCTTCAGTTCACGTCACTGGATTAAGGCTTATGTGTTAACTTTTCCATAGCACAACAGGCTGAGAGTTGGTCTCCACTCCTGGGCCACAAAAGACCTGGACCTTTCAGTTGTTCATTCAAAGAGTTTACAAAGAGTAAAGAAAGACTTAATAAACGCAAACACTTGGGGAGAAGGGGAACTCACTGGTTTCATTTTTCCCTGTTTCATCTCTCCTTTCTTTCTTCCGAGAGCCCTGCACCATTTCTTTCCCAGAATAACACTTTCCACTATGCTCTTTTCTCCAGGATTCTGCTGCCCCCATCATCATCTCTATCAATCTTCCATCTCTGTCTTCTGTGTCTCCTTCCCTTACCTTGAAACAGGCATAAGCCTCCCAATCTCTCCTCACCTCTACCTTCTAGCTGTTCTGTTTGCAATCTACAACTCCAATCTCAATGTTTTTCTCCTTAATTCTTCGTAATCTATTCCAACTTTCACTGTTCTAACAACACTATTTACAAACACTATTAACAACCTAATCAACTACAACAGCATGTCTGCTCTCAGTCCTACTTTACTTGACCTCTCTGAAGTCCAGCACTGTTGGTGGTCTCCTAGAAACATCTTCAGTACTTTCTACTCTGCCTCCCCTCCTTCTAATCCTTTCCACTTCATGCACACCCCCTTCTTAAAGACCTTTCTTGCCCACAACTTGGAAAGGGTACCCTATTATTGCCTGGTCACTGCTAACTAGTCAAGTGCAACTGGTGTGCAAGTGAATGTTTAACTACAGGCCTCAAAAAAAAAAAAAAAAAAAAAGTCCCCTGAGTTGTAGTGTTTGCCAGTTTCTGTGGTGTAATTCCTGTTCATTCTCCCACCCCCAGAAACAATTGTGGATGGTTCTTTTCTATATGCTTCTCAAGTAAGCTTATATTCCCATGGCTTCAGTTATCACCTCTGATAGGCTTCCAAATAAGAACAATAGCCTCCACGTAACCTTGTCTCACTTTATCCTGTTGCTAACCTTTGGAGATAGGTATTACTGCTCACATTTTACAGCAACTGAAGTCTGGAGAAGTTGGGTAACTGGCCCAACAGTATATAGTCAGTAAGTGGCAGAGCAGAATTTGAAATCCCTAACTGTCCAAGTTCAAGTCAGTGCTCTTAACCTCAACATCCCAATTCCAGTTCTACATTTCCAGCGACCTGTCAGACATTAACGCTAAAAACAGTCCACTGTTACCTCAAACGTAACATATTTAAAATGGGAAATTCCCGGGCTCCTTGCCCCACTACATCCCCTGACTTTTTCCAGTCACTGAAGTAACTTCAAAGTTATCTTGCATTTATTCATGCAATATTAACTTAACAAATCTTCACTGTGTATTCTAGGTATTGAGAACTTAGCAGTGACCACAAATGAGCAAGACTATGGCGTTTATATTCCAGTAAGAAAAGAGAGACACCAATTAAACAAACATATATCAGATGCCAATAAATAAGTGGAAATAAGCTATGGAAAGAGGGAAATACCCAGTGGTGAGTGGGGACCCTATTTTATAGAACAGTCAGGAAAGGAATCTTTGATGAAGAGTCATTTGAGCAAAGACCTGAAACAGGTAAAGAAGTAAGCCACCCAGATATCATGAGGAAGAACAGAGAACAACAAGTATAATGCAAAGCCCTGGCCAGTTTGAGAGACAGAGAGAAGGTCAGGGTTGCTGTTAAGTAAGGAACCAGGGTAAGGACATAAGGCCAGATAAATGTTAGGGGAGCCAGATCACTGAGGGTCTTATGGATTAAGAATCTGGATTATTACTGAATTAGAGGAGAAGCCAACAGCTCTGAGCAGAGGGCTGGCAATGAAATGACTTGTGCTTTAAAAGAATTACTTTGCTGTGAGAATGGACTGCTGAGGGCGAGGGTAGAAGCAGGGAGGCCAGTAAGGAGGCTACTGCAGTATAGACCAATATGATAATAATGAAAGTAGTAGGAAGTGGTAGTTACAGATATATTTTGAAATCCAAGTAATATTTGTTGATGGATTCAATGTGGGAGGTGAGGACAGAAGAGGCATCAATGAACAAGTTTTCTGGCCTGATCAACTAGAAGAATAGATTTGCCCTGTCCATGACAACAGTGTTTTGGGAGCTTCTCATACCCTACGCCTACCAGCCTAGCCCAAGTGTATGTTTTTGTTGAAGTAGATTCAATATAGAAAGCCCACTGTAATCTGGTGTCCAACACAGTGTCACATATACAGGAGCTAAGATGATAAACAAATGTCTTTATTGTCTGAATTAGGAAATGCAAAATAAAATGGTATAAGCCTTAAAAAAGATACTTATATACAATCACATAGAAATATTTCTAATAACAATATTAACATTTTTCTCAGATAAAAGATTAGCTTAATAATATTTTCCAAATGAATGTCAATCTGATTTTACTTGAAGTATCAAAAACATTTGCACAAAATGAGAATGAAGAGCAACAGATCTCATACAGATTTAAAGAAATTTTAAGTAGGAATCACTGTATAAAGCAGACTGAAAAAAAAACCCACTTTAAGAAAAAAATACTTAGGAGGAGACACAAAACAACCATTGGCTCACCATTTTTTAAAAATTTAGTGATTTTGATAAAATCTAAATATGAGGGGCATCTGGGTGGCTCAGTGGGTTAACCCTCTGCCTTCAGCCCAGGTCAGGATCCCAGGATCCTGGGATTGAGCCCCACATCATGCTCTCTGCTCAGCCTCTTTCTGCCTGCCTCTCTGCCTACTTGTGATCTCTGGTAAATAAATTAAAAAAACAAAAAACAAAAAACAAAAAACAAAAACTAAATATGATACAAACTGAACTAAGGAAGACTTTCTTTAACAACAGTCAATTTTATTTCTTAAGGTAAATTAAGTCACTGAATAGATATACCTTATTCAAATGTTGTGCTATGTATCCTCTTCCACAACCAACATCCAAAGCAAGGGAAAAATTTCTAAAAAATAGACACAGAAGTTATATTTTGTCTGTAATAACACAGTCTACAGAACAATTACTAAAACTGATTTTTCTTAAGTGAAAACATTTTAATGAACACAACTTTCAAAAAGTTACACCATCTGCCTTTTCTGCCTCACCTTATAAGCTGTTTCTACCAGAGAACATATTAAAGGAGCAAGTCTATCTGTTCCAGACATTCACAGGACCTCACAGTCAACTGGCTTCCCATGAGGTTGGTCCATGATGTGGATTCAAAGAACAAATTTAGTGGTGATATTTTAATTTAATTACACAAATAAAGAATGAAAAGAAGCTAACATAAGTTAACATGAAAATATCAGCATAGCTGTCAGGAACGTAATGATCCCTTTTTCTCAAATTTGTCGAGGCAGCAGATAACTTAAAATCATGTAAAATACCGTGAAATACTAATATGTTAAAATAAAAAACAAAACAAAACACCAACTAAATAGTAGCTAACTTTTACTAAAATCATAGCAGGTTTAAAGCAATATGCTAAGGGTTCAAAGTAAGTCAACCCAAGGTCACTCAACTAATAAGCAGTAATCAGAACTTGAATTCAGTTAGTCAGAATCCTGAACCAGAATTTTTTTTTATTAACATATGTAATGTATTATTAGCCCCAGGGGTACAGATCTGCCAATCATCAGTCTTACACAATCCACAGCACTCACCATAGCACATACTCTCCCCAATGTCCATATCTTAGCCACCCTATCCCTCCCTGCCCACCCCCAGCAATCTTCAGTTTGTTTTTTGAGATTAAGAGTCTCTTATGGTCTGTCTCCCTCCCAGTTCCCATCTTGTTTCATTTTTTCCCTCCCTATCTCCCATAACCCCCTCCCTGTCTCTCAAATTCCTCTTATCAGAAAGATCATACAATAGTTGTCTTTCTCTGATTGACTTATTTCACTCGGCATAATACCCTCTAGGTTCCATCCCCGTTGTTGCAAATGGCAGGATTTCGGTTTTTTTGATGGCTGCATAGTATTCCAGTGTGTGTGTATGTGTGTGTGTGTGTGTGTGTGTACCACATCTTCTTTATCCATTCATCTGTTGATGGACATCTAGGTTCTTTCCATAGTTTGGTTATTGTGGACATTGCTGCTATAAACATTCAGGTGCACAGACCTCTTCGGATCACTACATTTGTATCTTTAGGGTAAATACCCAGTGGTGTGATTGCTGGGTCATAGGGTAGCTCTATTTTCAACTTTTTGAGGAACCTCCATACTGTTTTCCAGAGTGGCTGCACCAGCTTGCAATCCCACCAACAGTGTAGAAGGGCTCCCCTTTCTTTGCATCCTCAACAACATCTGTTGTTTTCTGACTGGTTAAGTTTAGCTATTCTGACTGGTGTGAGATGGTATCTCACTGTGCTAAACGAGAATTATTATCTCCCATACTACATTGCCTCCTCTAAGTATATGTTATACAAAACCAGTTCATACATCTAGTTGTAAGCCAAATTCATTGACAAGAAAACTTAAAAGTTTTATCCACTAATAACATTTTTTCTACTGGAACCAAAATTAGGAGTCCTTTTTCAATTTCTGTTAAAAACTTATGTCAAAAATATAGAACACCAGAGAACTGGTAGTGAGAAAGAACCATTTACTTACATAACACCCTCTATCTTGGTTGTGAACACAGGCAGTATGACATGATAAAAGTATACAAGCTTTGGGATCGGAAAGACAAGATTTAGAATTCTGAGCCTGCAATTTACTGGCTCTGTGACCATGGACAAGTGATTTAATCTTACTGAATGTTTCCCCATCTATAAGATTAAATCACTTGTCTATAAAATGAAAAAGTTACTACCTCCCTCAAGAGAATTTTATGAAATGGTGCATTTAAAGTATCTAGCACAGTACAAATGCTCAACAAAAGTTAGTTATGAGTTATTTTTATCACAGATTATAACACTTCTTTAAAAAGATTTATCCATGAGACAGAGAGTGCGTGCCCGTGTGCAAACAGTGGGGGGACAGGAGGATGCAGATCCCCAGGACCCTGGGATCATGACCTGAGCCAAAGGCAGACACTTAACCTGCTGAGCCACCCAGGAGCCCCCAGTTTATAAAAGTAATTAAATGGACTTCAGATACCACAAAGAAGACACTTAATCTGTGGGGTTAAGTTTTTTTAAGAATAAACAAAAGATCAGTGTGGACAATATAAACTATACTTCATAACAATAGAACATTAGTGCAAGGGCATTTACACTGGTATTTTTTTAGACTGTATTTTTAATAATTTAGTTCTAAAGAGTTAATGTTAGTTTAAAACATGCTTTTAGCCACAATCCCAAGTCTCACTGTAGATCTATGTTTTGCTCAGTACTATGACATAAAAGACTGCAAAATCCATACTAACTTGGAAAATTTATTTCATTTTTATTCAATGGCCTATAATCCAGGCAAATGACTGCAGTACAGAGAGCTAGCTACTTGTTTCATATCCTTAAAATAATGGAACTAATAAAACAGATGAAATGGGGGTGATTATCCGTAACAATGAAGAATTTTTTACCATATGAAATTAATTCATCCCTAAACTCTTTTAAGTAGCAAGAAATCTCTAAAAAATGACTTAGTTTTTGATTTTAAAAAATTCCCCTTTTTATAAACAAATGTAATAAATTCATCCCTTGTTTGTCTAATTTAATGGATGTCTTTAGAAAAAAGAGCACAAAAAAGTGATTTGTTAACATCATAGAACAATCTACAGTAAAGACATTATTTAACTATTATTTATGTGGTTCCTGCCACACATCTATAAACTTGAATTTGTAAAATTTTTGTTATGCCTAATACAGAGCAAAGAATTCATCAAGGTTTTATTTTTTAATAATTTTTTTTTTTAATTTGACAGAGAGAGATCACAAGTAGGCAGAGAGAGAGGAGGAAGCAGGCTCCACTCCGAGCAGAGAGCCCGAAGCGGGACTCAATCCCAGGACCCCGAGATCATGACCTGAGCCGAAGGCAGACGCTTAACCCACTGAGCCACCCAGGCACCCATGGTTTTAATACTTCTTCAAAGTGTTCTCAAATCTGCCACTATATAATTGTCAGAGAAACCTACTGCCATTAACAATACTTAAGATAAAATGGCCAAAGTCTCATGTAATAACCCGAGTGGGGAATGAATCTAGGTAGTCTCTTTCCTTCACTTAGCCAAAGATTCTGTTGTTATTGTAGTTAAATTTTTAAAGCTAGGTTTAGTAAATCTTAAAAATTCACAGGCGGTCAATTTTCATCTTCAGTTTTGGAGCAATGTTTTCATTACTGGCTTTTAGCCAAATGAAACTGAATCAGTCATTCAGGTTCATAAAGAAGCTATGAGCTGAGCTTCTATTCTTTTTTTTTCCAACAAGGGGAAAAAAAGAACACTTGCTCTTCAGACATAAAAAAGGAGCGATCTGGGGTGCCTGGGTGGCTCAGTCAGTTAAGCATCTGCATTTGGCACAGGTCATGATCTCAGGGTCTTGGGATCAAGCCCCACATCAGTCTCCCTGCTCAGTTGGGAGTCTGCTTCTCCCTTTCCCTGTGCTCCTGTTTTTTTTCTTACTCTCTCTCCCAAATTAAAAAAAAAAAAAAAAAAAAAAGGGAGAGACTTAAGAGTGATTAAAATCACTAATCCCAGTAATAAATTCCTTCAGATTCTGCCATTCAACACATTAAGCTCTCAACATTCAATCTCTTAAATCTTCAGTCAAAAGTTAATTGCATTTTATTATGATAGTCATCACATACCTCGCTATGTCATACACACGGTCTGCGATCCGACTTCCAACCTGAAGGATTACAAGCAGCAATGATGTATACAAGTTGAATAGGTTTAACAAAGGAGCAACACTTTTTCAGTATTCAATAATCCACAGGTTACTTATGTTTCTACATATTGTTAAGTACTTCTCACTATCCCACTTTCAATTTGACCACAAATTATATAAATCTGACCATAAATTATAAACAAAATAAATTATACTATCCCAGGAAACAAACTGAAGTGAATTACTTCAGAAGTCCATTTAATGAACCCAAGACTAAATATCCATGAATATGTATGTATATGTTGGCCTTTACATTCTATGTTCTATATAAGATTATAAGGATAAGAAGCAACAGAAGCATAACAGATACATTATTGTCCAGAGATATTAGCATGAAGTATATGAAAGTGAAAAAATATTGTTAGCTAGGGTTTATTACAGATCAATGTATAAATGATCAATTAAAAACTCTATTATTTGAAGACTCATAGGAAATTCTGTGAAACTACTACACAAGTAAGCTGCTTTTCCAAGGAACATGTGCAAATTAGAAAGTCCGTCAGATCTGAAGAACCTGCGCTTCAGGCTATTCTTCCTAGTCCCATCCCAATTTAAAAGAGGCCATAAGGAAAGTGCTTCCTTTTGCCAGGCTAGCTTCATCTGACAGGAGCAAAGATGTGAGAGCCCAAGATTCTTCACATTCCTCTATTCCTTCATAAACACCCCAGAGCTTCTATTAGGACTTGGAAGTTCAGAACATATGTGTACTTGCTTTGGGGGAAAAGAAGGGGAAAGGAAAGAGGTATACCAGAAGTCTTTCCCTGGAGGAGTCTACTTTGTATATCATTCTTATTATGAATAACTTGTTTATTACAAAAAGAACATTCATATACTTCACCTCATTTATTCTAGTCCTACAGATTGATAAGGCCTCAGTCAATTCATAATCTACACACTTTGCTTGGAGAAGAGTGGTTAGAAATACACATCTTCTAAGTATATGTCATTATAAGCCCTAAGAACCAACACAGTCAATCACCTGGTCAGGCCAAACTTGCACAGAGTTCTGTCCAAAGGAGCTCAAAAACTGTTTCTTGCTTTGGCTTTTAAGAGTTCACTACACTTAACATCAATTTTAATTCATTCCCAAAGAAACATTCACTTAGGCCTGAAGTTGGAGCTGTGTGTCCAGAGAGTACAAACCCTCAGTTTCTAGTCCACTTGGGCAGAGGAAGAGGTCTTTCAAACGAGTATAAATCAGAGATCTTAATTTATCTTAATTAATTTTCCTAAAACATAAACCAGATCCCATCATCCCACTACTTAAAGACATCCAGGCGCTCAACAGGCTAGGAGTGCCCAGATGGTTCAGTCGGTTAAAAGACTGACTCTTGATATTTGGCTCCAGTAATGATCTCAGGGTTGTGAGATCAAGCCCCAGGGTTGATTTTCCACCCCCTATCCCCAAAACCAAAACCAAAAAACCATTCAACAGGTTCACATTCCTCTAGAGCAGGGCTGACCAACAGAAAAACAATGAGAACAATATATGTCACTTTTAAAAAGTAAAAAGGAACAGGAGAGATTATTTTTCACATATTTTACTTAACACAATATATCAAAACTACCATTTCTTTTTTTAAAAATATATTTTATTTCTTTGACACAAAGAGGGATCACAAGTAGGCAGAGAGAAAGGGGGAAGCAGGTTACCTGCTAAGCAGAGAGCCCGTTCTGGGGCTTGATCCCAGGACCCTGAGATAATGCCATGAGGCGAGGGCAGAGGCTTAACCCACTGAGCCACCCAAGCGCCCCTCAAAACTACAATTTCAACAGGTAATCAAGATTTTTAAAAATCTACTAATGGAATATTTTGCATCCTTTTTTCACACTAAGTTACTGAAATCCAGTGCATTTTACAGATGCATTGCATCTCAATTGGACTAGCTATATTTCAAGCACTCAATAGCCACATGTGGCCAATGATTATCATACTGACTGGGCAGTTCAGCTGGACGAGAAAATCCAAAGTTCCTATCTTCTACTGCCCTAATAACCTGCGCCCCTCCCTGACCTCCTCTCCCACTCTCTCCTTCACCGAAGCTTCAGTAGAGACCTCAATAAGGTCCTTTCCGCCTCAGAAACTCTTCTTCCCTTTGCTTAAAGGCTATTCCCTCCAGATCTTAGCTTGCCTAATTCCTCATCATGTCGTCTGCCTGAGCGGCCTTCTCTGACCATCGCAGTCATTATACCACTTCACTTAAGCACCTCACCTTACTTCTTTGGCTGAAATTACATTTCTTGTTCACCGACGCCCACAAGAATGAAATTTCCTGAAGGTAGCGGTCTTATTCTGCCCATGACAGAGGTGTAACTGAAGCAATATTTGCTGTGAGTGAGTGAATGGATGAATGAATAGCAACGTACAAATAACCTCACCCACCCGCTCAGTGATTACGGTAGACGCTCAGATAGGCAGGGCAGCTGCTCAAGGTCATCCGGCGAGATGGGGCGAAGTGGGTTCAGGTGGGGTCGGCTGGGGCCTGGCCGGAGCCCCTCATCCGGCGCCAAAGCTAGGGGCCGTCCTCTCCCACTGCCCCGCGGACTTACCTCCTCTTTCAGGTAGTCAAACTTCATCGGCTCAGGCTGCCGGGCCGCCCAGTTTTTCTGTTTCCTCTTCAAATCCCGATCGAAGATATTTAGGGCTCTCGTCGAGGTGCTGCCTGGGGAAGAAACGCCGGACGCGACCTCCCTGAGGCCGAGGTTCTTTACTGGGACCCCAGCCGCGGGAGATCGCATTCTCAAGACCCAAAGACCACCAAGCCGCAGCATGTCCGGCTGAGACGCCACTTATCGGCGCACTTATCTTGCGCATGCGCCACCGCGGCTCCCGCGCCTGCGCCGAAGATCGCTGCAGAAAGGAAAGGGGAGGTAGTTTGGCCGGCCTCTCTTGCCATCACGGCGAAGCGTCACGCAGAGGATTGTGGGTGTGGGTCGCACGTGAGACTCGGCGAGAACTCGGGGGGAGGTGAGTGGATTTCGATTTCTAGAAGATGGGCTGTGGAGAGTCCCGAACCGGTTTTTGACAGGGTCTTCTTTGGATTCATGAGGGGTTGCGCTCTTTTTCTTTCCCATTCCGGTCTCATTTTTCAGACTTTTTGGTCCTCGCCAGGGTCTTGTCGAGGGGCCTCAGCCCAGTAGCTGTGCCTTGAGGTTTGGGCTTGGAAAGGAGATCGCCGTTCTAGGACCACCCTGGTGTTCTCTGCCTTAGAGGGTTGTTAGAGGGGACAGTGAAGGTGGGCGTCGGAAGGTGAGGTCAGGTCATCCATCTCTGAATATCTAACGTTTATCGAATGCTTTTGTTGTAAACATTTATATGCATTGCCACTCACAGTTGGATGAAATGGTACCTGCCTCGGTCCCTAACTGTTTAGAGGGTTAAATGCTTCATGTATAAGTGCATTATTGAAACCTGTGTGTCTTTTTTTTTTTTTTTTTGATTTATAAAAATTGTTTTCAAATTTAAGTAAAAATTCAAGGCTTGTTTTCAGAACAAAGCACTGCTATTGCTACCCTGCTTGATCAGTTCCTTTTTGTTAATGATAGTCAACGACTCTGGGGATGCCTGGGTGGCTCATCGGTTAAGGGTCTGCCTTCGGCTTCGTGGTGATCCCACGATCCTGGGATCGAATTCCCCATGGACCCCTAGTTCAGCGGGGAGCGTGCGTCTCCCTCTACCTGCTGCTCTCCTGCTTGTGCGCGGTCTCTCTCTCTCTCTGACGAATGGATAGATAATCTTTAAAAAAAAAAAAAAAAATTAGCTCCGCAAAAATCTAATCGAGATGGGGGAAAATACTGATCTCTCTCTCTCTCTCCCTCTCTTCTCTCTCTCTCTCTCTCTCTCGAAAAATACTAATCTCTCTCTCTGTCTCCCTCTTCTCTCTCTCTCTCTCACACACACACACACAAACACACAGTCTAATATGTTTGGGGAGAATCAGCCCACTTGGGCCTTATAGAATAAATTATAGAGAGAACTGATGTTTGTTAATAACTAGGATAAAAATTTGCCAGGTTTTTGAAGGATGGTAGGAGTTAAAGAGGGAGTTTTGTGAACCGAATCTGAATTGATTTGAGTCTATTTAGTTAGGAGACCAGCCTTGTACAACTAAGGATTGATCAGAGTAGTAGCATGAAGTAAGGACTAACAGGAAGAGTGGGACCAGAATGTGAAGAAACAAATAGGATCAACTGAGGCTTGGGAAACTTTTGATTACGTTAGCTTTTAACTTTTAACAGGTACACAGGTATACAAAAAGAAATGTAGAAATTCCAGGTGAGTGCAGTTGGCTAGTAAGCGTTTGTCTCCCTCTGTAAAGCCCTGGAATTGTGCTTGGTTTTGTTTTAAATTTATTTCTATGCTGTGTAGTCAAAAGAGGATACTCTGATAGTTTTTGCTTTTCTGTATGTGACTCAGAATAAGTTTGGGAAATGAAATTGGATGTGTTACCTTTATTTATATTTAACTTAGACTATATTGTGAATAAGCATTTTTTTCCCTAAGTATCTTTTTAAAACTAATTCTTCATTATCATAATATTTGTTTCACTTCTTAGGATTTGATTTCTTGAAGCATTTGTCCAGTCAGACATTTAAAAATGGCATCCAAACAAGAAATAATGAGTGACCAGCGGTTTAGGAGGGTTACAAAAGATCCAAGATTTTGGGAGATGCCAGAAAAGGACCGAAAAGTCAAAATTGACAAGAGATTTCGAGCAATGTTTCATGACAAAAGGTTCAAGTTGAATTATGCTGTGGATAAAAGAGGACGCCCTATCAACCACAGCACTACAGAGGACTTGAAACGTTTTTATGATCTTTCAGATTCTGATTCAGATCTATCTGATGAAGATGGTAAAGCATTGAACCAAAAGAAGATGAAGAAGAAAAAACCCCAGACTAACAAAATAGAATCAAAAAGTATAGTTGAGGAGAAAAAGAAAGAAACCAAGAAAATTAACCAGAAGGATTCTGGAGATAAAAATGATTTAGATAACTCTGACAAAATCCAGAAAATGAAAAAGTCATGCAAACCTAAGAAGGTAGATTCAAAAACAATTCCCAAGAAAGACACAGACGAATTTACACAAAAAAGGACAAAAGAGAAAAAAAGCATTATTCAGCATAGTACAGACTCATGTCCCAAAGGAAAACTAAGCACAGGCGACTTGGGCCACTCTGAAATTGTGAAATCTCCCAAGGTCAAGCACTCTGAAGCAAGAAGAGAAATGCAGTCAGGTTGGTTGGAAAGAATTATAGGTTCTTTTATATTACATTATTTGTTTTTAGACTGATTTTTTTAAAAAGGCATATATAGCATTTTCATAGTCTAATGGAAATGATCTAATGCTTATTTGGGAGCATAAAGCTGTGAAAGAAAAAAAAATGCCACATAATGATTATTTTTTATTTGGTGCTATAATGGCTAGGAGAGAAAAACTTGAGACTAAGCAATGATTTTGATTTGTGGTAGGCACTAGTGAAAGTTATATTCTTCAACCAGATCAAGTGTTATATGTTGTCATGAATAGTAAGAGAAGGTGTGTGTGAAGAGGGCTAGTAGAGTTGTGTATTCATCCATCCTTCATTCATTCAACTACTTTTAGTAACTAATATGTGGCAGGTAGAACGTGAGTAAGACATGGTTCCCCATCTTGGGGCTACTGCTAGCCTGTGCAAATTAGAAAAAGTTATGCCCTTTTGGATACATAGAACTCCTACTAGAGTTCACAGTTAGGTAAGGGACAGCATCTTTGAGTGAAGCGGTAGGTTTATTCCCCGTGAGTAGACACAGCACCTTTACAAGGTGCATAGCTAGTTGAGTGGATTTTATCTTATCTTGATTTCAGCCCTTCATAAGATCCTGTATTGCAAATAAAAGCCTGCTAAACTCTGCAGTGGCACCAGACAACTGTTTCAATATATAATCAACTTAAATTTTAATGGCATAGTTCACGTTCTATTTTCATACTAATCTGAAGTATAAAATTTGGACGAGCCACATTACAAGTGCTCACTTGCTGCATGTGGCTGCTGGCTATGTACGGGACACCACAGATCTAATGTAGAAGAAATTAGATCTATAATATAATATAAATAACAGTATGTGCCATAAAAAGTGTTTAGCAGAGGGCCATGGGAATTCAGAGGAAGAGGTCACTCTAAGGTATGGTAATCAGAGAAATTCTTAAGGGAAGTACCAATGGGTTTGGAAAAAGTAAATCAAGAGACCAGAGTACTCAATATAGAAAGGACTTTGAGCAAAGATGTGGTTGGATATGTTCAGAAGAGATCAGTATTCCCATTTAATTAGATAATAAGGTCTCTGAAGGGGTAAGTAGGTAATACAACTAGAGATCGTTGTTCGGAACTAAGAAACATCTGTTCTGGTTCATGCTTGCTTGTTTACTGAGCTTGTTAAAATTTGGTGTCACCTCCAGTAGCAAGAAATTTTGAGTGTTGGTTTTGCCTGTTGTTTATGTTGTTAACTGAAAATTGGTATTCAGATGAGCCAAAGCCTGGCCATGGTTACAAGATTCAAGGAAGATAGATATTGGGAAAAAGTCAGAGAAAACTAGACAGGCTGAGATCACATTTGAAAGATAGGAGGTATTAGTTAGGTAGGGGATAGAATTCTAGACAGCAGGGACGAGGAGGTCAGAGTGGGATCTCATTCCTTTTGTAGTGGAACCAGGAGGCAGCAAACTGAGGTATAGGGAGAGGGATAGGAGTTTGGTTACTGAAATTGGAGAATAAGATCAAAATAGGAACAGCAGCAGGGTTTGTTTGATGCTGTTTGTGAGGTAAATTAGTCTAGCATCTTTCAAATTTCACTTGATTTAGGGCACTGGATTAATAAAACATATCCATACACTCATTTGGATTGATTTTACAGAATCTTTTTGCTTATCTTTTTTATTGAAATTTCTCAGTAAACTTGAGAAATTAGGATAGATTAATCAGGAAACAAGGCTAAAGTGATTTATGTGAGGGTATACAGAGTTGGGCCTGCAGTTCACGTCTTCGAAAAATCTTTCTACTGCATCATGTTGCTTCTAGTCGTTTACATCCATTCCACAATCCAGAAAGGCATTATGTAATAAGTAGGGATAAATGACTTTATATGTACACCATCTTTTGTTCATTATTCATCAGTTACCAGCAACTACTGTGTGCAGAGAGGTGTTTTTTTTGTTTGTTTTTTAAGATGTTATTTATTTGAGAGAGAGAGAGATCATGAGCAGGGGGAAGTGGGTAGAAGGAGAAGCAGACTCCCCACTGAGCAGGGAGCCCAATGTGGGACTCCATCACAGGACCGTGGGATCATGACCTGAGCCAAAGGTAGGTGCCAACCTACTGAGCCACCCAGGCACCCCTGCAGAGAGCTTTTTAAATGCTACAAGGTAAAGGTGATGGAAAGAGTGCAATTTGGTATTTTGTGTTGTAAATGTTGATGCCTAGGACTTGCACTCCTAAGAACTTATTTTAAGTAAATGCTTGCACATTTGTGCAAAGAATGTGCATCTTAGGGCTGCCTGGGTGGCTCAGTTGTTAAGCCTCTGCCTTCGTCTCAGGTCATGATCCTGGGGTCCTGGGATCCATCCTGGCACTGGCTCCCTGCTCAGTGGGAAGCCTGCTACTCCCTCTCCCACTCCCCCAGCTTGTATTCCCTCTCACCGTCTCTCTCTTTCTGTCAAGTAAATAAATAAAATCTTTAAAAAAGAAAATTTACACCTTAGCATTGTTTTTAAAATTTAAAAAGTAATATAAATCATTAGGGACTTGATTAAATTGTGATATACCCAAACATGTTTATGATATATAAAGATTTTATTTGTTTATTTGGCAAAAAGATAGAGTACAAGTAGTCAGAGGGAGAGGGAGAAGCAGACTCTCCACTGAGCAAAGAGCCCTCTGCGGGGCTCGATCCCAGGTCGCAGGGATCATGACCTGAGCTGAAGGCAGAGGCTTAACTGATTGAGCCACCCAGGCACCCCTCCCTTTTCCTTTTCCTGAGCTCAATGCATTTTACATAGTTGATGATAAATATTTAGTCAATGAATGACTATTATAAGACTATAGGACCAAGAAAAAAATAAGTTCAAATTTCATTCCAAGTGTTAAGCTTTTAATGTTTTTTTTCTTTTAATTCTGCAAGCAGAGCCTATAAGCAGAAACATTAAGTTCCAATTTAAAGGTGAATAAAATGTGCAAGGTACTGTATAATCAACATATTCACATACCCACAGCAGAATCATATGATTGCTTTTGAAATAGAAAATGAGTTTTTTCAGAGTTATGTGTATAAAAAAATCCAACTTAAGTAAAAATAGTCTTTTACTTTTCATATATCGCTAACCATAGTTAGTTACTAAGTTCAAGATTTAGCAGAAAACTTACTATTTTGCTCTGCGTATGTGATCGCATCCACAACACAACTTATATTCTTCCTGGATTTGAGGTCAAAATTAGTTGGATTCAATTTAATTGTGTCTACATTTTCTTAATTTCTCCCTCCTTTAATCTTTTTTGCAGTGATTCCTCTAATAATGGCAAGAGACAGTGACGGTTATGAAAGCTCTGCAGGTGGTAAGATGGTTGACAAAGATGCTCTGGAGGAAGATTCAGAAAGTGCTAGTGAAATAGGTGATGAGGAATCTGAAGATGGAATTACACGCACTGGTAGAGCTTCAGCTGATGATGATGATGATGATGAAAATGAAAGTGATGAGGAGGAAGATGAAGATGAGGATAGTGACAATGATGATGAAAGTGACAGTGGCCCTGATCTTGCAAGGGGTAAAGGAAATATAGAAACTAGTTCTGAAGATGAAGAAGATATGGCAGATTTACTGCCAGAGGACTCTGGTTTTGAGCATGCTTGGAGAGAATTAGATAAAGATGCTCCTCGGGCTGATGAGGTGAACTTCTGAATAAGATTATTTGTGAAAAGCATAGTTAAAGTCACTTTTGTAGATGGTAGAATTGCTGTCATTAAACTGAGTTGGAAAACGTTTTTAGTAAATAATAATCTTAATGATTGTTCTGATTGAAACTTTTTGGTACAAAAAAACTTCTTGATATGGATTGTAGCTATATAAATAAGATGTTTGTCCAAGCAAATAGGGATTAGTTAAAGAAATAATTAAAGGTCACATGAAATTTTTGAGATTTTATTATGTGACAGACAGTGAGAGGGAACACAAGGGAAAAGGGAAGAGGGAGAGGGAAAAGCAGGCTTCCTGCTGAGCAAGGAGCCTGATGGTGGGACTTGATCCCAGGACCCTGGGATCTTGAACCAAAGGTAGACCCCTAATGACTGACACTCAGGCACCCCAGGTCACATGAAATTTTTAGAAGATATTTACTGTAGCTGGTAGTTTATATTTCAGTTCCTACTGCACTGTTAGAAACACTTTAGGGTAATATACTCAATCTCCATACTAATGCACGGGTAGCAAAATAGCTTAACAAACTTGGGTGTTAAAAAGTAAACTGATTGGGATACCCAGGTGGCTCAGTTGGTTAAGCTTCTGCCTTCTGCTCAAGTCATGATCCCAGGGTCCTGTGATTGGGTCCCATGTCGGGCTCCCTGCCCAGTGAGGAGCTTGTTTCTCCTTCTACCTGCCACTTCCCTGCTTGTACTCTCTCTCTCTGGCAAATGAACAAATACATAAAGTTAAAAAAAAAAAAAAAGTCAGCTGATTATCAAGTTCTGATTCAAGAACAAAGAACTGAGTAAGAGAGAGTGCTTATCTATCTGTTGACATTTTTACCATTGTCTGACTCAGGCGAAGTTTAACATATTGAAACGACTTAGTAAATACTGTATTTTCAGATTTCAGAATTTGGGGGAAAGAAGACATTTTTTTATATATTTTGCAAGTGATGGGAATGATAGAGATTATGTAATATTTAATTTTTCTCATTTCTTAGGTTACACGTCGATTAGCAGTTTGCAACATGGACTGGGACAGATTAAAGGCAAAAGATTTGCTAGCTCTGTTCAATTCATTTAAACCTAAAGGGGGTGTTATATTTTCTGTAAAGGTGAGAATTGATTTCATTTTGAAATATTTCTAAACATTTTTAAGTTTAATCTTTTTTTAAGTCATAGTTTTCCTTTTAAGGAAAAATAATCTGGCAGTCGTCTGGTATAGTTAGGCACAAAACTTGTAGAATAGATGCAAAAGTTAGAAAGGAAGAGATAAAATTATTGCTCTCGATACGTTATACGATTGTATGTATTTTAAAAATCTAAAGAATACAATTGAAAAGCTATTATAAGGCTCAATAAAGGGACAAGTAAAATAAATATTTTTTAAATTGCATTCTTCAATTCTTAACCAATTAAGAATAATCTATTTTTGCTAGCAGCAGAAATGTAAAATTCTTGGGAATTACCTTAAATATATATAATATATATGAAGTAAACTATAACACTGGATAAATTTGAAAAATTTAAGTAATTGTTGAGATACCCTATTTCTGGAGAGCAAGCCTAGTGATTAAGAATCTAGGTTTTTCAGTATGACAGACCCGCATTCAAATCTTGACCCTGATACATGCCATGTGATCTTGGGCATTTTATTAATTTCTCAGATGTGTTCTCTCACCTGACAAGCGGATGTAATAATAGTATTTCCTAGGGTAGTTGTAAGAATGAAATGAAAAGAAGTTCACATTAAGTATTTAGTTACAATCTCAGTTCAGATCAAAGAAAAAGGATACCAGTAATCATCTAGAAGAATAAATAAGTGAGAATGACTAATAAATTTTTAGGAAAACATACCAGTATAAAAGGATTTTCTCTGTGAGGTACAACATGTGAACATTTTATATTACTACAAGAGTTAACAGTTTGGTTAAAAATGGAAAGACAAATTGATGGAATGAAATAGGTAAATAGAAAAATTCATATTATAATACAGGCCAAAGTAAGCTTGAATTGGGACAAATGAGTGAGTCTTTGTATAAAGAGCTTAGTTCAGATCTTCACCTCATCATAGTCCAAAATATACTCCAGATAAAGTAAGAAAAAAAAAGTTAAACCATAGAAACAGAATAAAATAGGATTGTG
The DNA here is from genome assembly GCF_022355385.1 of Mustela nigripes. Lineage (NCBI taxonomy): Eukaryota > Metazoa > Chordata > Mammalia > Carnivora > Mustelidae > Mustela > Mustela nigripes. Next base: position 101,916,606 of record NC_081563.1, read on the forward strand.
TTTCTGTTAAATCTTGTGTTTCAGAAAATGCATGGTAAGAATTTCTAGACTTAGAAAAACAGAATCAGCAGATGCGACTACATATGTATTTAAAACTTCTACATCAAAACCTATTACCACTCAAATTAGTAAGGAAAACTCAAATCCCCTATTTAATAAATGCATATTGCAGAGAACTCAGAAAAGCATGTATTGGTTAGCAAAAATATATTAAGCCCAGTAATGTCAAAATAAGACAAATTAATACAGTTTTATTTTTTCTCAAAAGTAGCCAACATACAAAAATTATCAAATCCCAGTGAGGGTGAATTCTTTTTCTTTTACCAAGACCCTCTAAACTGTGTGGTAAGATTACTATCAGTTCTTTTCTATTTAAAGTATTTCTTAAAAGAAGGCATTGGATAAATGATATGACTTAAGAGAGAAAACAAAATTGTTTTTCTTTATGTTTTATATACTTCCTTAATCATTTTTGTGTATTTTATGCCAACTATTTAACCTAGTCATTTGTGTGTGTGTGTGTGTGTGTGTGTGTGTGTGTGTGTGTTTGTGTACGTACTTTAAGTTCCTTGAGCACTTAGAGTCTTCTTTTGCTTTTCTTAATTTTTCATTTGGATCCCAGGACCATCTTGTTCTAGTTGACATATGGAGGAGATAAATCTGTTTTTGTTCTCAAGCTCCATATCTGTTACTCTCTAGCGAAAATTATTTTTAAGGAGATTCCTCAGGGTGTTTTAGCTTCCTGTAGTAGGTTTGGAAGTGAGTCATCCTTGCTGTTTTCATCGAGTTCGCTTGTAACTCTCAGAATTCCTGACCTTGACAGGTTTGGATGTTTTAAGATAAGGAAAGTATAAATTACATTGATCTTATTTTTTGTGTGTCTAGATATATCCTTCGGAGTTCGGAAAGGAGAGGATGAAGGAAGAGCAAGTTCAAGGACCAGTAGAGTTATTAAGTATTCCTGAAGATGCCCCTGAAAAGGATTGGTATTAACCTTTTACAGAAAATAAAACTAAATCTAAATTCATGTCACTAACTCAGAATTCTGGTCACTTTAATGGGATTAAAGTATATGTTGTGCCTGCCTTTTATAATTTAAAACAAGTTGCAAGCAGATTAAAGTCTATCAGAAGTGGCACACTATTTCAACAACCTTTTGTGTGTATATTCATATTTCTATATTCACCAAAACAATTATTGAAATTTTGAAAAACATTTCATGATTAGACTGATTTAAGGTTCTCAACCTCTTTGCTCTTAGTAAGTTTTGCTTTTTTCCTGGAATAAGTTTTTATCATCGTAATGTATAGAAAAAAATTTAAGGTAGTTTTTAAACCACTAGGTGGAGCTATTTGTGCACGTAATAAAAATGGTAGTTAAATAGATGAGTGGCAGAACAGCCAATGAAGACCCTCAAGGAGAATGTTGTAGTTCAATGAAATTAAACTTATAACCATTTAGACTTGAAAACACATAAATATGGAGTAAAAATTTTCAAGATTAGGAATTTCTTTGTACTTAGACCTAATGTTTTCCTATCATATTTTATAATACAGTGATCTTGTTCAGGAGTTTTACTTGAGAGACTATAGGTGGTAGCAAAACAAAAAAGACTATTCAAGAATTAAAATTATGAGTAAGCATATGTGATTCTCACATGCTCCTTTTCTGGATACTAAGTTTCAATCAAAATATTATCAGAATAATAAATTGATCTTAAATATCTAATGCCTATAAAGGTAGAATTGAAGGAAAGATGGATTGGGATGAAGGCCAGGTTGTAATGTGTTTTTCTTGAAGTAATCACATTTATTTTTTAAAGGAAGGTAGGTATTTGTGTTCCTGAATAAGTAAGCTTAATGAGTTTTCTACCTTTTAGGACTTCTAGAGAAAAATTGAGAGATTATCAATTCAAACGACTCAAATACTATTATGCAGTAGTAGACTGTGATTCTCCTGAAACAGCTGGTAAAATTTATGAGGATTGTGATGGCCTGGAATTCGAAAGTAGTTGTTCATTCATAGATTTAAGGTAATCCAGTATGTGTCTTGCCAATTTTATCTTGTGTCATAATATTATTGTAGGAAGTAGGATATTAGATTGGTAGTATTTTCTGTTGTTCCATATTGTAAGAGGATTTTTTTGCTTTAGGTGAACTCTGTCCTATGGAACATCACTCTCTTAACAAAGAAAACTAAAATGAGAAAATTTTAAAGTGTTGTGTGTGAGTTACTCCACATTTATATCCTAAATTTCCAATATATTGGCAATGTTTTTAGGATAATGGCTTATATGCAGTGATATTTCTTTGCAACCCTCTTTTAGAACTAGGAGCCAGGTGAATTAACTCTGAAAAAAGGCACCAAGGCGGGGCAAAGGCATTTCCTAATAAACTGGTTCCTCTAGAACTCTGCTAATATAGTAGTTACTAGTCATATCTATTTAGTTAAAATTTTAAAAAATTTTAAATTTATTTATTTGCTTCATCACTAGACACATTTGAAGTACTTACTGGCCATATGTTGAACAGAGCTGATACAGGACATTGCTATCATCACAGAAAGTTCCATTGGATAGTGCTGCTCTAAATGCTCAGTGAAAGGATGGTGTTACTGGCTTTCTCTTCAGACTTGGGCATTATTTTCGCCCTATGTGCAGGTTTCACTGGCCCAAAGCTGAAAAACCTTAAATGGTGGTAAATGTCAGTTCTGAGGAAACGGGAATCTGAACTACTATAACATTTTTTCATTAGCCTAGTGTTTTTGAACTCAGTAAATCATTCTCCTGTGACACTTGGAGAAATCAGTTCTTTGTTTCCAGGTTTGTGAGAGGCTTTGTTCTAAAAATGAAATATTTCTGAAAAAAAAAATGCATCATTTCATAGTCCCTGGCTTTCATATTTCAAAGGCATTTGGACTGGTATAAAAATACAAATAAAAGTTTTTGAATTGATAATTTAAGGTAAGATTTTAGTACATTGGCCTTTATAACAAGAAGGGCTTATCTCATCAGACAAGTGTTTCTTTCTCTTCTTTTAACAATTTCAATAGGAGGTACTTGTTTTGAGTGTTTAAATAGTAGGTACCAAACATTTGTTAGAATGTCAAACTCCTTGGGTTTCGTGAATTCATGTTAACATGTTCTTTTCAGAATCATTTTGTTCTGTTTCCTTTTTGGAATAAGGATAGAATAAGGATAGTTAGAATAAGCTCTGGCAGGCCTAGAAAATAAGATCAATGAGCATGGAAAAAAAATCGCATTCCCTGTTTTATTTTGTTAAACATAATATCAGAAAAGAAAGTTGAGTTTTCTGCTACCATCCAATTATCTAGAAACTTTGTTTCATCTCCCCCAAAATATAAATGCATGCATATTAATAACACTTAAAAATATTGATTTCAGATTTTCTTCTTCTAGTCTTTGTAAAAGTATTGCTGGAGAAGGATATTTTGTAAACCTAATGAGCCTTAATTACCTGTTTCTTTCCCCTAGAATAATTTTTGGTGGATAATGGAGCATATGCCTTTTGTGTGTATGGAACCAAAATCTCCTTATATAAATTACAAAACCTAATATATTAACCATAGGGTTTTTCACCCTATGTTTTAGCCTGATGCCTAAGCATTGTCAGACAATTACAGTGGTTAATTTACGTCTAACAGCTAATTACTTGTGAAAATAATTACAAATTATCTTTGAAAGATAAGATTTTGAGGATTTTTTAGTCATAAAGAATCAACCTTAAACGTTTTTCTTATTTTCAATGACACCTTATGTGTCTGATACTTTACATTTAGAACACTTATCTACTACTAATTCTATATGATATTCAGTATATCATATAGCAAATGAAGACTGTGCAGGAGTCTAGGTCTTTTTGAAACATGAGGGACCCATGTGCGTTTGCACCTGACTCATATTAACTGACTCCCAGCACAGGGCTTCTGCCCACAGATTTCACTCAAATTTAGTGGAATTAGAGATTCATAGTTCATGAATTTCAGAAATTTTGTGCCAAGGTTATTTGTAACATAGTTTGCCCCATCTACATATGTGTTCTATAGAAACTTACGGTATGCATATATAAACTATAACTAATTAGAAGAGAACCTAAACTCTGGTTATCACTACAGCATATGTTTAAATAAATTTATTTTTTCTTTGCTTCTTAGGTTTATACCAGATGATACTACTTTTGATGATGAGCCCAAGGACGTAGCCTCAGAAGTGGATTTAACAGCATATAAACCAAAATATTTCACATCTGCTGCAATGGGAACATCAACGGTATCTCTTAACTTTTAAAAATGTATAGCTGGACTCTTGCTTTCAAAAAAGAATTTGTGTATTATTTACTTACAGCATCTTCAGAAATGGGAGGTATTCAAAATTTTAATGCACAAATACAAATAGAAGTGAGACACAAGAATATTTGCATTTTTATCTACCACATCTGTTTGAACCTATTTTCAGATTTTTGTTATCCTTTTAAGCTTGAGTCAAAACCTGCAAATGTTTCTTTTTTCCTCTCTCTTTCCCATATATTCTTATTCAGTTAAATTCTTTAATAAGTAATATGTCAGTTATTAGTATCCTGAGGAGGGAGAAGGAGGTAACAAATAACCTCAAATCACAGTTAAAACCAGTGGAAATTTTTTTTTTTTTTTAAAGATTTTATTTATTTATTTGACAGAGATCACAATTAGGCAGAGAGGCAGGCAGAGAGAGAGAGAGAGAGAGAGAGGGAAGCAGGCTCCCTGCCGAGCAGAGAGCCCGATGCGGGACTCGATCCCAGGACCCTGAGATCATGACCTGAGCCGAAGGCAGCGGCTTAACCCACTGAGCCACCCAGGCGCCCCCAAAACCAGTGGAAATTTTAAATAGGAACACATTTTTTTCTGCAGATACGATCTAAAATTATAAAAAACAATTGAAGTAGAATAATTCAGGACTATTAGATATCACATTATTGCTTAGTAATGATAAGCCAGAAGATTTCTTTTGAATTAATTTGTTACTTAGCTGCCTACCTTCTCTTCTCCTTTTCCCCACCCCCACCATAAACCTGCTCACGGATAGACTCTGCAGGAACCACACAGGTTTCCCATTGCTTTTTCTGTGACAGACCACTGTGCTCTTCTGAGAATAGGCTGGTGGTAGAGAAAGCTACCATATCTGTCACCTGCATACTATGTTGGGTACTGTTTGGCCTTGTTTAGTTACTGAGTATGGGAAAACCCCACTGTTATGCAATAAATGACGTTTAAAAGCTTCAGTAACATAAAATATAGGGCCAGGTTATTTTCAAGACTGAAAAATGACCGAGGCAAGTCTGTCCAGACAGCCATTCTGGAATTCTAGGGTTTGGCCATACCATCCACATATAGACATTCAATTCCAGCAGCAGTTTTATGGTTATCACTCTGACAAATTATCAGAATAGAGATAATATGACTGACTAACCAGAACTTCTAAGGTAATGACAGCTGTCTTAAAGATTCCCTTTGTTAATTGGTGCCCATTTTGTTGTCCTTATCTGAGGAGATTAGACTGAGGGAAAAAAAAAACAAGGGTAGGGGACCTACCCTGTGATGAAGCTAAAACTTCTGACAAGACCCTGTCTGAGAATGGGGGCAGCATGGAGGACAGGAGCCAAACCAGTCATGCTATAGATGAATTTCTGTGTCATGAGGGTTTGCCGTACTTCCAACCAGTACATGCCTTTCTTATCAGTGGCTCTTAATCTTTTTTGGAAAAGGGACCCTACTGAAATTCTGTTGAAAGCTTTATGAATGGATTTCGTGTAGTTTGTAGACCTCCTGAAAAACTTAGAATTCCAGGTGAAAAACACGTTTTTGTTGATTCATAATGTTAACTTTTTCACTGTGCATTTTATTTCTTTTCCCTACAATTAGTTGAATTTTTACTCCTAATATTAGAATAGCTTGCATATAGCAGAGAGTTAGGAAGGAAAAGGTACAGGTTAATGGATATGGTTCCTCTTTCATAAGTAAAATACTTTGTTATGCGTGTCATTAATTATTTGTTTTAGCATGTCTTTTTTAGCTTACATCCACAGTAGTGGTAAATATTCTGTGAGTAAGAGTTACTGACACTTCTGTTTTTATGTTTGTTTTATTGGTGAAAGGTGGAGATCACGTGGGATGAGACTGATCATGAAAGAATTACAACACTCAACAGGAAGTTTAAAAAGGAAGAGCTTTTGGACATGGATTTTCAAGCCTACTTAGCTTCCTCTAGTGAGGATGAAGAAGAGATAGAAGAGGAGCTACAGGGTACTTAGTAATCTTTTGATATTTTACATTTGTAAGCATTTAGACTGTGCCTAATCTAGACTTGCTTTCAAAAAAGAATTTGTGTATTATTTACTTATAGCATCTTATAAATATGGAAATATGTCTTTGGTGGTAGTTTAAAAGGGAGGGTCAAGCTAATTCTTAAGCTGTCTGCAAAGCATACTTCCATGTATAGTGTTATATATACCTGCAGATAGTATTTGAAATTTTTTATTTAGAGGTATTTTTTTAGCCTGGATTTCTTTAACCATGAACATTTTGTTTAAAACTGTACCAAACAAAAAAAACCTGGCCTTTTACATTTGTCCTAATTCATATAGTTTTGCAGTCTCTTAACAAACTAGTAAAATGCACTATTACCCCTCCTTCTTTTTCTTTTTTTTTTTTTTAACTAAGTGCTTCTTTTGGATTGACAGATTATTTTTTTTTTATGATTTATTTATTTATTTTAGATAGAGTACACAAGTGGGAGGGACAGAGGGAGAGGGAGAGAGAATCCCAAGCAGACTTATCACGGGCCTGAGATCATGACCTGAGCCGAAACTGAGAGCTGGATCCTTAACAAACTGTGCCACTCAGGTGCCCCAGTTGATTGAATATTTTTATATTCATTTCTCTTCGAGTAGTTTAGAGGGTAAACTGTTTCTGTCCATTTAGTGATTATCCTAGAAATTGTGACTTGCGTTCTTAATTTGTTAAGAAATTTTGTAATTAATATTTTTACCCTCCTAAATAATACAGGGAATCTTAAAACAACTCTCATCCTATCCTATGTATTGTAATTCTGGTTTTTTGTAAGTCCTATGAGCTGTTAATATTTAAATTGTCCTTATTTCCATTTACCCACATTTCTTCTACTTTCTTAAATCTCACACTTATATCTAGGATCATTTTCATTCTACCTTATGTATATCCTTGATAAGTTCTGATAGTATTTGCTGGTGTCAAACTCTCTTGAGTTTTAGTATAAAAATATCCTTATTTTGCTTTCATTTGTGAAAGATACTTCCACACGCAAAAAAATTATAGGTAGGAAGTCCTCTCCATCCCCACACTGATGATAATATCCTACAGACTTGTAGTTTCACTGTGTTTTTGAGAAGTTGGTTGTCTTTTTTTCAGGCTTTGAAGATTATCTGAATTTTCTTTTTTCTTTTGACTGCATTTAAATTTTTTTTTGGTCTTTCTGCAGTTTTACTACGATAGATTTCTTTTTATTTGTGTGCTTGGGGGCTGTTGGGTTTCTTGCATTTGTGTCATGGCATCTTTCATCAGTTTTGGAATTTTCTCAGTCATTATCTAATTACATATTTCTTCTAACCTGTCCTGGGATTCCAAGTAAGTATATATATTATTTCTTTCCAGTATGACTTCCATCTTGCTACTGTCACAGATTTCTTTATCTGTTGTCTCTCCGCTGTGTTCTGGATATTTTCTTTTGACCTATCTTTCAGTTCATTAATTTGCTTTTCAGCAGTGTTAAATCTGTTGATAGACCTATCCATTGAGTTCCTAATTTTGGTTATTATATTCTTCCTTTTTGTTAAGTCCTGTTTGGCTATTTTTCAAATCAGCAATAACACTTTTTATAATTTTTTATTCATGCAGATATTTTCAATCCTTATCTCTGTAAATGGTATAAGCATGTTTTTGTAGTCCATGTGTGATAATTTCAGTATTTTAAGTCTTTTGGGGTTCATTTTTTGTTACTTTACAAGATATTTCTCCTTTGTTTATTTGTATACATGGTTAACTTTTTGTGCTAATTTGATAGTTGAGATGAGTATCTGATCAGACAGAACTTTCATTTACTCTGGTCATTCTAGGACTACATTACTCCAAAGGTTTAAGGCTTCAGGTTCCTGGGACTTTGTGGGTGATGCAAGTCTTCATGAAGGCTGGTTTACTTCTGGTTGGCTTCTACCCTAATTGTTCATCCTTCTGGGTCCTTGCTTAAGGTGGACATAGTAGTTGTCTTCTCTTCTCTGGTAACATTTGTCCTCTTGGCCCTGCCAGGCTGCCAAAACTAGTTTAGTTTTATAGTTTTTACAGTTTTTAGTTTTATAGCTGTTTCTTCTGTGGATCAGTAAATGTTCTCAGGAAAAAAATAAATATTGAATATAGGATCAACTCCCTGGTACTCCCTTCTTGATTTTGAGTCAGTAATTTTTTACTAATTTATCAGTTCTTTGAAGGTTTTTTTTTCTTTTTATAAACTCCTTGAAGATTTTAAAAATATTTCATCTGACTTGATATGCTTGGTGAAAAGATTGGTCTGAAGTGTCTAGCTTGCCATGAATAGAAACAGAAGTTCTCAAATTATCTATGTTTTATTAAAAATTTTGTTTTGATGATTGAAATGTTCAATAGCATATTTTCTAATTGTATGTGCTATTTGCTTAAAATAACTCATTTTTAAAAAATAGAACCAAAAAAAAAAATCTTTTTTCCTGTATGTAGTATGGCTCTGTTTGGAAATGGTTGCTTAATTGTAATTGCTTAATCTATTTGCTTAAAATAACTCATTTTTAAAAAATAGAACCAAAAAAAAATCTTTTTTCCTGTATGTAGTATGGCTCTGTTTGGAAATGGTTGCTTAATTGTAATTG
>NC_081563.1:101925542-101931735 GCF_022355385.1 Mustela nigripes
TTGATGTCTTTGTCTCCCTGATATATTCACATCTTCATTTATTTATCTGATAGAATTCCCAGTCATGCAAAATTGTGTTAAGAGGTTTAGTGCTGATAACGAATACCATAAATGTTAAGCATAAGTATTTTAAATTAGCAGTCATGAATATTCTTGCTTTTATTTATAGCTTAATATTTTTCATAGCTGTCTTTTGGTTTTGGTATTTTATATGTGTTATTTTTGGGACCTGAACATCAAATTATATAAAATTCTTTTTTAGTATTAACATAGGACCACTAATTCTTAACTTTTTTAGGTCCTGTGATTGGCCTGTCATCGTTTCTTTAAACTACTGGAGACACTGCTTCATTTTCTGAGTTTTTCATAAAGTGCTACTCTTGAACTATGCTCTACACATGGAATGGAAAATCATGCTTAATCATTCTAGTTTCTTTGTTCAGACATCTCATATTAATAAAACCACATAATTTCTTAGGTATTTAATAGTCTTTTTGAAAAAGTATGATTTGCAGGAGTAGTTATGGGCACAAAAGCCTTCTCATTTATTTTAAGGCCTCAGTGGCTGTTGCTTGTTAATGTTTTGGCTTTCCAAACAATTGAGTGACCATTTTATTTCTAGTGTGCCCAGAAGAGCTAAGCCCTTTTTCAGATAGTCTTTGAAATATATATACTTACTTATTTATATATTCTTTTTATGCATAATGCTTATGTGGTCATTTAGCGCTTTCTGAAAATTCTGGTTAGTTTTTCTTCATTAGCTCTAGATTAAAGGAAAGAAGAGAACATGTATACTTGGGGAGAGTGGTTGTATGTTAACAGTTTTCTTTGATACTGATACAGATTTTAAAATGACATTATTGGCATTTGGACAAAAATGTATTAATTTGTCAGTATATTCTTAAGATCTTGGGCCCTCTGGTTTCAAAGCCTGAGTTTACTACATAATAGAGTTATATAGATTACGTTTCCTAAGCCCTTGTGCTTTTCTTTCCATAGCTATGAAATGAGGATAATAATAGTACCTGGCTCAGGTTGGAAAGATTGAGTTAATGTTCATAAAGTGCTTAGCATACTATCCCATATCAAATATTTTTATTTCTAAAACTTTAAGAATTAATAGCTTTTTGTTTGACATATACTACTCATTAAGTTTTAAAAGCGTGCATTTTTCTTCAGTATTTTAATTGATTGCCAGCTTACTTTAATCTATAATTTAGTGGCTCTGATAGATACATTAGAATATTTGAATGTGTTGAAGTTAGTAGATGTTCCCAGTGTTTATAAAAGATCGTTGCAAGGCTTCCAACCATTGGATCTTTTTTTCATTCCTTATATAGTAGTAAGGCTTTCACAAATTATTGTCTTTTTTTTTTTTTTTTTTAATTATTGTCTTTGAATTGGAAAAAAACAGATATACATGAGTTATCCCACATTTTAGAGCTTCAGAAAGTAAAATTTTAGTACTGGAAAAAATCAATTTAAAGTAGGCCATCAGAGACTTACCACTAAAATTTCAACCTGGAAGGAGCTTGCTTCTAATTATGTTTTCAGAAGTAAGCTTTTAATAGAAAGAAATACATTGCCATTTTGTTAATGTGTTCCTGATGTTTTATCCATTGAATTATGGGATACATGACAGAATTCCATCCAACATTATTTTTGTGGCACAAAGCACAAACAGGAAAAAAATGAATTTCAGCTGTTTGAGTGAAAATATAAAAGTGTGATAGGATGGAAAGAATGTCCTGGACTATTTTTTTATTCATTTAGAGAAAAAAACTATGAAAACATTTATTTAACCATGCTTTTTCCATGTCACCTTTTTTAAGATGTGAGGACAATCTTAATATTGATGTTTGACAGCTAAGTGCTTAATGGTGTTAGACATTTTTAGTGACCAGTTAGCCGTAGCTTATAGAGGAGAGGGTCTTCATTATGTTGCTTCTAAATTTTCCTCTACCAGGGACGTTTAGTCAGTTCAATAAGTCTGTATGTTTTGCATTAAAACCCAGGTTCTCAATTTATGTTTTTGACTTGGAAAATTACAGTGGAAATACAGAACAAACAAACTTTTCACGTATTAGTTTTCTTCAGTATTTGTTGGCCATGAATTTTATATTGTTCCTTTGTATTCTGATTATTTTTTATAAAATTAGGAAATGGAAATGTGGATATTTTTCCACACAGGGATATTAGTTGAATTAATTTCTAATTTATTCACTTTTATTCTCAGTGTATTAATGACATCCTGAGAGTAAGCATACTTTTATTCACCTTCAAATGGAAAAGATTCATAATTGTTTGTTTTCGATTTAATGGAGCTTCCTTTATCTGCCTCTTGAGCATAAATAGTTAAATCCATGTACCAAATGCATCCCAACAATATTCAGCCTCCTTTTAGTGACCATAACATTTTAAAGCCAATGTGCAGGTGATGGAAGACATAAAGAGGGATAAAATGCTGCTTCCCCTGTCTTGTTTATAGGGAAGAGACAGTCCAAGGATGTTGCATATTTAGTAAATTATTCTGAAACATGAATTTTAATAAAAAGGGAGAGTCCCAATATCCTACTTAGACAGGGCTAACTTACATTGCAGTTGATTTTTATTATAAACAACACCAAATGCTTTCATCTAATTCATTTAATATTAAGTTTGTCTGAGGGGCGCCCGCCTGGGTGGCTCAGTTGTTAAGTGTCTGCCTTCGGTTCAGTTTGGGTCATGATCCCAGAGTCCTGGGATTGAGCCCCACATTGGGCTCCCTGCAGCAGGAGGCCTGCCTCTCCCTCTCCTATTCCCCCTGCTTCTGTTCCCTCTCTCGATATCTCTTTCTCTGCCAAATAAATAAATAAAATCTTTTTTTTAAAAATGTTTATCTGATTTTGGTATTCTGTTGTTGCATTTTATCTGACGACAACTTTTAGAAGGTACTGTAGTGACTGAAATTTAAATACTGGATTTAAAAGTCAATTATTCTGTGTATTAAATTTATTTTTGTACTAGGTGATGATAAAGTCAGTGTGGAAGAAGAGGGGAAAACAAAGAAAAGTCAGAAGGATGATGAAGAACAAATTGCTAAATACAGGCAGCTCTTGCAGGTTATTCAAGAAAAAGAAAAGAAAGGCAAAGAAAATGATATGGAAATGGAAATTAAGTGGGTTCCAGGTAAGAATTAGATATTCATTAAATGTTCACTTATTTTTCTTCATTTCAAGATGTTGAGTGCATTTTAGATATGAAGGAAAAGAATATTAACTCTTTGAAACAAAAGCCTAAAAAAAAATCTTATTTGCCGGGAATATTTTGGTGAGGAAGTTAACATGGTAATTGCATACATCATTTAATTCCCTTAAGGACTCTTGCCAGTTTATTCTTGATTGGTTTCTTTGATTTACTAACTACAGATTATTTCTGTGTACTTACGAAGGTAGAACTTGCCTACGTTTGGTTCCAGTATGTTCAGTATATACAGACTTGAATCCAGGCACCATGCATTCTAAGATCGTTAAACGTCTTTTTAAAATGTGTAATTCATAAGTGAACTTTTCTCCCATAACTCCTACTAATCCTTAATTACCAAGGTTTCACTAGCTCAAAATATGTAATACATAGTTTTCCATCTCAGTTTTGCTGTGAAGAGTCAAAGAAATACAGCATCGTAAGTGATTTTTATAACTGCCTTGAAGGACTCCACAAACTTTTTTTAAAGTGGTACAATACTAATTAAAACCATGTCAAAGCTAAGCAAAGAAAAAAGCTACTATATATGAGGATTGTTTTCTAGCATACCCATTTTTTTAGCAACCTGAGCAAAGCAGCATGTACCCTTGGAACCAGTATTGGTTTTGGAGATTACTGCTGTTTACATACATGTATATCTTTTTTTAAAATTTCAGTATAGATAATATATGGTGTTACATTCATTTCCAGTGTACAACATATATGTATATCGTTTAAAGCTAGGTAGAATTTTTGACCAAGATTCAGTTCTTTTGCCATAATTCATCTCCAGATGAAAGAATACTAACAACTTGTAAGAATATCATTGCTAAAAATTAAGTGTTCTATATTCAGTTATATCTTTTTTTACAACTAGTATGTTTATTCACTGGGAAAAAAATGTTTGCATAAGATTTTTATTTGTGGGCGTATTTTGATATTTGAGAGTTGATTGACTTGTTATAAATTTCCTAGAGTGGACTCATCCCCTGCATATTCCTGTAGGAAGGTGGTACTGTGTTGTAGACCATTTCTTTTAAATGTTTGTCTTTTGCAAGAAGTGGTGGTGAGAAAAAAATGAAATCTAGCAGTGTTATCATCTGAACAATGGTTGGGAGAACTCAGTTAGCCTGGAGATGGAAAGTCTAAAAAGTGACTTGCTAATTATTTTCAAGTACTTGCAGAATGAATGTCTTAATGAAGACTTCATTACTCTTAATACTTCAGAAATCAGTATTTTTGCTAGTAAATCAAATTTAAAGGAAAATAGAGTATAGCGTAATATAAAGAGGAGTTCTCTTCATCATTAGAATTGTCCAGCAAAAAATCAAAGATGCTACTTTAAGTGGTTGGATGCCATTTTCTGTAAGTCTTTCAATATAGTGATATTACCATATCACCTAGGGATATTTGTGAAGCCATATTTTACTTGAAGTTCTTTATGGTTCCAAGGAATGTTGAATTCTTTTTTTTTTTTTTTTTAAGTCAAATAGGTTATAACTGCAGTTTAATCTTAGAATGAGCTCAATGAATTAAGATTTTTTTTTAAAAGATTTATTTATTTATTTATTTATTTTAGAGAGAGAGAGAGAGAGAGAGTGCACGTGTGTGCTGACACATAGAGAGGGAGATGAAGAGAGAGAGCAAAAACCTTAAGCAGACTCTCTGCTGAACACAAAGCCCTAGCAGGGCTCAATCCCATGACTACGACCTGAGCCAAAACCAAGAGTCGGACCCTAACTGACTCAGCCACCCAGGTGCCCCCAAATGAAGATAATTTAAATAAAAGTTTAAAAAAAAAAGATTTTATTCATTTGACAGAGAGAGCACAAGCAGGGGAATAGCAGGCAGAGGGAGAGAAAGAAGCAGGCTCCCCACTGAGCAGAGAACCTCAGAGATGCAGGGCTGGATCTCAGGACCCTGGGATAATGACCTCAGCCGAAGGCAGATACCCAACTAACTAACTAACTAACACCCAAGTGTCCCTTAAATGAACACTTAAATTTAAGTATTCACTGGACCGAGTGAATTGAGTTTTGTAACAAATATTTCAGCTTTGTCAAGTGAACCAGGTCAGACCTTTGTCTATGGTAATACAGTTATATATGGAAAATATAAAGTGATAGTTATACTTGTATTTATAACTGGAAGATATAAGCAGTACAGTTTTCCTGGGTTAAACCTCACTTCGTAGTGGTATACTACATTTTTTATATGTTCCTGGATTCGATATAGTAATATTTTGTTAAAGATTTTTGCACCTGTGTAAAATGAAGAGTATTTGTTTATAGTTTTTGTTTCTTGCGGTGTCCTTAGTTTTTGGTGTCATTCCTGAAATGAATTGTGAACTGTTCCCTTTTCTATTTAGCAGTACATTTTTTATCTTTGACTTTAATTTCCAGATACAATATTGTCACAGAAAATATTTTGAAAATGAAAAATTATCATCTATAATTCCACTACCCTAATTTAGCCACTGAATGATTAGTTGGATTGATTTATCATTTCTCTGTTGTTGAATACTTAATCATATTTCTAAACTTTCATTGCCATACACTTATGGCTGTTGGGAAGAAATGTGACTAAAAGCCATTAACGATCTCAAACCCACAAATATCAGTATTTTCTTTTCTTTTTTTTTTTTTTTTTAAAGATTTTATTTATTTATCAGAGAGAGGGGGGGAGAGAGCGAGCACAGGCAGACAGAATGGCAGGCAGAGGCAGAGGGAGAAGCAGGCTCCCTGCCGAGCAAGGAGCCCGATATGGGACTCGATCCCAGGATGCTGGGATCATGACCTGAGCCGAAGGCAGCTGCTTAACCAACTGAGCCACCCAGGCGTCCCAACAAAATATATATTTTTAAATTTTTTAAAGATTTTTTTTATTTATTTGTCAGAGAGAGAGAGAGAGGGAAAGAGAGTGAACACAGGCAGACAGAATGGCAGGCAGAGGCAGAGGGAGAAGCAGGCTC
>NC_081563.1:101931745-102023752 GCF_022355385.1 Mustela nigripes
CCTGCTGAGCAAGGAGCCCTATGTGGGACTTGATCCCAGGACGCTGGGATCATGACCTGAGCCGAAGGCAGCTGCTTAACCAACTGAGCCACCCAGGCGTCCCATCTTTTTAAAGATTTTATTTATTTGACAGAGAGAGATCACAAGTAGGCAGATCAGCACACAGGGGTCAGGGGGAAGCAGGATACCCCCTGAGCAGAGAACCCAATGTGGGGCTTGATCCTAGGACCCTGGGATCATGATCTGAGCTGAAGGCAGAGGCTTAACCCACAGAGCCACCCTGACACCCCAAAATAACTGTATTTTCTTAGATTCTTCACATTCATCACTGGCTAAGTAATTGACTTGCTATTTTAGGGCTTTTTTACTTTTAAGCATTTTTTTTTTTTTAAGTTGGCCATCCTCTCCCTTCTCTGTTTCAGAAATGTCTGTGCCTATAGAGAGCAGTCAGACCACAGGGAAAAGCTAATGCTGGCAGTCAGGCTCACTCAGTAGTTAGTTATGTGACTTCCTCATTCACATAGCAACTTGACATATGCTGTGGATCAACCTGTGGTTCTCTCACAAGCTGTTAAAACTACCAGTGTTAAAACCTCAAATGTTAAATCTCAGATGTCAAGCATCTAGGATGTTATAAATAATCTATAGCTTTTTCCATATTTTGAATTATTATTATAGGATAGCTTCCCAGAAATGGAATTACTAGGAGAAAGCATGAATACTTTTTGTGTCTTGATATTAGTGCCAAGTTGCTTTCCAAAAGGGTTGTACTAGCTTATAATGCCTTCAACAATAGGTAGAAGTGCCTGTTTCATGGACTTAATTGGGAATTTTTTTTTTTTTTTTTTTTTTTTTTTTTTTTTTTTACTGCTAATTGAATGGAGGAAAATTGATATTCTGCTACATAGTGCATTTTGTAAGTCTTCAACCATAGTATTTTTGAAGGCCTCAGTTAGGGTATCGCTATCTGTGGATCTTTGGTATATACATGAACACAACTATGTATGTGCATGTATGTGCATAATGTTACAGGTCTGTTGTATACTACACATTAAATGACGTAAATGAGCTAATCTTTCAGGATCTCTGTTAGGAAAGTGGCACTGATTAATACCTTTCTTGCTGAATCTGAGATGTTTATAAAGGTACCTAATAAGTTAGAGTATGATTCATGTCCTATGTGTATTTTGGTGGATTTGTGTCTGACAGAATGTATGTTCCCTATAACAATTATCCTGAACCTTGGGACTTTTTACAATGCTATTCTTCAGTAAACCACAAAGGGTCAGTATGAGATTATACTACATCATTCATTGGTTTCTCTGTGGCTTCATTTCCAAAATATTAAGCTCTTCAGAAAAATAAGTATCCTAATCACTAACACTTGTTTTGGAATATGCTTTGGTTTGGTTGGATTTTTAAAAGGAATTTTAGTTCAGACTATTTAAACTTATCTTTTTACGTTGGTTTATATGCTATAGTAACATCAGGAGTTTAACTCCTTAAAGGTAGAATATTAAAGGAGGCAGATAATAGGTATATAGGTGTATAACAAACTAGCCTTTCTGTTGATATTCTAGTTCCCTGAGACACCCAGGTGCCTCGAATTATAACATTTTTAAATAAAGTCCTAATTCAGTATTTTGATGTTTGTAGAATAATATTTTCCATCTCAGTGTGTTGCTGAAAAGATACCCTGGCTGGCTGACTTTGATAAATAGATAAGGTGATGTACATTGGGCCTTCATCAGTGAATGTGCCTCATTAGGGAATTTATTTATTTATACCTACAAATAAAGGATATTCAGTTTTATCTCATATGTTAAATAACTTCTCTTATGTTAATAGTTCACGCTAACAATTTTTTGTAGCTAATACAAGATACATATAAATAATATCTTTGAAATTCCATCCAGAATATGAATAATGACATGTTTCTTTGTTTATAATCTTAAGAGAGACTAGATATGAAAGACTAGCTATCTTTGGTTTAATAGATGCTGGTGAAAGAGTATCTGGTCTTTTTTTTTTTTTTTTTTTTTTTTCCTTAATATCCTTCAGGACCCAACCTTCCTTTAAATACTTATCAGGCACCTAGTAATGCCAGGAACTATTCTAGACACTTTGTGAACAAAATTCTTGACCTCATAAATCTTACGTTCAATTGAAGGGGAGACCGACGAGTCTAATAAAAAAAATATTTGACTAGAAACTAGTAGAGGTCAGGAAGTGAGAGATGCAGAGAAGAGTGTAAGAGCAGAGGAAATAGTAAATACACAGTCCTGAAACTGTAGCTTATCCTATTTAAGGAATAGCAGAGAGAGAACAGTGTGGTGGGAGTGAGTGAGTGGAAGAAAGAATAACTGATGAGGTTAGAGTGATAACATAAAGCCAAATCATGAAGGTCTTTTAGGTTATTTTAAGGGCTTGAACTTTTTCTCTGAGTTAAATGATAAGCCACTGGAGGTTTGAGCTGATCTGAATTATTTTTTAACAGGATCACCCTGGCTGCTGTCTTGAGAGTAGATTATGGTAGGAGGTAAGGACAAAATAAGGAAATCAGTCACAAGGCTATTGTCATATTCTTAAGATAATGACCATCGTGGGTAGAATAGGTTTGCAAAGGAACCTCAGAAATTCTCTTTTGGACACATGTTAATTTAAGATGCCTATTAGATATCAAAATAGGCATGTCAAGGAGACATTCGGATATATAATTAAGCGTTTAGGAAAGAGGTCAGAACTGGAGATCTAAATTTGGGGACCTTCATTGTCTAGGTCTCTCAAAGTGAAGAACACCAAAAGAATGAATATAGGTAGAAAAGAAAAGAGGTTCAAAAACTGATCCCTGGAACACTCCAGCATTTACAAGTTGAGTAAAACATACATTATCCAAAGGGCTGGGAAGAAACTACCAAAACCACAGCAGGAAATTCAGTGCTGTAGGGTATGCAGACATCCAGGTGTGAAGAAAGCATTTTAATGAGAAGATGGGCAGTAAAATACAGACTAAGAATAATTGGTGTGGAGATCAACAGTGATTTTGAGCTGTTTTGAAGGAATAGAAGGGATAAGATTAATGTGGGATCAAGAGAGAATGAGGAGTGGAATTGGAGAGAATAAGTATAGACAACTCCCTTTTTTAAATATTTGAATGCTCAGAAGTTGCAGGCATTGTGACACTGCAACATGTAACTCCCAAAAACAAAGACAGTCATCTACAGGATTGCAGTGCTGTTACCACACTAAGGGGATTTAGTATTGATACAATAATAGATATTTTACTCATTCTAATAATTCTCTTTATAGTTCTGTCATGGTCCAGTGTCAGTTTTAAAGTGTCTACTATAGTTGCTTATAGAATATCTACAATCTGGATTTGTCTGATTGTTTCTTTACAGTTAATTCCAATAATGCGTTTTGGGCAAGAATTCTCCATATGATATTGTATATTTCCTGTTGCCTTACATCATGAGGTCCCCGATGTCAATTTGTACCATTATTTTCACTTTTAACTTTGCTCACTCAGTTAAGGAGGTATCTGACTCATTTTTACCTTAAAGACACATTTTGTTTTGGGTAATTGGTGAGTTAATTAGTGAGTGGGGTTGTCTGTTTCCCAACAATTTAGCTCACGCCATTGGCATTCTTTGATGATCCTTGCTTGAGTCAAGTTGTTATACCATTCATTGCAAAATACTGACTTTCTGTCATTTCTTCTACATTTATTAGTTAGCATCCACTCCTTTCTTAAGTTACCATGCACTAATGGATTGACAGATTTTGAGGCATTTTCTTGTAATGGGTCACAGAGGAATGGAAAAGAAACTGGAGGAGGAAATGAGATCAAGAAAGCATTTTTCTTTCATATGGGGAAAATAACAGCATGCTTCTGGGAGTGATCTACCAGCAATAGGAAGAAATCATAATGCAGATAACTGTTCTAAATTAGGCAAAAGGAGTAGGAATATTTTTATGCAAGTGGAGGAAGTGGCTTTTGGTTCATGCACATGGACATTTCATCCATTGTAACAGGATAGAACCCAAAGAATATGGTCACAGGATAATGTAGAAAAATGGCAGTGAGAGCTTGCAGTACTCTTCTATTTGCTTGTGTTAGTGAAACAGGAAGGTCATCAGCTGAGAGCAGGAATGGGGGAGGAGATAGAGATGTAAAAAAAAAAAAAGATATGAAATAGTTGTTTAAGAAGTGGTGAAGAGGGAAATTTAATAGTATTACTGAGCAGCAATAAGAGTGGACTTGAAGTTCTTACTCTTGTAAAGTTAGATGAATCAACATAATTGTGTTTTTCTTCAGCCACATTTAATGATGTACAGTCAGGGAGTAAGGAGAGAGTTGGATTAAATCAGTGTAGAAGATTTGTCAAGTATGACCAAGCAAGAGAGGGGCAAGGGGATTGAAGGTTATATGCAAGGGCTTGTTCGTAATAATGTACCAAGGTATCTGTGTTGAGTTAGGAGGAAAATGAGGGCACATTGAGAGTGAGGAATGGGGAAGAGATGAGAGGACTGATGGATTGTAGGTCCCTGTAAAACCTAAGATTAGCCTTGTTAGCCTTGGGATATTAGAATAAAATGGAAAGATGGTAGCTAGTGTTTGAAGAATAGGATACTTGAAGCTAAGGTTATGATTGGGACTGCAGTTTTGGGTTATGACATGATCTAGTTACGATTCTAGTAGTAAGTTTCTAAGATGAGATGGAGTGCAGCGTGATAGGAGAAGAGGAGGTCAGTGAACTGGGAGGCCCACGGTGTTAGAAGGATTGTCTGTGTAGATATTGCAGTCACCAGGAATTATGACAGGACTAGTATCAGAAAGAGTAGCAGTGAGCCAAGGGCTTAGTTCTTTAAGAAATGAGAGAAGAGACTATGGTCATTAGATATCTCAATAAGAAGAGATTTTAGGTGGTATGGCCTCATAACGTGATATTCACAGTCGGGGGCTTTAGGGAGAAGGGCCAGCCAGTAGACTGAAGGTGGCAGTGAGAAGTAAGGAAGACTAACTATGGGAGAGAAAAATTAACCACCTAAAAAGAATATAGGAGTATAGGCCCCAGAGGAGAACCAGGTTTCAGTGAGACTTAGACTAACAGGTGAATGAAGAGAATTCTATTGATGAATATTAATGACTGTGTCTATGACTGACTGCTAGAAGGAAGGGTGAGAAATGGGAATGTTTACCACGTTATTAGAAAAATAATTTGGAAGTTGTAGACTTCTTGTGACAGTTTTAAATAGGGATAAAGGGCATGATGAGATTAGTGCTGGTGGTCTTAAAGCTTTATTTATTTTTGTTTAAAGATTTATTTATTTATTAGTGAGAGCACATGAGTGGGGGGTGGGGACCAGCAGAGAGAGTGGGAGAAGTATGCATTAGGTTCCTGAGCAAGGAACCTAATGTGGGGCTTAATCCCAGGAGCCAGAGATCATGGCCTGAGCCAAAGGCAGATGCTTAACTGACTGAGCCATTCAGGCGCCTAATGGTAGTGAGACTGTGAATGTCTTGAGGGAGTTCTTGTCAGGAACCTAGAGCTATAGGATGCTTTTTCAAAGGAGACATGGAAGCTAGAAGAGAAGCAGCAAGGACTCCTTTTTGCTGTCTAAGCCAGTTCAGTGAGGCAGGAGGTACAGTTGCAGCTCTTCCTTACTCAACTTACTCTTTCTTCCACTCTTTATAGTTGTAATTTTATGTTTATTCTGTTATTTGCTTTGTCCTTTATCCTTCCTTTTTTCCCTTTTATTCCACCTTCATTCCTCTGTTTAGTGTCCCACTGGGAAGCTTAAACACAGAGGCACATTAATGACAGGTATCTATGGCCATAGTATTATTTATTTTCTATACAGAAGGAAAACGCTTTTGAATCAGTAGGGTATTCTTTCTGGTAGGCAGCCCAGTTTCAAACATTTAATATTCAGACATCTCAAAACCTGTTTACTGTTTACTTTTGGCTATATCAATATCTCCATTTATTGTCAAGGTATCCACCTTATGGATATATTTGAAATATATTTGAAATACATTCACAAAAATGTTTTTTTGGTAAGATTTTAAAGTAACAGGCTGTTTAAATTTTGAGTTGCATGGAGAGAGGAGACCATTAAATAGAAAACCTGAATTTTAAAATAAGCTAAAGAATTTGCACTATGCTTTGTATTTTGATGATGGGATGAAAGTGAGTTTACAGTGCACTCTCCTATCTTGTACACAGCTGGGAAGTGGCTAGAACTTTAAAACTTAGGTGTGTGCTCCTTCCTTGAATCATCTAGTTAATAGGTTGGCTATAAGGGTTTTGTAAGGTAATAAGCTGAAACTTTTTACTGTGCAAAAGAAATTCTTTTGAATCATTTGTGGAATGTGTAATGAAAACAAAAAGCAGCCAAGGTTATCTGAAAACAATGCTAGCACATTCTCTTGATAGAGTTGGTAGAAAATGTTTCCAAATTTCCTGGATTATTTTAAAATTTATTTTCTCTCTTAATAATATTAAGACTGTTAAAAAAAGATCCAATGCAAAAATTTAGGATATTTTTATCCCAGTCATAGTGTCAGAAAGTGTAAAATCCCCATATGTTTTGAAGTTTCAGATTAATTGGTCTACTGTCTTAGGATGGTTGCTAACATCTAGGATGATTTTTTTAATCAGTTCTTCCTTCTCTGCCCATACGTCACATCAGTTGTACCATTTGCATCTGTAGCCACTATTTCCAGACAGTAGTACTTTTTTTTCGCCTTTGCCATAGATTTATAATCTGCCTGAAGTCAGTTCAAGAAGAGTGAGCTTGTTTCATGTATTATTTTCCCACAGCCCACAGCTATGCTGATTTGTTTGAAGTTGTGAATTCTTTGGTCTTTAAAGCAGAACTTCTATTTGAGGTTGTCCCACATCATCATTCTATATGCTAACTGCCTGGCTAGCAAACCATCATTTTTCTCACACATGTTCCATATGTTATTTTGACAGAATCCACTCAGACTACTTACTTTCAGCACTTTCATTATTCTTTTTTTCCAAAAACCTGAAAATCGTATGATCTTAAGTTACTACTTGAACACATTAATTTTTTTCCCGATTTTTTTGTTGCAATAAAATACATATACATTTATCATCCTAAGCGTTTTTTTAAGTGTGCACAGTTCAGCGGTGTTAAGTATATTTATGTTGCTGTGCAACCATTACCGCCATTATCTCCAGAACTGCTTTTCATCTTTGCAAAACTGAATCTATATCCATTAAACAGTAACCCCTTTCCCTTGCCCCTGGCAACCACCATTCAACTTTCTGTATCTATGAGTTTGACCACACTAAGTACCTTTTAAGTGGAATCATACAGTATTTATTTTTTTGTGATTGGCTTACTTCAGTTAGTGTAATGTCTTCAAGGTTCATCCATGTTGTAACATTCAGAATTTCCGTCCTTTTTCAAATCTGAATAATACACACACCACATGTTGCTTATCCATTTATCCATTGATGGTCACTTGGGTTACTTTCATATTTTAACTATACATTACCTAACTGTACATTATTACCTTTTCTGCAAGCAGACATAATTGAGAGGTACCTGGGTGACTCAGTCGTTAAGCGTCTGCCTTCTCCTCGGGTCATGATCCCAGGGTCCTGGGATTGAGTCCCACATTTGCTCCCTGCTCAGCAGGAAGCCTACTTCTCCTTCTCCTACTCCTCCTGCTTGTGTTGCCTCTTTTGCTATCTTACTCTCGCTATCAAATATATAAATAAAAATTTTTAAAAAATTATTTTAAAAAAAAACCAACCAAGCGGACATAATTGAATAGACCCCCATTTTGAGTTCTCCTTTTTAAATTTCATTTCTCATAATTATTTTTACATGTTTCTAAATAATCTTTATAATCATTATGCCTGCATCACATTCCATTGTGTTTCTGATTTATAAATTATGGAATACTTCCCTGATATGTTTTAGGCTGTTTCTAATGTTTTGCCATGTGGATAACATAACCTTATATTGGATTTTCTTAGCATAAATCCCTAATAGAACATCTTCGTGTCTCTTATCATATATCTTGAAATAGTTCTCTTAATTTATGGTGCTAACTGAGAAACATTTTTTAATTTATCAAGGTGCCTCAGAAATGCTGATAACAGGGGTGCCTAAGTGGCTCAGCTGGTTAGGTGTCCAACTCTCAGTATCAGCTCAGGTCATGTCATGATCTCAAGGTTCATGAGATTGAGCACTTCATTGGGCTCCACACTCCTCATGGAGTCTGCTTGAAGATTGTCTCCCTTTGCCCCTCCCCCTGTTCCTGCATATGTACGTTCTTTCTGTCTCTCTCTCTTTCCCAAATAAATAAATTACAGATAATAGGTTTAAATTTAAGAAAAGAAAAAGGGGGCACCTGAGTGACTCAGTGGGTTAAAGCCTTTGCCTTCGGCTTGGGTCGTGATTCTGGGGTCCTGGAATCGAGCCCCACATCGGGGTTTTCTGCTCAGCAGGAAGCCTGCTTCCCCATCTCTCTCTGCCTGCCTCTCTGCCTACTTGTGATCTCTGTCTGTCAAATAAATAAATAAAATTTAAGAAAAAAAAAGTGCTGGTAACATTTTACACAAAATCAAATCTAGCTTCTACAGTAGGTTCAAGTTTTGTAGCCACATAAGGAAAGGGCATAAGTACTTTCTGCAGATCTTTGATTTGATGCAAAACTTAATCCCACTGGGAGACCATATGCCATATCCTTGTTTTCTGAAACATTTGCCAGTCTTTCTCAGTGCCCTTTTGGTTATACCATTGTAAACAAATGTTCACTGACTATAATGCAATGATAATTTTCAGTTATGAGGTCCAAGATAAAGCCAGTAAAATGTCTGTGGCTTGAACTGGTGGCTAGGCAGGCCAAATCTGCCGACTTCACGTGGGAAGGACTCTGTGTTATTCATTTCACATTGATATTGTTTTCCTGATGTAACATATTAGAAAGAGGTTGTAGGGGTACCTTCCTCCGTTAGAATAATCTTCATTGAGGGTGGGTGGGATAGCACTCATCAAATGAACTGTCAAGAGATAGATCCTTAGCTTACCCTACTCACTCAGTGACATGGAAAACCTGTATCTGTAAAATTATTTGGCATAGCTTAGAAGAGCCTGATCCTATGTATGCCAAAAGGTGAGTGCTAGTAATTTGACTTGGGTGAGTTCCCTTTGGTGTTTTGGTATAATATGCCTTAGTGATAAGTTGGAACATATACTTTGAAAGCATATACTTCCCTAAGAATTGGCTTGTGTAAAATAGGGAATTCTGTGTGCAAAGGACTTAACCAAGATTTTCCCAAGCATTTCAGCTTAGATTGTCATAAAATACATTTCATTTTAGATTCCCATTGCTCCCCTCTGTAGAAGTAGAAGGAGATTTTAAAATATTTTTAAAGCAGTTTATTTGGATGCATAATTTTGATCCAGAAGAAATACATTTTAAAATGCTCATTAGGGGTGAGAGGAGACATTTGCACCTATCAGATGCCTGTGCTCTATCAGAAACTGTGCTCTGTGCTTTGCAAAAAATTTACATTAAATTCTTCAACAATTTTGTAAAGTCGTTATTAAGCCACTGTACAGAAGAAAAAACTGAAGGATAGATTTACTCAAGATCACACAACTAGGAGGGGCGCCTGGGTGGCTCAGTGGGTTAAAGCCTCTACCTTCGGCTCAGGTCATGATCCCAGGGTCCTGGGGTCGAGTCGCACATCGGGCTCTCTGCTCACCAGGGAGCCTGCTTCCTCTTCTCTCTGCCTGCCTCTCTGCCTACTTATAATCCCTGTCTGTCAAATAAATAAATAAAATCTTTAAAAAAAAAAAAAAGATCATACAGCTAGGAGCTAGAAGAACTGTAATTCAAACCTTGATGTGTCTGACTTCTGTACCCGTTAGAGTATTTTCCCTGGCTTACTAATTGAATTTGGGTCCAGTGTCTTCATTTCGTGCTTTTCTCAATCTGCATGTGTTTACTGTTGTGTGCACAAAGACACACAAAGACGTTCAGTGAGTTTTACTTGAGAATTTGGATAAATTTTATAAAAAAAAACTAAGCACTTATCAGGGACGGACCAGTATGTGCTATTACAGACTTCTCAGGGTGTGGGAACATTTTGGTCTCCAGCCAGTGTCACCTGTGTGACAGTGTCAGAGAGGGCTGTCTTGTGACTAATAAGCTGTTCTGGAGGTTAACAAACAAACAGAAAAGGCAAAACATTTTGCCAGTGTTGAACACTGCAGGCTTCTGGGGGCATACATGTTAATAGTTGGTATTCTAAGATTCTATCTTGGGACCTAAGACTGCTTGGCTTGTTACAGATTTCCTCAATAGATTCTGTCACCAGAGAATTCCCAAGAATAGAAACAATACTTACTTACAAGACAAGCTGTGGAAATATTGAAGTCCTAAGTATTAATGTTACTTTCATTCTATATTACTCTCATTCTATAATTTTTTTTAATGTTGCAATAGAGGATATTGCCCATGAATTAACTCTGGGTTAATTACAAATACTGGAAAAGTTGAAAAAGTAAACCTTGAATGATAGTCTGTCAGGGATTCCCAACCAATATGTTGATCCCGTTAGCCCTTAGCCCAACTGGAACCCTCAGGGTGATTTCCTTCTCTGGTTGCCTCCTCCATTTCCTATATAAATCTTATCCTATATAAATCTTATCATTTATAAGTGTCCTATAT
The DNA here is from genome assembly GCF_022355385.1 of Mustela nigripes. Lineage (NCBI taxonomy): Eukaryota > Metazoa > Chordata > Mammalia > Carnivora > Mustelidae > Mustela > Mustela nigripes. The sequence continues at coordinate 101,942,472 of NC_081563.1, forward strand.
AAATCTTATTTTTAATCTACCAGAATAGGAAGAAGGTTGGCAGTCTATTGCTCTCCTAATAGTTATTTGTGACATCTTCTTAAAGTAGTCAGAATGTATAGTTTACTTACATAAAACTCCAGTAAATGTGGAAGAAAATAGAAAAATCTAGCTTGAAAAGTTGTTAAATATTGAAATGCTAGGGAGGTTGATATATTTTTCATTTCCTTTTATTCTTATAAAGTTTTTTTCTTTAATGGACTTAGAAATTCCATTTTGGTTGGATCCCAGCCTCAAATTGTCCTTACATATTAATAGCTTCTGTGGTCAGAAACTCTTCCAGGGAAGAAAACAAACTTAGTTTCAAGCCACCAATTTATAGGTGGGTTTTTCAATACAGTATATAGATTGGGACCTGCTTACAGTGAAATTTGGAATAGCATTAATAGTTTACTGTGATTATTAAAAGAGGATAGAGGGCTTGCTATCAGAAAATCTGGGTTCAAGTTTTTCATTATTTGGATGGGGAGTAAATGAAAAAAGGCAGGTGAAAGCCATTTTTGCATACAGTTGTCAAAGAAGTAAGCACTCTTTTTTTTCTTTTTCTTTTTCTTTTTTTAATGCTTTACTGTGGGGGGGTAGACAACAAAAGATTAAAAAAGGCAAAAACAGTGAGTTATACAGTTTAAAGAAAAATAATAAAATGAACACCTGTACACTCAGCTTAAGAAAGAACTTTACCAATGCTTGCAGTCACCTATGAGACTCCCCAGTTGCACTCTCTCCCTTTCTCTACTAGAGAAAATTTAAACTGTATTTCATGTTAATCATTCTCTTCTTCTGTATAATCATTTTACCACATATACATAATATCCCTAAACAGTCTTGTTAATTTTGATCATTATAAAAAGTATCTTCTCTATATTCTTCTGCTGCTTGTTTTTTGTTACTAACATTATATTTTTGAAAGTTATCCTTATCAGTATGTAAGGATATGTTCTATTAATTTTCACTATTAGACAGAATTCCATTTTAGATATATCAAGTCTGCTCTGTTGCAGTTATTAAAGTATTGCTGTTACAATGTCTTCGTGAATATTCTTGGGACTTCTCACCTAGGAATATATAGAGAGAATGTCTTGGATATGGGTAGAGTTTGTTGGTTGTGGAGCCTGCTCACAGAGTTACATTTACTAGGTTATGCTGAATTGTTTTCCCAGGGGCCTGTCCCATTTTAACCAGTGGTGTGAGTTCCCAAAGCTCTTTATCCTCATCATTAATAGATATTATCAGGCTTTTCAGTTTCTGCTAGTTGAATATGTAGCTAATGGTATCTCATTATGGTTTTAATTGTGTATTATTCTTAAATATTTGTTGAGTTCCTGCTATGTGTGCCAGACTCTTTTCTCTGGACAAAACACTGAACGGACCTTTATGGGGACCTACATTATATGTGTGGGGGAGAAAGGGGAAAAAGGGAATGAGACAAATAGGTAAAATAACCAGGTGATGATTCAGGGCTGTGAAAACAAAAGGATAAAGCCTGAATGAGGAGTAGGAAGTTCAGGGATAAGAGTAGGTAGCTATTTCAATAGGTCAGGAAAAGCTTCATTGAGAAAGTGACATTTGCACAAAGACATAATAGAAAGGACAATACATACTAGTTGTTATCCTGCAGAAGAGCATTTCAGGCAGAGGAAACAATAAATGCCAAAACCTTGAAGGGGGAGCATTTCTGATTTGTCCAAGAGCATTTAAGAAGCAGCAGTGGCTGAAACAGAATGGGCCAGGGAATGGACAGCACTAGAAGATGAGGGCAGAGAGGTAGCCAAATCATAGAGGGCTTTGAGACCTCTGAATGGACGTTAGCTTTACTGTAAATGAAATGAGAAGTAGAAGGATATGACCTGACTTAAGTTAAAGACGTGCTCAAGCATTTGCCTAATTACTAATGAGGAAGAACATTTCTTTTTATTTCCTTATCTGTGAAATACCTGTTTAGTCTTTTGACCATTTTTATGTAGTATTCTGTTTTAGTGATTCATAGAAGTTCTTCAGATATTCTGGACTGGTGTCTATCAGTCATATATTTTAGAAATATGTTCTTTTTACTCTTTATAATATCATTTGAAGAACAAACGGTGTAGTCAACTTCATTAAACTTGTTCTTTAGGGCGCCTGGGTGGCTCAGTGGGTTAAGCCGCTGCCTTCGGCTGAGGTCATGATCTCAGAGTCCTGGGATCGAGTCCCGCATCGGGCTCTCTGCTCAGCGGAGAGCCTGCTTCCCTCTCTCTCTCTGCCTGTCTCTCCATCTACTTGTGATTTCTCTCTGTCAAATAAATAAATAAAATCTTTTAAAAAAAAAAAAAAAAAACTTGTTCTTTATTCTTTTGTACCTTTGGTTCATATAATTAAATCAATTATAATCCTTGGATTAGGACACTCATCATTGGTCCAGCTTGGCCCTTTTATTTATTTATTTTTAGTAATTAATAAATGAACCCACAACAAAAGCTAGAACCATACAGTAGCTTACATTTATCCTTTTGATCTCCCTTACTTCTCCATACCTGTTATAACCATTATCCAGATTTCAGTATTCACTCCATTGTATATATTTTCATCTCATAAGTTTTCCTAAAAAGCATGAGTGCATGAAAAGGAATAAGGTGTACTGATATATGCTACAAAGTGGATGAACCTTGAATTTTCATGCTCAGTAAAGGAAGTCAGTTACAAAAGACCAAGTATTTTATGTGAAATGTCCAGAGTAAGAAAATCTATAGAGAACGTAAGTAGATTGTTGGTTGCTGGGGAGAGAGATAAGAGTGTCTTTTTGAGGAAATACAAATGTTCTAAAATTGACTAGTTACAGTTGCACATACTTGTGACTATATTAAAAACTATTAAATTGTATAAATTAAAGCTGTTAACTTTGTTCACATTGAGGAAACAGGTGTGGGTTTTAGATACTTAAAAAGTCTTTGGAGACTGATTTTTTTTTCACTCAACATTATATTGCTAAGATTTATCCGTATTTTGTGTAACTGTAGCTCATTCATTTGAGTGTATATACCACAGTGTATATCCATTCTCCTGTTGGATATGCATCTGGGATGTTCTTTACTATGATGAATCATGCTGTTATGAACATCTCTGTGCATCTTCTGGTAGGTGTTTAAGTTTTTCTGGGTATTTATCAAGGAGTATAATTGCTGGGTCATAGGGTATGTGAATGTTCAACTTTATAAGATGAAATACTTAATTCTTTTTTTTTTTTTAAGATTTTATTTATTTTATTTGACACAGGGAGAGAGAAAGCGTGAGCAGGAGCACAAGCAGGGAGAGTGCCATAGGGAGAGGGAGAAGCAGACTCCCAGCAGAGGAGGGAGCCTGATGTGGGGCTCAGTCCCAGGACCCTGGGATCATGACCTGAGGCGAAGGCTGATGCTTAACTGACTGAGCCACCCAGGTGCCCTATAATTAGTGACTTCTGTGTTTCATGTACAAAATCCTTTTCAATACAGTTAAGACTGATACTCATCTTTATTTTCTACTGAAGGTAGAAAGTTTTAATGTTTTCGACATTGAAGTCCTTGATTCATTAGGAGTTGATTTTTTATATGATATAAGGTAGACATCCAATTTCATCTTCTTCTACTTGGACTTTTTTATCCTGTTCCATTTATTGAATAATCTCTCACTTCAGTAATCTGACATGTCACCTCTGTCATGTACCCAAGTTTCAAAACTGCATGATCTCTTGCTTGGCTTTCTGTTTTATTAGTCTGTCTATCCCTGGACCTGTACCATACTTCTTAAACTGGATAAAAGGGCACTAATGACCATCAAAAATATCCCACCCCCTCCCAGAACAATTGGTTGAGGGTTCTCTGAAGAAAACAAGCTCCAACAACAACAAACCATTTGCAAGTGCTGTAGTTTGCAGTATCTTCTGGGAAGAGCCGAGTTTGAATTAGAGCAAGAAGATGAAGAAAATGTTCAGAGATAAAATAGAAAAAATTTGGTTTCAATTGGTCTTGGATTGGAAGTGCCCTTAGGTATCTGGCAAATACTCTCTCAAGCACTCTCTAAAGAAGTACTTTATCAGTTTTTACTGATAAGGCACTATGAATTCTGGAGAATTTAGTGGTAGAGAGTTGGAGGGGAAGAGAAATAGTAGCAGAAGAGTCGATTTGTAGTTAACCTCTGAGGATAAAAACATGGGAGATTAGGAGGAACCTGGTGATTAGGGCTTTTTGTGGTAACCGAAATGAATACGGATAAAAAGGCCACAGAGTTCGTTTCTTATAGGTGTAAGGCAGATTTTGGTGGTGAGGTTTGAGTGTTGAGGATTAGGGAGGGAAAGGTATCTGCTGTTGCCATGAATGCACCGAGCTAATCACCGTCTTAACCCCTTTCTGGGGATAGGCAAATTTACTATGAGCTCACAAGGGTCCCCCTTGACTCCTGTTGGCAGTTACAGGTGAGGAAACCAGTATAACTAAAGAACACACTTGCCTTGCTCCACAGTGCTGGTTTTTTGTTCCTGGATTTTAAAATACTTTAATGTTTTGGAGTTTCATTATGGTTTATCTAGGTCATACTTTTGCTTGGTAGCTTTAATCTTGTGTAGAGGTAATTGGATACCCAGAATCTTAAAGATTAGTACCTTTCATCGGTTTTTAAAACTTCAGTCATATTCTTTTAAAATATTACCTTTTTCTCGTGTTCTCTCTTTTTGCCTCCTGGAAATTCTGTTTGATATATGTGGTACCTTCTCATTCTATATCTCATAACTGACATGTTCCATACCTTTCAGCCTATGTATAATGCTATGTAATTTCTTAAATTTGTCTTTCAGTTCATTAATTTTTTCTTTAATTCTTACAGGCTGTTGTTTAACTTGGCTGCTGACTTTATTATTTCAATTATATGTTTTATTTGAGGAAGTTTTTTTTTTCTTTTCCAAATCTGTCTCATACTTTTGATGATTTTATCTTTTAATTTTCTCTTTTTTTTAAATTTTTATTTATTTATTTTTAAGATTTTATTTATTTATTTGACAGACAGAGATCACAGGTAGGCAGAGAGGCAGGCAGAGAGAAAGGAGGAAGCAGGCTCCCTGCGGAGCAGAGAGCCCGATGTGGGGCTCGATCCCAAAACCCTGGGATCATGACCTGAGCCGAAGGCAGAGGCTTTAACCCACTGAGCCACCCAGGCGCCCCAATTTTCTCTTTTTTTAATGTGCTTTTTTTTTATTCTGTATCTGATCATTCCAAAATCTTTAGTCTTTATAGACCTGGCTTTTATGTTTTGTTTCTCCTTACTCTGGTTCATATTGAATTTTTTTGGTGATCTCATTGTTCTTGGATCTTTTTTCACCTATGGGAATTCTCAGGGCCTGGGCCAAAAGTACTTCTTTAGAGAGTGCTTGAGAGAGTATTTGCCAGATACCTAAGGGCACTTCCAATCCAAGACCAATTGAAACCAAATTTTTGCTTTGGGGTATTTGGGGCCCCACAGATAGTGTGAATTCTAGCCACAAACCCATGGATTTGTGGGCTTGTGGTTATAAATTCTCTAGGGGGGAAAACGTGTTTTTACTTCCCTTGTTCTGCTCAAAGCCAAAGCCCAGAAAGGCAAGTATTCTAAGTTTTTGGAGGAAGGGCAGCACCACTGAAGGCACCCTTAAGGATCCTGGCTTCATGGGAGTAGTATCAGTGGGACTTTCCACTATAATCAGGCTCCAAACTTTGAATCCTGTCTTCCTTGGCTAGCAGCCCATTAAAATCCAAGATCCATCCTGGACCCTAGTGGAATAGGGTATGTCCCCAAAGGAAAGTCCTTGCTTCTGAGCTAGTTTAACAGTTCTGATTGAGTTTTCTTATTGTGACTAGACTCCAGAAAATCCCCTTTGTTTCCTTATCTTAGCCATTTGCTGAAAAGTTTTATATTTACTTTCCACCTTGTCTGTAAACATTAATGTGTAAAAAATAACAGTAGCAAAGGCAGTTCGTCGTTCCTCTTTGCCATAAATTAAATAGCTGTATGGCTTCACCAAACTCAGCCAGAATTTTACTCTGTTATTATTAGGACAGGTTGTTATTATGTACATTGTGATTACAAACTATTTGAAAAGCAAACAAAAACAAAAATAAAATACAAATAATTACAGACAAATACAGAAAACAGTAGCTCCCTAAATGAGGCCCAAATGTCTTGTATTTGAAGTCAGCTTAAGAACATTCAATTCTAAGAAGCAGGGACACCTTGGTTCACAGTAAACTGAAAATATTTACAAATGGAGGGTATCACTCTAAAGGAGGGTAAAAGGAGATTTAGAAGAGGTTAGAGTATAAGCTCAAATTCAAGACAAATGTGAAACAGTTGCTACCCACTGAAATAGCTTTAAGATAATCAGCAACAGCAAAAAGCATTAACATTCATTCAGTACAGACTTGAGAGGTAATCTTCTATGGATACCTGATTGAATATTTTGGGAGATAACAAATTAAATGTTATGTGAGAAACCTTTTCTAGTCTAAGCAGCTTGCCTGTGTCCTCTTATCATTATCATCTTTATTAAAGATGTCTGTGTTGTTTCCATATAGTAGGCATAATAGTATACTAACAGTATTAAGTGATTAAGAAGAGCATTTTTGGTTTTGGCTGACTGGTAATTTTTACTGTTTACTGTTGTTCCCCAAACTAGTTGTTATTTTACTTCTTTAATTTCATGAATTGTTGCCCTTTGTCCATAAGGTTGGCAACAAATTTGACTTGTTTATCCTTTCATTTGTCAACAGACATTTACTAGGGTAGGCCCTCCACTAGCCACCGGGGTGAATCTCACTGGGACTGGTAGAGAGACAGGCTATGAATGGCCTCTCCCCTCATGGAGCTTGCAAGCTAATAAAGGAGATAGCTATTAAGAATAATTTTAAAAATCACACAAATTATGAGGTTGCAGCTGTGATATAGGTACAGGATAAAAATATAATACTGTAAGAATTTGAAAAGGATTTACAGATGTTAAAATAAGAAAGAATGGACCAAATTCTGAACATGTTCTGAACAATTTCTTGTTCTGAACAAGTCTTGAACCAAGTTCAAAACATTTCAAATCTTCATCTTTCTCATTATAAAAATGGATAGTTTGACTTAACCAGTATGCTTTGAGGATACCCTAAGTACTTAATCACTTGATTACCATAGAGGGAAAAAATGCCGCTGGTGAAGATCGCCATTACTCACAGGGAACAAATATTCCTGTGACCTCTATTATATAAGTAAATGTGTTCTTCCCTCTCCCCACAGCATTGAGGATAACTGGCCAGTTTGAAGGGGTGCCTTTGATGTCAGTGTTCTTAGGACATGGTTGGTGGTTTTCCTTTAAAACCTTTATACCCAGAGTGAATTCCAAGTTGGGAGTTCCTTGCAGTGGTGGTGGTGGTGGTAGTTACATTTTAAAAGCTGCTTTTGGAATTGAGTGTTACACTGTTTGATTTAAACATACAACCATAAATAAAGATAGAACCATAAGTGTTCATAAATACTCTCAGTGGATCCTAAGTCCTCATTTAAGTAAAAATGCTAGTTTCAGCTTATATCAGAAATCTTAAAACGTGCTTTTTGTTTTTATAAACAAAACCAACTACAGTACCTAGTTGAGTTAATTTAAGTCATTCATGTCCTACCTGTTGAAGACTTTCCAAATATTTCGTATTAGTAAGGTCAGGGGAAATGTATACTTTTGTTTTAGTGGATTTTGAAAGCATATTTAAAGTATTTTTGTACATATGCAAATTGCCAAAATAATTCTGAATGGATTCTGCTTAAATTATTGTCATAATTGAGTAATCTGTGTTCATGGTTGGCTTTGAAAGAGTTTTCTATCCCTTATTTGTAGGATTATTGATGTTATTTTTAACTAATTCGGCAGTCTTTGGCTATACACTTAAAATTTTTAAAAACAAATTTGTGCAAAACTAAAAACAGCTAAAATAAAGTTGTTTTTTAGTCACATAGTGGCTGCTCTCAAATGAGGCTGAAACTGTCTGAAGAATGTTCTTGTGCATATGCCAAGAGACTTCTGGAATGGACATATTTTTTAAGAACCAGAACATAAACAACTGTGATCTGTGGCAAGAGATTTAAATGACCTCATGATGACAATGAGAACAAAGCATTTTTAAGTTATCATGGTGTTGTGTTAATTCACTGCAATGTTTTTGTCATTCTACTTCAATACAGATTTGGTGTGTTTAAGTGAGAGCCAGGCAAAAAATTTCAGACTGTATTTAACTGAAGATAACTATTTCTTTGTTGTTATAAACAAGCTAAACACCAAAAAATTTTATTTTCTGAGAATAATATTTCATGAATTATTCTAGAGCTGTAGGTCTGTTAGGCATGCGTGGGAGCATACACACACACACACCCCACTTTGAGATGAAGGCCATTTGTATTTATATCTTAAATTTGATTCATTTTCTGTTGGAGAGTATGTTCCAAACTTACAAGATCAAACAGTTGGCTTGAAATAAGAATTCTTCCTTTAAGACAGATCAATTAAGTGTTTATTAAGTACTTACTATGTGTCTGGCACTATGTAGAATATCATGGAATACAAAAGAAGGTGACTTTAGCTGCCTTTGGTTTAGTTGGGAGAAAACTCGAAAGTGAAAGACATTATATAATCAAGTACCAAATAAAATTACACATAACTTATATGATGCAAATAATGAAATAATCTTTTTTTTTTTTTTTCAGAAGTGATTTCTAATAATTGTCTAGAACAGTGGTTCTCAACTAGGAGTGATTTTGTTCCCAAGAGGACATTTGCAATATCTGGAGACTTTTTTTTGTTTTTTGTTTTTTTAAATTTTTATGACTGGGGCTGTTGGCATCTCGTGGATAGTGAAGAGATACTGATAAACCCCTTACAATGTACAGAATAATTCCTCACAACAAAGGATTATTTGGTACAAAATGACAACAGTGCTGATAGGAACTGTGCTGCAGAATCTACAAATGACAGTGCTAATGAGTTTTCCAGTTTTGGGAGCTGGCCTCCCATTCTCATGTAGACTTCTGCTGCCTCTGAGACCCTAAGTCCTTACATAGAAATGAGCATGGAGTATCCATAAGCCCCTGAACACTGTAAGCAAGTGTTTCCAGTACCACAGTGTTTCAGGGAGAGATTCTGTATCTTTTATCAAATTCTCAAGGTATCTATGTTCCCAAAAAAGATTAAGACACATCAAAGCAGGGGTGCCTGGGTAGTGGCTCAGTGGGTTAGGCCTCTGCCTTCGGCTCAGGTCATGATCTCAGGGTCTTGGGATTGAGCCCCACATGGGACTTTCTGCTCAGCAGGGAGTCTGCTTCTTCTACCCACCCACCCCTACCTACCTGTGGTCTCCCTCTGTCTAAATAAAATCTTTTAAAAAAAAGATACATCAACGCAGTGTCCTAGTTACCTGAGACAATGATACAGAACTTTCCTTAGCATCATAGTAAGTTTCAAAGATCAAAATTAAACAAAGAATACTTTTTTGGTGAAAAAAAATGTTTAAACATATTAATTTAGTATTTTAGAGTAATAAAAGCTTAATGTTTGAGGAAATTATACTAGAATACCTTAAAGATTATTTAAACATCATACTCTTCTAATAATATAGTACTGGGCATGTAGAATTGCACTGAATTGATTGTATGCTAACCCATAGGCATAATATATAAACCTATTATTTTGTGATTTAAAACCACACTTTTTAAAATCTCACTTTTGTCAGGATTTGCTGCTTTCTCCCAAGGATCCCAGTTTACATTTCCTAAATGTTGTATATTTGTTGATTCAAAGATCTGGACATCATTTTATACTGCTCACATTTCTCTTAAAAACAGTTTAGTAAGGAGAACTGTATTTTTCTCATAAGAAACATCTTTGAATTGAGAGTTGTGTTTCTGATTTAGCATTCAGTAAGTCAGAGATCTTACCAGCAGCGCATCATAAAAACAAATCTATATAACCTTGAGTATGCAGATAATTTAATACTTTTCTAAGTCATAGAAATTTGAAGATTAAGTCTTGGCCTAAAAGCCAAGGAAGGGACCTTAGAGAACATCTGTTCCAGCTGTTTCAGGCTGTTCGTTGAGGCACAAGACCCAAAACACTACTTCTAGTTGCTACATATTTGGACGTCTACCAAATATTTTCTTTGAGCGGGGAAAAGAGGTGTATGTGGGTGGGAGGGTTACATTTCAGATCTACACCAAACAAACTCCTTTTGCAGATAAGGAACCTGAGGCCCAAAGCTTTTGACTGTATTCATTCGCTTTATTTATTTTTTTAAGATTTTATTTATTTATTTATTCGACAGAAACACAGCGAGAGGGAACACAGACAGGGGGAGTGGGAGAGGGGGAAGCAGGCTTCCACTGAGAGGGAGCCTGATGTCAGGCTTGTCACAGGAACCTGGGATCATGAACTTAACTGAAGGCAGATGCTTAATGACTGAACCACCCAGGCCCCTCTATTCATTCACCTTATACATTTCTTTATTCTGGGTCAAATCAGCATTTTAGATGTATCTGGTCATAGTATAGAGGATAACCAGGCAATTTTAGTCATGTTGCTTCCTCGCTGCATGTTCTTAGCAAGTTGCTGAATACTCTTTGTCTCAGTATACTCATCAGGAAGAAAAAGAATTGTTATATCCTTAGGATTGCTTTCACCTTAGAATTTAGAGTATTATCTGGGAAGATGATCTGGATTGACCATGTCTCTCTCAAAAAACATTTTGAGGGGCACCTGGGTGGCTCAGTGGGTTAAGCCTCTGCCTTTGGCTCAGATCATGATCTCAGGGTCCTGGGATCAAGCCTCGCATTGGGCTCTCTGCTCAGCAGGGAGCCTGCTTCCCCCCACCCCCCGTCTGCCTCTCTGCCTACTTGTGATCTCTCTATGTCAAATAAATAAATAAAACCTTTAAAAAAAAAACATTTGGAATCATTCCATTAAGTATTATTTTTCTGAAGTGAATATTATGTCATATAAATAGTGAAGCTTCCTCCTCCTCAAACCAAACTGTAATGTCCAAAAAATAAAATAAAATAAATAAAATAAATAAAATAAAACAAACATCTTTATTATCAAAGGTAACAGCACAGTAATCACATTTCCTTTATTTTGGCAGTAGTGAGGGTCTTCAAGGACTGATAGGTCAGCGTCAGGGCTTTTTCTTTCTCACTGTCATCCAATCCAGTTATTACATAAGCCACCTAGAAACATGAATTAGGAGCTATAGAATATAAGAAATAAGGACCTTTAAAGATGAAATACAAGAACAGATAACGTTGAAAGAGGTAAACCATATAAAGTGGGATCTGACCTTGGTAGTCCTTTTGATCATAAGGATGTATCTTACAGAGTACTTGAGACATGAGAATTTTTTTCTCTGGGGGTGCTTCAACAAAGATTGCCTTTTTAATCAATTTTTTTTAGTCACCTATAGTTTCCAGGGAATGCAGTCTTTTATTTGGGCAACAGAAGCAATTAGAAATAATTATGTTAAAGACCACTTATCTTTTTGCCATCAAAAATGAATTACTAGTAATATACTGAAAAGATTTTGTTCCAGGATTTTTCTGAGTCTCAAAGCAATTAAGTATAGAGAAATGAAATTTGAACCTAAATGAAAGACTTTACTTCAGTGGCTTGACTGTATATCAAGTTGTTCAGTTTGTTTATTTATTTGGTCTGGTTAAATTTATTGATTTTTTATTAAGAAATAACTTTGATATGAGTTGATCCTATATTACTCTGAGGAGTATTACACAATTTAGTATTGCATTTTATTTTGTTATTTTGGTAAGTATATGTAAATTATCTTTTGAGGTAAATTACATTTTTAATGGATAAGGATACAGCATTTTAAGTTGAACTCTCTGTTTTTTCTTAGGTCTGAAAGAAAGTGCAGAAGAGATGGTCAAAAACAAATTGGAAGGAAAAGATAAATTGACCCCTTGGGAACAATTTTTAGAGAAGAAGAAAGAGAAAAAAAGACTAAAGAAGAAACAGAAGGTATCAATGATATTTTAAGCAAATATTTATTGAACAACAACCATGTATCACAAGGTACCAGGTCCTTGGCATCTGTTATCTCATAATGTAATCACTCATTAGAATAGGCCTTGTTATCATCACAATTGTAAGAAAGGACAGGAAGAACCCGATAGCTTAAGTGTTTTCTGCAAAGTGATGTACTGAGGTAGAAATCCTAATAAAAACCCCGATAGCTTAAGTGTTTTCTGCAAAGTGATGTACTGAGGTAGAAATCCTAATAAAAACCCGGGGCCACTTTAACTACAGTGCTCTAGTATTTTACCTTTATATACCACCAAATAAGATACATAGTTTAGTTGATACCTAGATATAAAACAGCTCAATTCTATTTGTGTTTGAGGAAGAAAGATACAGAATTTTTTAACTTGAGGATGTATATATACAGAATTTTTAAGATTGTTTATTTGAGAGAGAGAGCACAAGCAGGAAGGGCAGAGGGAGAAGAAGAGTCTTAAGCTGCCTCCACATAAGTGCAGAGCCCTGTGCAGGGCTCGATCTCATATCCCTGAGATCACGACCTAAGCCAAAACCAGGAATCACACACTTAACCAAATGTGCCACCCAGATGCCCCTACATACAGAAATTCTTGACATGAGTGAAATTTTTTTCTCTACATTTCTCAACCTGCATTTTTCGTGTTTCACTATTACCATATGGATCTATTAACATCTTGTCATTAAATCCCTTTTATTAAGGATATTTCCTCTGCACTAAATATTGTCTTGAAAAACCTGATTTGACTCCCATTGTTTGAGGATAACATCTTTTCCACAGACTCTTTAGAAATAGCAGAGACCACTTAACGATTTTTGCCACTAAAAATACTCTTATCACTGAAATGCAGCATTCTAGCAGTACTGGTATAGCCTTAAGATAGTATGAGTAATCACAGAATTTTTCAGTTTTAGTAATCTTAAATGATTTGTTCTAGTCCAATTCTAATGCTTTATAGTTGTAGAAAAATAACTGATTTATCTCCGGCTACGGAGCTTGTTAGTGGCTAAGCTGAGACTGGAATCCAGATCTTTCTTACTCCAGTGTCCTTTCTACTGTACAGTATTATTTCTCTCTGTCCTGCAGAAGCTTGTGCTTTTGGTACAGCTTTGACTTTCCAATGCTTGTAAAGACAGAGGGCTGCAAAACTGAATGATGGACTGGAGGGATTTTTTTTTTTATGCTCCTCTATTTTAGTCAGTATTTCTGGAAATAGATAATAAAAATGAGGAGGGTAAGGGCCCTGTCCTCATTGATAAGCTGCCTCTCTTCTTCAGGAAACAAACTGAGGGTTGCTGGGGGGTAAAGGGGAAGAGATAGGGTGGCTGGGTTATGGACATTTGGGAGGGTATGTGCTATGGGGAGTGCTGTGAATTGTGTAAGACTGATGATTCACAGACCTGTGCCCCTGAGGCAAATAATACATTATATGTTAATAAAAAAATAAAAACTAAGTAAGCAATAAAATATCTTCTAAATGGGATAATCTCACAAGTTATTAAGCCATCAGTTTATTGTAAAATTTACAAGTGGGTCCTTTTTGGGTCAATAAAGTAGTCACTTGTGTCTAAGACCTTTAGCAACTATTCTTTTTTATTTTTATTTGCTGGGCACTTCGAGCTTATCTTATGCTTTTACTCTTTCCCTTCATTGGGCTAAGATGACTAATTTTTATTACTGCTATTAAAAATATATTTGTTGAAAGCCAGTTTGTTCTAGACTCAGTGCTCTGTGCTGGATTGGTATTAGATTCCAACAGATCCCTTCCATCCATAGTTTTCATGTAGAGAAGAGTTTTAAGAATTTCCTTCATTTTTTTTTTTTTAAGATTTTATTTATTTATTTGAGAGAGAATGAGTGAGAGAGAGCATGAGAGAGGAGAGGGTCGGAGGGAGAAGCAGACTCCCCAAGGAGCTGGGAGCCCAATGCAGGACTCGATCCTGGAAGTCCGGGATCGTGACCTGAGCTGAAGGCAGTCACTCGACCAACTGATCCACCCAGGCGCCCCCAAGAATTTCCTTTGTGTTAAAAATACTTTTCCCCTTTTCCTCTCTGTGACTTCAGTTTTGAAACTGGGAAATTATTACTAAAGAAATCAGTACATGGTTATGGGCCAAAATTGATATAGCTATAGTTTAGACCTAAAAGCAGTTAAAGAAATATGTGGATAGATGTGTAGTTAGATATGTAGGGGTTCCATAATCTTCGTTAGAAACATATTTTTACTGAATCTGTTGTAAGTTTGGTGAAAAATTTTTTAACTCTTGTTCTTAAAAGGATATTAATATCGGATAGCTATGTGGCACAGGTTGTTAAGCATCTGATTCTTGGCTTTAGCTCAGGTCATGATCTCAGGGTCGTGAGGTCGAGCCCTCTCATCAGGCTCCTTGCCAAGCGCTGAGTCTGCTTGAGATTTCTTCTTCCCCTCTTGCTTGTGTTCTCTCTCTAACATAAATAAATAAATCTTTAAAAAAGGATAGTAATATTAAAATGAATATTCTTTAGGGCTTGGTGGGTCTTCTTCAGCATGCAAGGTGATGTTTAGCAATGTGCACTCTAAATATTTTTATTAAAATGACTTATTTTTTAGATTCCTTGGAATAAAAGTCAATCGGATTAGTCTGATCTTAGTTCATATGTTCTATTTATTTTATAGGCTTGATTTTTAATTTAAATATTCTAATTTAATAGACCATCTGTTCAAATTTAATTAGGAAAAATTTAACCAACACTTCTTAAAAATAGCTAAAGGGTTTTCAGGGGCAGATTACAGATGAAGCAAGATAATTATTGAAATTGGGTGTCCTTAACTGCTTTTGTATACATTTTAATTTTCATAATTTAAAAAATCACTTTCTTGAACCAGCAAATAAATTGTTTTAAATAATAATTTAAATGATAACCTACCATATACTTCAAACTATTGATAGTCACTGCAGTTTCTCAGTTTTGTGAGAGAAAAGGCCACCTACTTTTGCTGTCAGCCACAGAAAAGTGTTCTTCTCTTTTGAATGTCTTTATCATTTCATT
Source organism: Mustela nigripes (assembly GCF_022355385.1). Taxonomy (NCBI): domain Eukaryota; kingdom Metazoa; phylum Chordata; class Mammalia; order Carnivora; family Mustelidae; genus Mustela; species Mustela nigripes. The sequence continues at coordinate 101,957,603 of NC_081563.1, forward strand.
TTTGCCCCTCTAGCACTACCTGTTTTGAACTAGTATTACTGATATATGTGTCTGGTTTATGTGTCTAGCTTTTGTTTAGAGATTATAAAGTTTTTAAAGACAGAAACTGTATATTGAACTATTTGATTTAAAAGAAATGATAGGGGGGCACCTGGGTGGCTCAGTGGGTTAAGCCGCTGCCTTCGGCTCAGGTCATGATCTCAGGGTCCTGGGATCGAGTCCCGCATCGGGCTCTCTGCTCAGCAGGGAGCCTGCTTCCTCCTCTCTCTCTCTGCCTACTTGTGATCTCTCTCTGTCAAATAAATAAATAAAATCTTTAAAAAAAAAAAAAAAGAAATGATAGGATTTTCCTTCATGGCCTTTGTAGTAAACTATATATATTCTTATATTCAACTTTAAGGCTCTTGCTGAAGAGGCCAGTGAAGATGAACTTCCCTCTGACGTGGATTTGAATGACCCATACTTTGCCGAAGAAATGACAAAAATAGGTAAGCCAGCCCATATTTGAGTTTTTAATTGGAGGTATTTTTTAAAAGGTGATATGGGTAGAAACAGTATAAACTACCATTCTCTTAAAACTCCTAGAATTTGTGTAGCTCTGTTAGTGGCTTATAAACAGTCTGTCCAATGGGGTATAAACATCTCTCAGCTTAGGAAGGGTCAGCATGCCCCTGTACAAACAAGGAGAAATTTTATTAGGAAGCTTTTGGTGATGTGATTGAGGATTGATTGATTAATGGTTTACCAGGGATTCCTTTCTCAGAAATATCCTTACGGAAGGATTGATGAGAGAAAGGATGAAAGAAAAAGGAAGTCAGCTTCTTCTGTGCTTTCACTGCTTTGTTATGATGCATCTGTTCTAGGTCTTTACAAAGGCTATGAAAAAGTGAACGTAAAATAAATTTATGTTCATGTGGATGTGTGTATAAATTTCTTTGAATTTTTACATGGTGTTAGATGATGTGTAAAAAGCTTTTCTGCTCAAATATACAAAAACATCTATGTTCCATTTTATCCATTTTACATTTGTCCTGCTTCATCATTGCAGAAGAAAGCCAACTTCCTCGTTTTTCCTTGGTTCATTGAACTATCTGGAATTTGGTTTCCTATATCCAAGGAGCTTTGTTTCCATTGTGTATGCACTTCTCATTCTTTCCTGAATTTTTTCATTCTTACCTTTTTGGTATGTGTAAATGTGTGTGGTAAGGTTCAGGCCATATTTAGACCTAACTCAGTGCAGAGACTACTGTAAGCATTTTCCATTTGTTCTCATGCATTTTGCCTTTCCCTGATCTAAATACCACACACATGAACTCCAAAAGACTTGCTCCTGGAGCAACTCCAAGCTGCCATTGTAAAGAGAAGGATTTTATGAAATTTCCCTGCTTTTGTCCCTTGTGACTAGTGGGCCAGAATAGTTCTCAACAGGAAAGTCAAAATTGCTCAAAATTATTTCCTGGTTGTTATAGCCTTTTAGCACTGACATTTTATTGATGAAAAGGAGATCAAGATGAATAAAGTCTATTATAGGATGTCAGATTCTTAGGCATTGGAAAGGGAAATGGAAACTTAGCATATTCTGCTTTTTATCATACCTGAGCGGTCATTTCTAGAAGATGATGGATTTTAGCCTTATCCTCTGATTTCAGGAAACCAAATTTATAATGGAGAAATGAGAAGCATTATAGTTTCCTTGTTCTCATTCCAAAGTGCTTCATTTGGCATGTACAATCTGGTCAGATTGTAGAACTCAGGGTAAGACTCAAAGAGTAAGTTAAAATGTTTTGATGGCTTGGGTGGTTTGTTTCCTGGAATCAGCACATTTAAATTGTGAATAAGCTTCCTCAAAAGGCAGTAGCAGAAGTTCCAAAGGAAGGTATAGATAAAATTTGTTTGCTTTCAATATACTTTTGATTTCAGAGTATATCCTAGGAATAATTATTTATATTTGGGCTGAAGTTGTTTCTTTAAAGGAAAAAGGCTGAGAATTTTTTTTACATAAGATTTAGGGCCAAAAAATAGTATCTTGCCGTGTTTATTTATTCATACAAACAGTAAGTATTACCTACTGGGTGCTGGACACTCTGCTAGGCTAAAGATAGAGCACTAATAATACAAGGAAGGTTATGTTTCTTGAGAAGTCTATGGTATTAGGGAAGACATGCTAAATAGGTAAACAAATAATATTATGAGAATATGGTCAGTGTTTTAAAGAAGATAGGGCAATATAGAGAATATAACTGAGATGAAGGAGTGTAGCATACTCTAGACATAGGGTAGGCAAAGAAGACTTTTCTGAAGTGATGACATTTGGCTAAGCCCTGTAGAATGAGTCCTGCATACAGAACGTCGCAGACAAGAGGTAAGTGGTAGGAAGGCTGCGAGGAGAGAAGGAATTATGGTGTTGGAGAAATTGAAGGACCCCGATGTGGCTGGAGCATGGTTAGAGGAGTTAGGTATGAGGCCAGACTGGAGCACAGAATCAACCCTGCAAGGCCTTGTGTCATGGCAACACATTTGGATTTTACTCTCCTGACAGTGGGAAGCCACTGAAGAGTCTTTAAAGCAAGAGCATGACAAGATCTGGTGTGTATTCTGGTTCCCATGAAGTTCACAGATTGGGGCGCCTGGGTGGCTCAGTGGGTTAAGCCTCTGCCTTCGGCTCAGGTCATGATCTTAGGGTCCTGGGATTGAGCCCCACATCGGGCTCTCTGCTTAGTGGGGAGCCTGCTTCTCCCTCTCTCTCTCTGCCTGCCTCTCTGCCTACTTGTGATCTCTCTCTTTCTGTGTCAAATAAATTAAAAAATGAAATCTTTAAAAAAAAAAAAGCACAGATTAAAGCATTGGTGAGAACTGGGAGAACAGGCTTTGCAAGAGATGATGGTTGGTTTAGATAGCATGCCAGTAATGGAATTGGAAGGAGAAAAGTAAGTGGAATTTTAGATATATTTTGGATGTAGACTTACTGACTTTCTTGAATAAGGAAATAATTTAACATAACTCTAGATTTTTGGTGTGAGCCTCTGCAGGAATATTCTTCCATTTACTGAGTTAGGAAGGAATGTAGGAACAATAGGTTTGGGTGGGAAGTAAGGTCAGTAGGTCCTTTTGGGTATAATCACTTTGAGATGTTGGAGATATTAGGTTACATTTATAAAGGAGTCTGGGTGATCAGCTGAGAAGTCCATGCAGTTTTAAACTTGGGAATAAATTAGTAGCATATAAATAGCATTTTAAACCATGGAACTGGAGGTGAAAAGCATTGGTAAGGGAGGAGAATGCAGGATTGGGCTCTGAGGTCGGGTAAAGCCTACACAAGGTAGTATTACTCTTTCATACTGGTGAAGGTACTATGGGGGGATGGACACTGAAGAAACTGAGAAGGAGCAGCTGCGGAATAGGAAGGAAGGCTTTAGAGTTTGGAAGAGTATATAGTTCAAGTCCCATGGTTGAGCAGGACAGAGACATTTTAAGCCAGATGGACTTGGATACGTTTATAACACCTTTGCCCTTGGCAGTCCTGTGGAGCTAAACTTAACATACTTTTCAAACTATGGAGGAATTGAGTTCATTAATTAATGCCAGACCTGATGTTTGGCTTGAGTTAGGAGCCAATGTGAGTACTAGAAATCTTTTCTCATTTTTCCTTCTATTATTTACCCCTGCACTATAAACTTGCTATAGTTTTTTTGTTGTTGTTTTTTTCTCAACTGCAAACTTGATATCAAATGAGAGTTTCAAAAATATAATGTACTTCTAGAATTAATTAAAAGTTACTTTTTTCTTAGAAATGAAATACAGCTGACCCTTGAACAACATGGGTATGAACTGCACTGTGAACCGTGACTCCACTTTTACATGTGTTTTTTTTTTTATGATAAATGCAGTATAGTACTGTAAATGTATCTAATATTTTCTTAATAATGTTTTTCTTTTCTCTAGTTTACTTTATTTTAAAAATAGAGTACATAATACAAATATATAAAATATGTATGAATTGACTCTTTATATTATTAAGGCTTCAGGTCAACTATAGGCTATTACTAGTTATGTTTTGGAGAAGTCAAAAGATATATGTGGATTTTTAACTGTGTGTGGGGGGGTCAGTGCCCCTAATTTCTGTGTTGTTCAAGGGTCAGCTGTATTGGAAAAATTTGTTTATTGCTGTCTAATGACATAAACTCTTTAATAAAGATTTTGTTTTTTAAGAAGTAGGAATAAAATAAAGTATATGTAAATCTACCCTGTTAAAATATATCCTTTGTTTTGACAACTTTAGATATTTGATAAACTACCATGAAAATATAACAATATGCTACATATACTTGATTCATTCAGTCAGTATGTTGATTGCTTATATCATACTACTTGTATATATTGGTCTACAGTTTAAAAATGCTTTTTTATGTATTCTATCCTCTAATCTAAACTTTAGCCCCCCTTATACGTGCATAAATTGGAGCTCAGAAAACATAGCTGAATTGCACAGGGGTCAGTGGTAGATGGTAGAACCTGAATCTTGATGGACTCCCTTTACTTTTTGTAACCCTCAAAGTATGTAGTAAAGGCCAAAGCCAGAGCCAGGACCCATGTGTATAAGAAGTTGACATGGGGAATTGCTGGATTTCCAAGCAAAGCCAGAATGCCCAGGTCCAAAAGACAATTAGCAGTGTGTGTCTAATTATGAGCATTGAAATTTGCTACAAAAACAGTGAATTGCAAGGGGACTTACCACTCCTGTCTAGTCAGTACTGAGATTGCATTTGACCTCCAGTGAATTCTTTTAACTGATATAAGAAGTGCTCAGCAGGGTGTCTGGGGGGCTCAGTAGTTCAGCGCTGTCTTCAGCTCTGGTCATGATCCTAGGGTTCTGGGTTCGAGCTCCGCATGGGTCTCCCTGCTTGGTGGGAAGCCTGCTTCTCCCTCTAGTACTCCCCCCTGCTTGTGTTCCCTCTCTCACTGTGTCTTTCTCTGTCAAATAATAAATAAAATATATATTTTTTAAAAGTGCTCAGCTAAACTGTTTAGAGGAAGTTTTTTTTATGAGAATACTTGTTGGACATTACAAGTAATGAAAAATGGAATTTCCTTTCACAGGTCAACGTTTTGCAACACATCTTTATCCATAGATATATTCTGTTACATTTTTTGCTTAAGGAGTTAGTAGCCTCAGTAAGGATTTTTAAATTTATTTCTTTAGTCCATAACATCTGATTTAGAATTATTCAGTACGTTAGAATCATCCATATGTACTTCGCAGCAGTCTCAGGACACGTGGTTTCTTACTTGCCAAAAGATTTACTGAAAAATAAAGATAACATTTCAGAACAGGGATTTTCATTTTCCTAGTACTCTTTATCTAACTTAGGTCTGATAACTTTCCAAAGGAAAAAAACCAACACATTTTTTTAAAAAAATTAAGATACACCCTCTTAATATGATCTTGTTAACAGTGCAGAAAAGATCTCTACACGTTATTTGTTATCTGGCTAAACAGTTTGGGCCAGCACAGTAAATTCTTTATGAGCAAAGAAATTTTCATCATGTTAAAATTGAATATCATTTTTTAGCCCTGACGATTTTGGAGATTCTTTTTTTTTCCTCCTTTGCTACAGTCTTTCTTTCAAGTTTATTTTTATGACTTTTCACCAGGTTGTTATAAAATCCGGAACAGTTCACTGTGGGCTCTTTGATATTATTTCCCACAGCTGTATATGAAGATCTTTATCTCCTTTATGTATTAATCATAAACAGCCTGGGTTTTTTTCCTGCCACAGAACAATCTTCTGCATGTGTCACTTGTCTGTTCACTTTAAAAAGGAGCTCTTGCCTTGAAAACATAGAGCAGAAGTAAACTTAGGATGTAGAGAAGTCAGACCCCAAGAAAGTGGAACCTTGCTGATATTATGTATAAATAGGCACATTTTAAAATAGAGAAAAAATGATAATGAGAAAGTAGATACATCATTTCCTGGAAAACGTTTGAGATAGAAACAATAAAGTCTTTCACTCTAGGAAAAAGGGCTGTCTACAAATATTTCTGGCAGTGCAGACAGATGCCTTGGTAGCACTGAGGGGCGCACCTAAGCAGCACTTACATGCTGGCATTTTCTCTCAGCTGGGCATGCTGCAGAGCAGTTTCTAAAGTCTCTCTCAATTTTTAGTCTTCATTTTTTTTGTTACCCTTATTAGCTGCAGTTACTCAACCATTATATGCTATGTGAATTTTCTTACTATCTCATGATAAAATGTATTTTTTTTTAAAGATTTTATGTATTTATTTGACAGAGAGAAATCACAAGTAGATGGAGAGGCAGGCAGAGAGAGAGAGAGAGAAGCAGGCCCCCCGCTGAGCAGAGAGGACTCAATCCCAGGACCCTGAGATCATGACGTGAGCTGAAGGCAGCGGTTTAACCCACTGAGCCACCCCAGCGCCCCGATAAAATGTATTTTAAACAGAAAGAGTTGCTACAAAGAGAATGACATTCAATAGTAAAGGAGTTTGTTTAGTGAGTAATAGTAGAGACCCTGAGCCGGACTCCTTAGGTGTGAATCACGTTTTCTTCACTTACTAAACTTGAGAGAATTACTTAATCTCTCTGCTTCAGTTTCCTCTTCCACAGAATGAAGATTATAACAAATAATGGGATCTACCTCATAGCATTATTGTGAGGATTATATTAGTTAATACATGTAAAGTGAGTAGAACAGTACTACTGCCTGATACACAGTAAGTGCTATGTAAGCATTAATCAATATTACCTCGCAGACCATTAGTTTCTCTGTGTTGGAAGGACAGAGCACAGCCTAGCCAAAGAGGACAGCATTCAGTAGAGAAGATTAGCATTGTGTAATAATATTCTAGAGTAACAGAACATGTCTCTGTAGATTCTTAAACTTTTTACTCATTAAACTAGTTTTTCATACTTCAGTACCCTGGTACCAATTCCCTTTGTACCCCTCCCACTCCAAGAGACACCAAAAAAAAGAAGAAAAAATAAGGCATCAGCATGATCACTGAGGAGCCCAGGACGTCTTATTTATGTGTAGTAATAGCAGGCACTTTATAGCATCATGTGTCAGGCATTAACTGAACTCTTCACATTTACCAATTTATTTAGTACTCACAATAACCTTGTGAGGTAGGTGCTGCTATTAGAATCCCCATTTTACAGATAAGGGCTTAGGTCCAAACTGCCACAGCATAAGTGTGGCACAGCTAGAATTTAAACCCAGTTCAGCTGTTCCAGGTTCACGTGCCCTTAGCTCCTGCATGTGACTATCTCATTCAGGATGAGAACATCTCTTCTAACATCTTGTCTCCAGAAGTCCCTGAGTCCCTGGAAATATAAGTGGTGTTACTAGTCAGGAGCCACTTTTACCATAAGTAGTTGTATTTAATAATAGGCATAGAAAGTTAACTGAAGATCAGTTTTGTCTTTAGAGAAGGAAAAATTGTTTGTTAAACTTTTACTATGAAATTCTTATTGTAAAGAATTTTTCATTTTCCAGATGAATTTTTTAAATGCAGAATTTTAAGTGTTTATATATTCAAATCACTTTTGTGTGTGTGTGTGATTTCTTCTATTCTTATGCTAAGAAAATATTTCTTCTATATAAGATCAGGTAACTTGTCTTCTGGAATTTTCATAGGTTTTTTTTTTTTCTTAGTGTTTAACTCTTTAGTCCATTTGCATTTTATTTTCCTGTACATTATGAGGCAAGGCTATAACTTGATTTTTTTTCCCTAGAGTAAAGCAGATTTCCCAGCACCAGTTACTGAATAATACCTTCTTTTTTCCAGTGATACAGAATAGTGCATTTTATTACACAGTAAGCCATACTGTTCTATTATATGAATGGATGTTGAATTTTACCCAGGGCATATTCTGTATCTATTCAAATGATCTCATGGTTTTTCTTTTTTAATTAATAATGTAATTATACATTACTTCCAGAAGAAATTCTTTATAAGTCACCCATCCAGATGTATTTATTTCATTCATTTCCATAGTTATCTCCAATGACATTTTTACTTTCTTTAGTTTCTGTATGCTTATTGATAAGATTGTTCCTAGATATCTTGCATTTTTGTTCCTAGTATAAATAGAATGTCGCAGATAGTCTTGTAATTTTTTCACCCTTCTGTGTTGGTTTGTTGTGCCAGATATAAAAGAAAAGAAAAAATCAGCGAAATCTACAAAAGGTGGCTCATCAGTGGAAGAGGCTGAAATAGAAAGACAAAAGGTAAAACATGATCATTGCTATATTCCTAGTGGATAATTGATATGTACAATTTAAATGAAATGGTCTACATGAGTTTCTAGTGTCCCTAATAAATAATTGATTTTAGCAATGAAATTTATAAATAAATTATAAAACACAAAATAAAACATTTTAGCAATGTAGGTTTTTTTTAAAAAGATTAATTTGAGAGAGAGAGTATGTGTGTGTGTGGAGGGGAGGGGCAGAGGGAGAGAATCTCAAGCAGACTCTGAGCCTGATGTGGGGCTCAATCTCACAACCTGAGATCATGACCTGTACTGAAATTGAGTTGAATGCATAACCAGCTGAGCCACTTTGGTGCTCCTAGCAGTGTAGTTTTTACCATTCATTTTTCCAGCCAATACAAAGTTGAAATTTTATCTCAAACCTAAGTCATGTCCCTTTTTGATTTAGAGGAAAATAATGTCACTATTAAAAATTCTTACTATAGCTAAGACAAAAAGATACAACTATTAAAACCTTGAAATAATATTGCCATAAGTTTAATTCTTTTGACTTTTTAAATTTAAATTCAATTAATTAACGTATAGTGTATTACTAGTTTCAGAGGTAAAGTTTAGTGATTCATCATTTGCGTATAACACTCAGTGCTCCTTACATCACATGCCCTTTTTAATGCCTGTCACCCAGTTACCTCCCACCCACCTTCCCTCCAGCAACCCTGGAGTTTGTAGTTAAGAGTCTCTTATGGTTTGTCTCCCTCTCTGATTTCATCTTATTTTATTTTTTCCTCCTTCCCCTATGATCCTCTGTTTTGTTTCTTAAATTCCACATGTGACTGAAACCTTATGGTAATTGTCTTTCTCTGATTGATTTATTTCATTTAACATAATACCCTCTAATTCCATCCACTTTGTTGCAAATGGTAAGGTTTCTTTTGTTATTGTTGTTGGCTGAGTAGTATTCCATGTGTATATATCCACCACATCTTCTTTATCCATTTATCTGTCAGTGGACATCTGGGCTGTTTCCATATTTTGGCTATTGTGGATATGGCTGCTATAAACATTGGTGTGCAGGTGCCCTTTCCAGTCACTATGTTTATGTACTTACTTTGGCTAAATACCTAGTAGTACAATTGCTGGGTCATAGGGTAGCAGTATTTTTAACTTTTGGGGGAACCTCCATACTGTTTTCCAGAGTGGCTGTACAAGCTTGCATTCCCACCAGCAGTGTAAGAGGGTTCCCCTTTCTCCACAGCCTCTCTAACATCTGTTATTTCCTCACTTGTTAATTTTAGCCATTCTGACTAGTATGAGGTGATACCTCGTTGTGGTTTTTTATTTGTGTTTCCCTGATGTCAAGTGATGTTGAGCTTGGGTCTTCATCAAGATAAAAAGCTTTTGCACAGCAAAGGAAAAAGTCGACAAAACCAAAAGACAACCTTCTGAATGGTAGAAGATACTTACAAATGTCTTATCAGATAAAAGGCTAGTGTCTGAAATCTTTGAAGAACTTAGCAAACTCAACACCCAGAAAACAAATATCCCGTCAAAAAATGGGCAGAAGATACAAACAGACATTTCTCCAAAGAAGACATACAAATGGCCAACAGACACATGAAAATACTGCCTTAAGTTTTAATTCCGTCTGAATCTCTCCTATAATTCAGACTTTGTTTTTGTGTTGTCAGGTGCTAATTTCTCTCATTACTGCAAACAACATAAATGTAATGTACAAAATTGAAGTCTTCCTTAGAAACGCACTGACCTTTATGCTTTGCAAACTCTACAAAGATCCATGGCACAGGTTAATAGTATTTTTGCTGAGGCAGGAATTAGAGTCAACAATGACCCTATGACTGATGTTCCTATCACTGTCTGGGAGTGAGCCTAACTGGTTACCTAAACTCTGCATGATAATGCATCTTTTCTATCCTCCATTTATTGCACACAGTTAATGTTCATAGAGTAAAGCAGTGCAAAGAAAATCCCTCTTTTGTGGAAAATGGCTCTAAAAAGAAAGCCAACTGCAGGTGCCAGTGATGTAAGTGAAAGAAAATTAAAGCAGTCTAGAGTTGCATGGATGGCTCAGTTGGTTAAGCATCTGCCTGCAACTCAGGTCATAATCCCAAGATCCTGGGATCAAATTCCGCATTGGGCTCCCTGCGAGGGGGGGGGGGTGCAGGGGGGCGGATGGGTGGGGAGCCTGCTGCTCCCATTGCATGTGCATGCTCTCTTTCTCTCTCTCTGAAAAATAAATAAATCTTTTTTAAAAAGTAATCTGAAGTGGTAGTATAGAAAGATTCATATAGAAAGTTTGGCAGTATACTCTGTATTTTCTCAAGTACACGTGGTTTATTTGGTTCCTAAAGTTTCATGTTTAATCCCATGGTTGGAAGAAAATTCCACTGTTTACTGGAAACAGACATATTTCAGAAGCAAATATTAAGATCCTGCATTCATAGAAATGTATCAGTATTGAAAAGTAAAGGCAAAAAAAAAAAGCAAAAGAAAAAAGAAATTCCTTGCTGTTAAAACACGTTTGGAAAATGTAGCCTGTTTCACAAAATAATGCATTTTTGCTGATTTAGTGTCATTGCATGAAAAGACCAAAGTGAAAATGAGAAATTTTTATTTGGGGGTCTGATTGAGCCACCCAGGCACCTCTGTGGTCTAGTTTTTAAACAAACTTTCACACCTCTCCTACTCTTGGTGATGTTGTTTCTAAAAATTTTATCTTACTGCTCTACAGAGATCTTGGAGTTTCTTTTTGAGTTTTGGTAATTCAAAATCGGTTATGGATGGCAGATGTTATCCCAGAGCATTAGTGACTGGGATCTCCTTTCCTAGAGGGCATATCTGTGCCCCATACTTCTGCCTGGGGAAAAAAAAAAACCACTGTTGTATATTTGATCTTTTCTTTTTCTCTCCACAGGCTGAAATGGCTTTGCTCATGATGGATGAGGAGGAAGAGAGTAAGAAACACTTCAATTACAATAAGATTGTAGAGCACCAGAATCTGAGCAAGAAGAAGAAAAAACAGCTTATGAAGAAGAATGAATTATTAGAGGATGATTTTGAGGTAACCAGGGACACCTCTTAAAGCTGGTGTTGAATTTAAAGTCAACTCTGGAGAGGAGTATTTAGCACAAAGTTAGCCTGAAATGTCTTAGGAAGGGCCCATAGTGGAGCCAAAGCTGCTAAATTTTAGTCCAGAAGAGCTGCTTTATCCCAGGGAGGATCAAATTACTGTTTAGTTGAACACGAGGTGAAGTATTGGCTTGTCTTTTGATTGCGCCAAAGTTAGGGCTTTGCTTTATTTTTCCCCCCCTAATACTTAGCTTTTAATGTTAGAATCACGTGCAGTATGTCGCTCATGATAGGAAAGATGTGCATACTCAAGCTTGACTGAGAAAGAGGTTTATGTCACACCATGTCACACACTCACTATGGACAGTGACCACTGCAGTAGGCCATGCTGTTTTTGTTGCTCTATCTCTTTGTTTCCATCACTCCCTCTCTTCCCTCTTTTTCCTGGCCATTCACTCCTATGTATGAGTTTGAGCTTGTACAAAAAATCTACAAATAGCTGTCAGCAACTAGTTAATGACTTCCAAGACAGGCCTTAAAACCGCATTGAAGATCTGTGGGAAAACAATTTTCTAATGAATCAATACAAAACACTCATATTTATATTTTATATAATCGACAGCTCACTTTCAAAATTGGCCCCATTTCTGGGCCTTTTGATTTACTAATTTAATTATTTGTTTTCCTTTTGAATTTGCAGGTAAATGTTAAGGATGCACGGTTTCAGGCGATGTATACCTCCCACTTGTTCAATTTGGATCCTTCAGATCCTAATTTCAAGAAAACAAAAGCTATGGAAAAAATCCTTGAGGAGAAAGCCCGGCAGAGAGAACAAAAAGAACAAGAACTTACTCAGACAATAAAGAAAAAAGAGAGTGAAATTCAAAAGGAATCACAGAAGAAATCCATTGATCCTGCCTTGTCAATGTTGATTAAATCTGTAAAAAATAAAACAGAGCAGTTTCAAGCAAGAAAAAAACAAAAAATCAAATAGCTATATGTTGTTTCTTTTTGGATTGAGAATGTATTCTTCTAAAGTATAGTGAAGTGATAGAGGGATTATTTATTGGGAACAAAGCTATCTTTCAAGAATATGAATAAAATCTTATTCTGACCATTGTAAAATTTCACCTTTATAATAGTTTGACCTAATTATGGATGATATACAAATTTGCTCTGTATATTTCTACAAGTTAATAATAATTTAACTTAATTAAAATACAGAATTTATAAAATTTTTGTATTTTATGAAATTCAGCCTTTCTAGTAGAAACTTACTCTTAGCCTGATTTTTTAAAAGATTGTTTACAATTCTGTGTAAAGAACAGTGCCCAGTTTTTAAGTCTGAATAAGTTACAATTTGGAGAAATATATATGCTATACATTAATTTCTCTGAAAACAGGAGGCAGATTTAGGTATCTGTGTAAATAATTTATTTTTCTAGCCAAATTGGATAGAAGCCTGTAGCTTTCTTTATTGTTTGTTTGTGTTTATTATAGTTTATGAAAATAATTTGTAAATAAAAGTGTAAAATATTTTTATTAATTTGTGTAGGACTGATTTATTTCATTTTATGCACTTTAAATAAACTACTCTCTGAAAAAATACCTGAAAACTTGACAAAGAGGACAATTCTATGAAGAGGCAGTTCAAGGTTTGCATTGCTCATAATTGTATTTGAAATGTTCGTGAGCCTCTGCAATGATTTTTCTATTTGTAGTAACAGAAAATTCTTCTGTCTGCCCTTCAGATTTTTGGAATGCTTGTGAAGGGTGGATATGCTGCTATAGAGTTTAAGGAATTTTAATTCCTTTTAAAATTAAAGCACATCTTTAAGGCCTTAATACACCTGGATCTCATCTGGTCTAGGTTTTATATACTACTAACCATTTAGAGAGGAGAATTAGGTGTGCTATATAAACAAATGAAAATAAAAACCAAAATGGTCACTTGGAACAAATGATAAATATGGTAGATTCTGAAAGGCAATAGGAGATTAGCCAGGTTTGTGGTTAATAGTAAACTTGACATTTGGTATAAAAATTTAAGCCTACTAATGTAATATGTGTTTTCAAGAATAAAAGGATGTAAAACTCAAAGGGATATGAAGATAATAAGGGTGTATTAACAGTCTCTGAAAGCAGAAAAACAACAATTAAATTGCCCAATTTAACAGAAAAATGCAGGAAATTGTGGTTTGGTTTGGTTTTGTTTTTTTCATAAAGCACTGGCATTGTTTCAGCCAAATAGAGCAGTGTTCTTATTGATCTATCCGTGAAATTCCCAGTATTTATCTGCTCAACATTGAGAAGACCATGAATCTTAATATGTTTACAAGTACAATATATAAACAGTTTTACAATTATTTGTATTTCATTTATGCAGGGAAAAATACTTTTTTCCTTTAAACTGTTTAATCATAACATAGGAATTACTCAAGAGTTGATTTTAAGATTCCTGTGAAACTTAGCCCTTTGGGTTTTGATTGGTTTGGTTTGGGTTTTTTTTGTTGTTGTTGTTTGGGGTTTGTATTGTTTTTTGAGTTCTATGTTTTTAAGTCACTGGTTTTAATTATAAATCTCATTTTGGTAGTCAAGCATATGATTGCTTATAACAAATAAATTGACCTTGTTAAATAATTCATAGCCCCGGCTTCTTTTCTCAAAGAGTTGATATTTTTTAGGTAGGAAAAAGCAAAAAAATCATTATCAGGTGCAGCATTAATTAAAGATTCCACATGAAGAATGTGAAGATCTCAATAAATAATTGCTGATAGTAAAACTCAGGATAAAAAATGGCCACTGTCAAAATTCAGCAAGCAATGTGAGGATAGTTTGGGTGACCCATAAGTTCCCATTTATTTGATTTTTTCTTGTTGGTATCCTTGATACCGAAACCAAAGACAGTACAAATAAAACTAGAGACTGACATTGTTAGTATATAGAAATGTGCTTCCTTCTGGAGTCTCTCATTAATTTAGGTCTAAAAATCTTCAAAATAGGGGTGCCTGGGTGGCTCAGTGGGTTAAAGCCTCTGCCTTAGGCTTGGGTTGTGGTCCCATGGTCTTGGGAGAGAAAGAGCCCCATATGGGGCTCTCTGCTCAGCAGGGAGCCTGCTTCCTTTCTCTCTTTCTGCCTGCCTCTGCCTACTTGTGATCTCTGTCAAATAAATAAATAAAATCTTGGGAAAAAAAAACTTGAAAAAAATCTTCAAAATAGGCAAATTGAAGCCAACATTATAAAAAATATATATAACCAAAGGGATTTAATTTCAAGTATACAAACCTGTTCATTGAAAATCAACATAATCCACTATATTCAGAGACTAAAAAAGAAAAATTATATATGATCGTATCAGTTGATGAGATAAAATATCTGACAAAATCTAACATCGATTCATGATCAGTAATAGATCTGGAATAGAGAGAAACTAACTTATAAAGAGCATTTACCAAAAAAACCCTAAAATTAACATAATAGCGAAAGGCTGAATGCTTTCTTTCCTCCTGAGATTGAGAACAAAGCAAGGCTGTTTTGTTTTAACCCTGTCATTTAGAAGTTTTCTGTATTCTGATGCTTTGACCAGTGGATTCTTGCTGACCCTAGGGGAGCTGCCCTCACAGGACTAGCCAATTCTTGAAGATAGTAAATAACTTGGAGGCAAGCAAGGAAGACAAATACATGAAGAAACTAGAAGATTCAACACAGTAAAGATGTCAATTTTTCTCCAAATTGATGTGTAGATTAATGTAATTTCTTTTCCCTTTTCCTGAAGTACAGGTGACACATAACATTAGTTTCAGGTGTGCAACATAGCGATTTCACAAGTTTATATGTCATGCTGTGCTCACCACAAGCGCAGCTACCATCTGTCACCATGCAACACTATTAGATACATTGACTGTATTCCCTATGCTGTGCCTTTTAATCCTGCATTTTTTTCATTCCATAACTGGAATCCTGTGTTTACCACGCCCCTTCACCCATTTTGCCTACCCACTGCCCCTACGTCCCCTCTAGTATCCATCCGTTTGTTCTCTCAGTATTTATGGATCTGTTTCTGCATTTTGCTTGTATTTTTATTAATTTGTTTTGTTTTTTAGATTCCACATACAAGTGAAATCATATGTATTTGTCTTTTTCTGTCTGACTTATCTTAGCATAATACCCTCTAGGTCTATCAATGTTGTTGCAAATGGCAAGATCTCATCCTTTTTATGACTGAGTAACATTCCTGTGTGTGTGTGTGTGTGTGTGTGTGCATCTTTATGCATTCTATCAGTGGTCTCTTGGGTTGCTTCCACATCTTGGCTATTATAAATAATCTTGCAGTAAACATAAGGATGCATATTTCTTTCAAATCAGTGTTTTATGGAATTACTGGATCACATGGTATTTCTATTTTTAATTTTTTTAGGAACCTCCATACTGTTCTTCACAGTGGCTGAACCAATTTACATTCCCACCAACAATGCGTAATTCTTTTCATACACATCTTCCCCATTTGTTATCTCTTGTCTTTTTAAAAGGTTTTAATTATTTATTTGACAGAGATAGCATAAGCAGGGGGAGCAGCTGAGGGAGAGGGAGAAGCCAGCTGCCTGCTGAGCAGGGAGCCCAATGCAGGGCTCAATTGTAGGATCTTGAGATCATGTCCTGTGCCAAAGGCAGATGCTTAACTGACTACGCCACCCAGGCACCCCCAATTTCTTGTCTTTTTGACTATAGTCATTCTGACAGGTGTAAGGTAGTATCTCATTGTGGTTTGACTTGCATTTCCCTGATGATGAGTGATGTTGAGCATCTTTTCATGTGTTTGCCGTTTGTGTATCTTTAGAAAAATGTTAGGTCCTCTGCCCATTTTTTTTTCCTTTTTCCGGTTTTTATTTAAATTCCAGTTAGTTAATATACAGTGTAACATTAGTTCAAGTGTAGAATTTAGTGATTCATCACTTACATACAACACCTACTGCTCATCACAAATGCCATCCTTCAAACACATCACCCATTTTACCCATTCCCCACTCTCCTCCAGCAACCCTCAATTT
This sequence comes from Mustela nigripes, assembly GCF_022355385.1. Taxonomy (NCBI): domain Eukaryota; kingdom Metazoa; phylum Chordata; class Mammalia; order Carnivora; family Mustelidae; genus Mustela; species Mustela nigripes. Next base: position 101,973,969 of record NC_081563.1, read on the forward strand.
GTTCTCTATAATTATGAATCTGTCTTATGGTTTGCCTCTCTTTTTTACTTCCCCTGTGGTTCACTTGTTTTGTTTCCTAAATTCCACATATGAGTGAAATCATATGGTATTTGTCTTTCTCTGAATGACTGACTTTGCTTAGCATAACACTCTATAGATCCATCCATGCCATTGCAAATGGCAAGATTTCATTTTATTTTATGGCTAAGTAATAGTCCATTGTGTGTGTGTGTGTGTGTGTGTATACCACATCTTTTTTATCCATTCATCAGTCAATGGGCATTTGGGCTCTTTCCATAATTTGGCTTGTTGATAATGCTGCTATAAACACCGAGGTACATGTATCCCTTCAAATCAGTATTTTTGTATCCTTTGGGTAAATACCTAGCAGTGCAATTGCTGGGTCATAGGGTAGCTCTATTTTTAACTTTTTGAGGAACCTCAATGCAACCGGTTTGCATTCCCACCAACTGTGTAGGAGGATTCCCATTTCTCCACATCCTCACCAACATGTGTTTTTTCCCCTATGTTGTTAATTTTAGACATTCTGACAGGTGTGAGGTGGTATCTCATTGTGGTTTTGGTTTGTATTTCCCTGATGCTGAGTGGAGATCTTTCAGGAGATCTTTCTGATGTGGAGCATCTTTCAGGTTTTTGTTAGCCATGTGTATGTCTTCTTTGGAAAAATGTCTATCCGTGTCTTCTGCCCATTTCTTAATTGGATTATTTGTTTTTTGGATGTTGAGTGTGGTAAGTTCTTCTTAGATCTTAGATACTAGCCCTTTATCTTATATGTCATTTGCAAATTTCCTCTTGCATTCCATAGGTTGTCTCTTAGTTTTGACTGTTTCCTTCACTGTGTAGAAGCTTTTTATCTTCTTGAGGTCCCAATAGTTCATTTTTGCTTTTGTTTTGCTTGCCTCCAGAGATATGTCTAATAATGTTGCTATGACCAAGGTCAAACAGATTGCTGCCCATGTTCTCCTCTAGGATTTTGTTGGTTTCCTGTCTCACATTTAAGTCTTCCATCAATTTTGAATTTATATTGGTATATGCTATAAGTTAGTGGTCCAGTTTCATTCTTCTGCATGATGCTGTCCAGTTTTCTTAACACTGTTTGTTGAAGAGACTGTCTTTTTTCCATTGGATATTCTTTCCTGCTTTATCAAAGATTATTTGACATTTAACGGTGGGTCCATTTCTGAGTTTCATTTTCTGTTCCAGTGATCTATGTGTTTGTTTTTGTACTTGTATTATATTGTCTTGATCACTACAGCTTTGTAATATAACTTTAAGTCCAAAATTGTGATGCCTTCAGCTTTGCTTTGCTTTTTCAACATGACTTTGGCTATTCAGGGTCTTTTGCAGTTCCATACAAGTTTTAGGATTGTTTGTTCTAGCTCTATGAAAAGTGCTGGAGTATTTTGATAGAGATTGCATTAAATGTGTAGATTGCTTTGGGTAGTATAGACATTTTAACAATATTTCTTCTTCCAATCCATAAGCATGGAGGGTTCTTCCATTTCTTTGTGTCTCCCTCTATTTCTTTCCTGAGTATTGTGTTGGTCTTCTAGGGGATGGGCCTACTGTGCTAGGTCTCAGGCTTATTTGCCCAAGAAAAGCAGCACCTGCAGAGCACAGGGGGTGGGATTTGGTGTAAACAGTTTAGGCCAGTGCTGGTACTATGCTGTTTACCGAAGTTAGTTTATGCTAAGGGGCAGGGCAGGGAAATGGTACCAACCTGATCCTTTGTCCCTGGAGAAGGGACTCCATGCCTGCTGCTCTCACGGAAGCACTCTCAGGGGAGCAAACATTTCCCCCTCCTGGATCACAGGCTTTTTTCAGATTGCTGATTTTACACTGTCTGTTTCTAGGTCGCTTGCCCACCTGCGGCAACACAGAGGACCCTAGCCTCTACCCCAGCCAGGCTGCTGGCTTTCAGGATTCCAAACTGCAGGGACCTGGTGTGTCAGGGACTTGCACTGGTCCCACCGGGAAAGGGTGTCACTGTGTCAGGACCTATTCGGGTTTGACCCATAAGGGCCCTCACGGCAGAGCACAGGGGCATGGGGTTTGAAGCAAGCAGGTGAAACAGCCAGTGTCCCTGTTCACTGCCCTCAGCAGGTGTCTCTGCACCTGTGCTGAGGGGTATGGGAGGGAAATGCCCCCAGGGTCTTTGTCCTCAGAGAGGCAATGCCACCTCTTACAGATGCACTCCAGAAAGAACAAACACTCCCTCCCTGTGCCACTGAGGCGATCTTCAGATGGCAGTCTGCCTTCCTCTAACTCCAGGAGTAAAGCAGCACTGTCAGGTCTCTAGCACATCCAAGCCTGGTGACCTCTGAACCTCCAGTCTGTGACCCCCGCTGGTTGCAAAAACTCATGGTATTCTGCTCATCTCATTTTCTCAGCCGGTGACTTGGGGGAAATGTTCTTGTGTTTGTCCCCGTGCATGCCATTCTCTTGTCTTTCTCCACGACCAAGGTTTCCTCCCCACAGCATCTGCCATCCATTTCTTCCCCAAACCACGTCTCCAAACTTCCTACTTTCCTTGAAGTGTCCTCTTCTCTCTACTTGTACAGCTTGTTCTATCAGTCCTTAGGTCAACTTCTTAAGTATCTGAAATTATTTGATAGTTACCTAGCTGTGTTTGAGGGCTGAGGCAAGATTGGGATCCTATGCCACCATCTTAGCTCCCCCTCCCTCTATTTTTAATCCAATTATTGGAGTTTTTTTGGTGCCGAGTTGCATAAAGTTCTTTATATATTTTGATATTAGTCAGATACATCTGACATACAGATACATTATGAATATCATCTCTCATTCAGTAGGTTGCCTTTTTGTTTTGTTGATGATTTCCTTCACTGTGCAACATAATACAATTATGACATATATTATATTTGTAATTATATTATATAACTATATTATATTATATTTCTAACAAAATCCCAGAAATGTTATAAAATGTTATAAATATATATGTTATAAAATATATAATATATATTTATAAATATATATATTATAAAATATATATTTATATATATTATATTATATGTACAGATGTACATATAATACATATAATATACAAATATACAAAAATACATATACATATACAAATATACATATATAATATACAAATAAATATAATATATTATATGTACATCTGTACATATAATACATCTGTACATATAATATACAAATATATATTATATATTATATATAAATATATATTTTATAACATATATATTTATTTATTTTATAACATTTCTGGGATTTTGTTAGAAATATATGTTATATATTATAATATAATATATTATATATAAATATATATTTTTATAACATTTTATAACATTTCTGGGATTTTGTTCGAAATTGCATAGAATATATGTTATATATTATAATATAATATATTATATATAGAGAGAGAACACAGAAATAGATCAACACAGATATCCCCAGCTGTTTTTTGGCATAGGTATAAAAGCAATTCAGTGGAGGAAATATAACCGGGAAAAAAAAATTGATATATCAGCAAAAAAAACAAAACAAAATCTTTACTCTGTGAAAAATGTTCTTACAAGGATGGAAAGATAAGCTACAAACTGAAGGAAGATATCAGTCAACCACATATCCAAAAGAGGACTAATATCTAAAATATATAAATAATTCTGAAAACTCTGCAGTTAAAAAATCTCATTAGAAAATAGGCAAAAGACATGAGCAGAGATATCACTGGGGAGAGCATACAGATGGCAAGCAAGCTTGAGAAAAGATGTTCAAGTTAATTGGCTGTTATGGGAATACAAATTAAACCACAATGAGATAGCACTACATACATATCAGAATGTGTAAAATAAAAAATTGTGACACCAAATGCTGGCCAAGAATGAGAAGAGATCATTAAGTAGGTCAGATCAGTAGAAAAATTGTGCATGCTCCCCAAAGAACTTTATGTGACTATGAATGAAACTAAAGGTTGTTCCCCACTATCTGTTCTCTCCGTCTTCCATAATAACAGAACCCTTTGGTTTGGCATTAAGCTTTGCATAATAAAACCGTTTAACTCATCCTCCTTTGCAGCTGGTATGGAAGCAAATAAGAGCATGTAGGAACATTCCTTTGAAATCATCAAACTAGTAAATTTTGCCTCTTGCCTTCTTTCCTTCTCTCTACTACTTGGAATGCAGATGTAACCGCTAAAGTTCTAGGAGATATCTTGGATCCACAGGACAAAATCCCCACTCCAGATATTGTAGCATTGTGGGGTAACAAATGGTAACTACACTTGAGGTGAGCATAGCAAATCAAATCACTATGTTATACACCTGAAACTAATGTTACATTATGTGTCAAATACACTTCAATTAAAAAAACAAAACAAAAAAAAGCTACCTTCCATTATCCAGAGATAATGTATGGTAAACTGGAAAGAGCCAGGATCTCGGAGGACTTCATGGAGCACAACCACCATATCATCCATGGGCTGTCTTTTTTCAAGACTTCTATGTGACAGAAAATATAATACTTCCTTGTTTAAGCCACTGTTTTCTTCAGTTTCTGTTACTTCCACTCTACCTGTATCCTAACTAATACAAAGATAAATATAGTGGCATTGGGCCATAGTCTTTTTTTTTTTTAAGATTTTATTTATTTATTTGTCAAAGAGAGAGAGAGAGGTGCTAAGCAGGGGGAGCAGCAGTCAGAGGGAAAAGCAGGCTCCCCACTGAGCAAGGAGCCCAATGCAGGACTCGATCCCAGGACTCTGGGATCATGACCTGAGCCAAAGGCTGAGGCTTAATGAATTGAGCCACCCAGGCATCCCTGGGCCACAGTCTGTATGAACTATTTTGCCCTAGTTTGAGACTATTGTACATTATTTCTCCATATTCTTTAGGAAAAAAAAAAACTCTTAGCGGTACATTATGGTCAAAATGCTTGCAACTTGAAGTTGCTGAATCTTTCTCAGTCGAGTAAGCTTTCTGGATTTCTAGTAATGACAGGACTCAGGAGAAATGAGACAAACCCCCTGTGAAGGCAACTGGGACCCTACAAAGTCCACTGACATTAGAGTTACAAACTCTATATTCAGGTTCACATTTGGGTTCACATTGATCTTATCACTTCCTTAAAAAGTTTATGAAGGAGCAGTTGCCAATAGCAAGTCAGAACAGGCCCATGGGAAAATGATAAAGTGTGAATGAGAGTCTGCTCAGCCTTAAATATGGCTGCCCAACTTTTGCCAAAACGTGGAGGTGAAAACTCCATGCTATATGACAGTGCCAAAGCAAATAGACTAACAAATTATAATGTGTTAGGGAAGGTTGTGAGAAATGCTAGCTTTCGGGTTATGAGCTGTTTGCATGAATTTTTTTTTTATTCAAATCGAGTCATTATCTTTTATCACCATACATGCTTTTGTCTTGGGTAGCCTCTCGTGAGTTTTTTAACCAGTTTCACTAAAATCTAAAATTAATTGGTAGTGTCTTTTGTCTTAGACCAGTAAGACGTAATAAACTGATATATTTTGAGTAGTTCAACAGATGAGCAAGGCAGGAAATGGCCAATAAAGCACATCAACATTTTAAAAATTTGGGGCGGGGGAATTGTTTAACTAAACTAAGAATTAGGAAAGACCTTTAAGTTAGAAGTGGAACAACTCTAAAAGAAGGAGTTTAATCTATAAACAGTAGCTCATTATTTGACTAAAGAAAAACTCTGAAAACAATTATTTGAGTATATATGTTCCTCCATTTGGGTCCATTATGTGGACTTGTTCTAGGACAATCTTGGGATTCTTTTGGAGAGCTCAAGCAATATCAGAAACCCTCCAGGAATTGTTGTGTTCCTTCAGATTTCTTTGCATTCAAGTGAACCTCCATTCTCCTATCCATTGCCTTAGGGATGTTGCTTGTAACATAAACCAACTCAAACTAGCTTAAGAAACAATTTCAAAAGACTGAGGGTGGATATTTATTATAAGGACCCCTGGGATCTCATAGTACAGAATCCAAAGGTAAGAAGTAATCACTTCTCAGGAAAATACTGGGAGCAATGAACTAGAAAGTCCTGAGAAACCTACTCTGCCCATCTCTGTTTTCTTCTACTCATTTTATTTTAGTCATATTGTTCCCAAGAAAGCTCACTAGGAAATGGAATAAGACGACCACATCAGAGTTTCCATGTTTTAAGTTACAGGCCTATTTTTTATATTATTGAAAAAAAGTTTTCACCTTATGTTTTAGATTCAGAAGTGAATTTCAAATTTTTCATCCTAACACCATTAAAATAAAGATAAATTAAATATTTATGTGATTGCTCTCTGGAAAACGGTATGGAGGTTCCTCGAGTTGAAGATAAGAGCTACCCTATGAGCCAGCAATCGCACTACTGGGTATTTACCCAAAAGATACAAATGTAGTGATCCAAAGGGGCACGTGTACTCCAATGTTTGTAGCAGCAATGTCCACAATAGCCAAACTATAGAAGACCCCAGATATCCACTGACAGATGAATGGATAAAGAAGATGTGATATATATACACAATAGAACACTACTCGGCCATCAAAAAAAAGAGAAGTCTTGCAGTTTGCAATGACATGGCTAGAACTAGAAGGTATTGTGCTAAGCAAAATAAATCAATCAGAGAAAGACAGTTATCATATGATCTTACTGATATGTGGATTTTAAGAAACAAAACAGAGGATCATAGGGGAAGAAAGGAAAAAATAAAACAAGACAAAATCAGAGAGGGAGAGAAACCATAAGAGACTAATTACAGGAAACAAACTGAAGGTTGCTGGAGAGAAGGGGGTGAGGAGATGGGGTAATTGGGTGATGGACATTAGGAGTACACGATGTAATGAGCACAGGTATTATATAAGGTTGATGAATCACTGACCTCTACCTCTGAAACCAGTAATACATTACATATTAGTTAGTTGAACTTAAATAAATAAATAAAAGCACTTACATAATTGCATATTAAAAACACCTTAGTATATTTACTTTTGGATATTATATGCCAACAAATACAGTTTAAAAAAATAATCTTTATACTATTATTTTATGATTTACATAATAATATAAAACATGTTCAAAGCATTTAAAATAATCAAATAACAAAGGATTCTTAATGTCTACAAAGAGAGAAATAAAAAATTGATAGGGTATTAATATAGGCAACAGAAGAAATTTATCTCTTCTAAGTGGTCAAGACTTTCATGTTCAAAATCTGGGAAAATGTACTCTCTTGGAAACTTATTTAACCTCTGTCTTGATGGCAAGCAACTAGGTTTCTAATGGATAGTTAACATTCTTTTTTTGAAAAATTTTATTTATTTATTTATTTAAGACAGAGCACACGCAAGCAAAGGGAGGGGGAGAGAGGGCATTGGGGGAAGCAGAGAATCCCAAGCAATCTCCATGTAGAACACGGAGCCTGATGCTGTCTCACTCTCATGACCCTCAGACTACAACCCAAGCAGAAACCGTGAGTTAGTCACCCAACCGACTGAGTCACCCAGGTACCCCGGATATTAACATTCTTAAAGCAGGAACTCCTACCCCTGATATTATTTCTTTCCTGAGTAAAGGAACTTTGACATCCCTTTTCCACAACACATACATTTATTGTATATGGTGGACTGTCTGGAAATATGCATAAGACACTGGTAATGGAGATTGCCTCGGGAACAGGGGAAATGGAAGATTACTTTTCCCTAGATAGCTTTTTATACGGCTTTGTTTTACTATATGCCACTTTAAAATTTCTTTCAATAGTCCAACCTCTGATAAGGAAACATGAAATGATTCTAAACCGGACCCTTTTGCTATGTGGGACATCACTGAGACCATGGTAGAACTGTGAATTTCCTGATTTTGATAATTTAATTTTTGTTATTAAAAAACTATGTCTTGAGCACCTGGATGGCTCAGTGGGTTTAAGCCTCTGCCTTTGGCTCAGATCATGATCCCAAGGTCCTGGAATCAAGCCCCAAGTTGGGCTCTCTGTTCCATGGGTTCCATGGGGACCTGCTTCCCCCTCTCTCTTCCTGCCACTCTGCCTACTTGTGATCTCTCTCTCTGTCAAATAAATAAATAAAATCTTAAAAAACAAAACAAAACACGTGTCTTTGAGGGAAATTAACACTAAACAATTCAATGGTGAGGAAGCATCATGTTGGCAGCTTGCTCTCATATGACTTAGGGACAAACAAATATCTTTGTGCTGTTTTATGACTTTTCTGTAAATCTGAAATTATTTCAGATAAAAAAAAACCTATTTAATCTCTTTTGTAAAATTGTCTAAGCTTGAAATTTCCAGAGAAACATGACTGGCCAAAGTGAAGGTCCAGCTTGTGTTCCCTGCTCATCAAACAGCTATGGTCAGTGGGAGCCAGGAGAGCATTCTCTCAGCAGTTTCTAAAACAGAACTGGAAAAAGCCAATAAATGTCCACTGCATGGACAATGGTTTTACACTGTTGGATTTTTTGGTCACCCATCAGTATTTATGAATTAATCTTGTTAGTTCTCTAGCCTTTTTCCTTTTGGGGAAGAAAGGAAGGGTAGTGGACTAGACACTAGAGAATAAGAATCTGTGACTAGCCTCAAAGGAGGGTCCAATGGGGAACTCCAGGTGATAGGCTGTAACAGCCTCTGCTCTCCTGATGAATATCCCATCCATGACTGAAGACAATGCTTTATCAGGTGGGTTATTATATTCTTTGCCTAGACAAGAACCAACCTTGGCAGTGGAATACTACATTTAGAGTACTACAAAAATGAGAAAGTAATGGGAGCATCTGGGTGGCTCAGTCGGTTGGGCGTCTGCCTTTGGCTCAGGTCATGATCCCAGGGTCCTGGGATTGAGCCCCACATTGGGCTCCTTGTTCTGCAAGGAGCCTGCTTCTCCCTCTCCCTCTGCCTGCCCCTTCCCCTGCTTGTGCTCTTTAGCTATCTTTCTCTCTTTCTTTCAAAATAAGATCTTTTTTTTTTTTAAGATTTTATTTATTTATTTGACAGAGAGAGATCACAACGAGGCAGAGAGGCAGGCAGAGAGAGAGGAGGAAACAGGCTCCCCACTGAGCAGGAAGCCTGATTCGGGGCTCAATCCCAGGACCCTGGGACCACGACCTGAGCCGAAGGCAGGGGCTTTAACCCACTGAGCCACCCAGGCGCCCCTCAAATAAATAAGATCTTAAAAAAAACCAACAACAACGAGAAATTCATGAATGTTTATCAGTTCATCGTACATAGGTACCCATAGGTTGAGCTTTACTCTGCTAACACTTTTCTTTGAGAGTTCCCTTCTCATCTCCCTAGGAACTACAGAAACCACTGTACAGCAAGGACTTTCCTGCATCTGGCTTTTACAGGAAATTTTTCAGGAAATCATGATCTTCACTTGCCATGTTTCATCATTATTAAACTACATTTAAAATTATTTGATATAATCAGGTGTGGCCATTTAACACTACACAAAAAATTTCCTTTAAAAAGTTCCAAATATGTTCTGAAGTGTCTCCTTCCCCTAAATTATCATCAGCTGTAGAAGTTTTTCAGACAGTCTCTGGCATGTATATATGTTCTCTTCATTCGCAGAGGGACAGGAGAAGAAGGAAAGGCAGCAGGCACTTTTGGGCCATTCTCACACCCAGGTCTTTATCTCCCATAGGTCACTGAATTAGGAGTCCTGGTCACCCTATTTCTGGCCCTCTATCTTTTGGACACATGGCAGGGAACTTTCTCATACGTTTTGAAGTTATATGTGGCAGAAGAGATGTGCAACACCCTTTACATTTACAGAAATGTGAAGAATTAATATAAAATTTACTACATCCTCTTTCCCCTTCCCAGTTCACACTGGTAGCCAGATCAACAGCCGTTGTTCATGTAGCATGAGTAAAAAAACAAATCCTGCTTTAAGCCACTGAGACTGAAGTTGCTTGTTTTTGCAAATAACCTAGCCCATCCTGCCAGACAGAGATACCTCATTCCCCCAACCTCTGCCATTCTGACCTGTTTCCTTCCTCATCCTCATCTTCTGTAGGTATCTACAAGAAAAGCCTCTCCCTCCTCTGAGGACTTGATTAGCATTTTAAAAAAGTGTATTATTTACTATTGTTTATATGAACGTATTTTTCTTATGATGGCCTACTTGTGAGATATCTCCCACGATCACATCGTATTACACCCTCCTATTGAAACAACTTGGTAGACCAATCCAACTGACTCTTTCCCTTCCTTTTCTCTTTTTTTTTTTTAGCTTTTTTAAAAAAAATTTTTATTTCTTTTCAGAGTAACATTATTCATTGTTTTTGCACCACACCCAGTGCTCCATGCAATTCGTGCCCTTTCTTTTCTCTTATTTCTTTTCTCTTTTCTTTCCCTTCCTTCCTCCCTTCCTTCCTCTCTTTCCTTCTTTTTTTTCTGTCTTTCTTTTTTTCTTTCTCTCTTTCTTTGAAGCAAAAGCTCATGGGTGCTTAGCAAAACCTAATGAGAACAAAGAGAGAGATGTTCCTCTTTGTTGCTTTTTGATTAAACCTCACTAAAATTATGTTGTGTCTACAGTCAATAATGCAACTCAGGAGAACAGTGTGACCAGAGGTGCTTGGAAAAGTAGAGGAAACTTGAAAAAAAATTCCAAGCTCCAGAGCTATTGTATGGCAATGAGACAGCTCCCATGATCTGCTCCCCGTGCAGGGGCCCACAGCAGCCCTTCTTGTCCTACGCCCAGGCTGATTGTTAGGAGTGATTACTGAATGTGTAAGTCAAGAGAAGCTGGGATATAACATTTCAGGTTGAAACCACGAGAGCTTTTGATTTTTAAAATAACTTAAAGAGATGAGACAAACATGAACATGTGATTTCTATTACTCTTGCCTTCTGAAACTAAATGTCATGTTTTCAATTAATTGGGATAGTTGGCCTTTGTCTTCTTTTTATATATTTGGGGATTCCAAAAATAACCTCACTAAGCAACACTGACACATATTTTAAATAACCAAGGTGGCCAAAGAACAAAACAACAGGCTATAGCGCTATCCCATTGGAGAGTATCTAGGAAGAGTCTGTATCAGGACTTAAGCGACAGCACAGAATCATCTTTATGTTTAGCAAAGAGGGACAAATGGACAAGTTACAAAGAAGGGAAGATGAAAAGTGGAACAGCTTACCAGCTGTTAACCCTAAAGATGGAATTGGAGATGGGGAGAGGGAGATGGCCGCTGAATCTTAGGGTGAGCATAAAGTAAGAGACAGATTTACCAGCCACCTTTCGTATTAGTCAAGTTCCCACTAGGAAAAAGAATTCATCTCAGATGGCGCAAATGAGGAGGCTATTGTGCAGGGACTACTCATCAGGGAAAAATCAAGGAGTGGGAAAGGAACTACTCATCAGGGAAATCAAGGAGAGAACAGCAACAGTGGGGAATGGTTACTTCTCTGTTCTGGGAGGGTCATGGAGAGGAAATGTAGACACAGGAGCTCCGAAGATCATGGAATTCCTGGGTGGAACTGCTGGTTGGAGGCAAAACTCCTTGTAATATTTGTGGAACCTGAGCAATCAGATACAGGTAAATGTTTAACAATCAGCTGCTTGGCAACAAAAAATAGCCCTGACTTGCAGTGTTTGCTGATTTCCCTGCTATAAATACTCCCACCATAACATTTTCAAGCTGCCACCCTAATGTCACTGAACAGAGTCGACAAGAGATGCATGCAGTTGGTTATGGAGATCGGTATGAGCTGACTCTAGCATACCACTGGACTGGAGCAAGAGTGCAGATGGGGACCCATGGACCATGTGTTTAAATATATAAATGTTAACAAAGCAAGATTACATACTGTGTGTGTTCTGGTTTCCTATCTTGATAATCATAGTTAATATGGTACATCACCCAGATCCCTTATATTAGATCCCTCATATTAGACCCATATCCCTTGTATTCTTTCCAGAGAAACAGAACCAATAGGGTGTATGTGTATGTGTATGTGTATGTGTGTCTGTACAGAAATTTATTCTAAGGAATTGGTTCATGCGGTTATGGAGATTGACAAGTCCAAAATCTGTAGGATAGGCTGTCAGGCTGGAGACCCAGAGAAGAGCCAATGTTGCCATTCAAGTATGAAGGCTGTTTGCTGGCAGAATTCCCTTTTGCTTGGGGAATCAGTGTATTTTGTTCTATTCAGGACTTCAACTAATTGGGCGAGGCCCACCCACATGCTTATGGAAGGCAATTTACTTTACTCAAAGTCCCCTATTTCAAATGCTAATTTCATCCTAAAACACTCTCACAGAAACATCCAGAAGAATGCTTGAACAAATGTCTGGGCCAGCCAAATGGACACTTAAAATTAGCCATTACCTCCCTCCTTTCGATCAAGGCACTTGCTCCTTAGCTACTGGTAAGTTGAGGCACTGGCTGCTCACAGCTGAGCCCCTCTCCAGGCACTGCTCTCTTCTTAAGTGAGCTGCCTTATCCAAGATCACACCTTGCCTTCCCTGCCCAGGGCATGGCAAGGTATAAAGACCAGCCTCGGGCGCCTGGGTGGCTCAGTGGTTTAAGCCGCTGCCTTCGGCTCAGGTCACGATCTCAGGGTCCTGGGATCAAGTCCCATATCGGGCTCTCTGCTCAGCAAGGAGCCTGCTTCCGTCTCTCTCTCTCTGCCTGCCTCTCTCTCCATCTACTTGTCATCTCTCTCTGTCAAATAAATAAATAAAATCTTTAAAAAAAAAAAAAAAAAAAAAAAAAAAAAAGACCAGCCTCCTTTGCCTCAAGTTGGGACAATACTAAAGGGCCACCCTGACACTGAGTGCTCCATAGGATCAGCGAGGTGTTCATGTGTCCCCTGATGGTACCCTCAATTAGCCTTCTGCACACATACCTCCATTTCAGAGTCCATTTCACCTGAAACATAGGTCAGTAAATAACCTGCAGGCCAAATGGAGCCCACTGCTTATTTTTGTAAGTTAAGTTTTGTTGGAACACTGCTGGGCCCATTCATGTGTATGGTCCCTGGCTGCTTTCACCCACTCAGCTCAAAGTCAAGAAGTTGTAACAGGAACTGTCTGGTCCACAATGCCTCAAATAACTATCTGGCTCTTAATGAAGAAGTGTGCAAACCCCTGCCCTCAAGCAACAAATATACTTTTATTACCACAAGATTGAAACATATGTAAATATTTAATATGTAAATACATGCAAACATACACATATGTAATATAAATATGTAAGTATGTAATATATGTAGGTATACATAAATATATAAAAGCCTCAGTGAAATTCTGAGGCTTTTTTTTTTTTAAAGATTTTATTTATTTATTTGACAGAGATCACAAGTAGGCAGAGAGGCAGGCAGAGAGAGAGAGAGAGGAGGAAGCAGGCTCCCTTCTGAGCAGAGAGCCCGATGCCGGGCTCAATCCCAGGACCCTGAGATCATGACCTTAGCTGAAGGCAGAGGCTTAACACACTGAGCCATGAAGGGGCCCCTGAGGCTTTTTTTTTTTTTTTAAATTTTATTTATTTATTTGACAGAGACACAGTGTGAGAGGGAACACAAGTAGGGGGAGTGGGAGAGAGAGAAACAGGCTTCCTGCTGAGCAGGGAGCCTGATTCGGGGCTCCATTCCAGGACCCTGGGATCATGACCTGAGCTGAAGGCAGACGCTTAATGACTGAGCCACCCAGGTGCCCTGACGCTTTTATATAATTGAAAGTAAACAAAATATTAATTAAATTATTATTTCATATGATTGGTTTTGTCCTAAGGCCAGCAAGATTTGGATGGGTAATAATAAATTTATCCCATAAATATTCCATTCATATATTCCACAAAATAAATTTTTGTCTCAATTTTAGTAAAAACACTATTTTGTAATGCAGATTTCACATAATTTATGTTTTATTATGATTGAAGGACTAAAAGTAAAACATAATTGTACTTGAAGAGTTCAATATTTAAATAAATTGTCATAAAACTTGCAAAGTAAATGTAAATTTTGTTACCTTTCATATTTTGCTTCAAAAGCTTTTTGTTCTAGAAAATCCAAAATTTATTAAATTGTTTAAAAAAGCAAATTATTAATTAATTTCAAATCAAACTATGTGAAACTCAAGTTTGTATTTACTTCTTAAAATTTAAAAACCTTTAAAATATTTTTAAAATATAGATCTATTTACAGTTGTAGTATTTGATGTCCACCTGTTTCCAAATGCAAAGAATTGGTATCATGCTGAGCTCAAGTGACATCTAGACTACATACACACAACATATAATATTCCTTAGCCATCACATAAAACTGTTGTAAATGCCATACCACATAGTGAGTACTTCTGGAGCAAGAACTGGAGCATCCAAAGAGCAACAAGAAATGGATACTGAGCATTATTAGAATTCAATACTTCAATCTTCTAAAGCCAGTTGCCTCCCTGCAGAGGAGAATGGTTTAACAAGCTAATTCACAACTCTTTTATCTAAACTCTGCCACTGAATTCTTCCGCACTCCAAGATCGTTGGCACTATTGGTAGTGCTCTATCCCAACCGACAGAGATGCCCCTGTGTCCTTTAATTTGTATGTATTTTTTGCATGTGTCTGTGCTATGCAATGCTTTCTAGAATAGCGGGTGCAAGGCTAGCCCCTATCGCCTGGGTTTAAGACCTGTGCAACCAGTGGCTCCCATTGAAAAAAAATGACAAGCAGCAGCTGCAGGGAGCTCTGGTCAGCAAGGGTCAGACATCCAGGCACAGAGAAGAGAAGAGAAGGGTAGAGAATGGATGGGAGAAGGGTGAATAGCCTTACACCTTTTTACCTTACAGAGCTAGTCTGTAGACCAGTGGAAACTGTCAGATTTGTCTTCTCTGGAACAGGTGCTGAAGATGACAGAACTCATTCTACTTCATGTTCCCATAGTAACCCGCCTCTCTTCATTGAAAGCTGAGCATTTAGGTTAGGTGCCACTTCAATTCACCTTCTTCTTCTTCCTCTTCCTCGCCCTCCTCCCGCCCCTCCCTCCTCCTCCTCCCCCTCATCCTCCTTCTTCTTTTTACTCTTTTTTTTTTTTTTTGCATTTATTTTATGCACAGTTTACTCCTGGGCCTTAAGTTTCTCTTTCTTCGGTTTCTTCTGGGATGTGTTTTCCTTCTGTGCAACCCCCTCTTCTGGTTTAGGAAGACCTTTACTGCTCTTCTTCAGTAAGGATCATCTCCACGTGGCAGAGAAAGTCATGTGCGGGTTATGAAGACCATGAGATCTGAAAGTTCTACCTTGCATCTTGGAGGCTTTGCTCACCTGGACGTGTTCCGTGACCAGAGAATCTAGATATAAACCCTTAAGTTCAGCATTACTCTCTGCATTTGTAAACACGTACAGTAAAAATTCAGCACCCTTTTTGGGCCGCCAACCTTGTGTCCAGTGCCATTCTTTGGCCAGGGAACATCTACTGATTCCACCGTTGTTGCAACAGAATGGTGCACATGGCTTCTGCAAAGTGATATCCTTCAGGCATTTGGTGGCTTTTGGGATGTGCATACCCTTGATGGCCTGGGCAGTTTCTCGTGTGTTCTTAAAGTGAACAGGAAGATTTGAACCTCTTGATTTGCATGATTTTGTAGGGTTTTCTGGGTCAGGTGAATAGCAAACCATTTTCAGAGACCCCCTCAGGCTACTTATGGGAAGAGCCACTTCAATTCAATCGTAATCAAAGACTTAGATTTGTATGTATCACAGACTCATACAAAGGGCAAACCAAAGCCCTTACCCTGAGGTTGATGGTCAAATGATTTTCACTCCTCTTTCTTTCACCATAATAATAAAATCATTAATTGCAAACTTTGGGATATGAAAATAAAAACCTTTTCACGGACATAAAAGTAGGTTGATTGATGTAAGAAATAGCAGTGACCTGGTTCAGTCTCAAACATTCCCCAGATTAGTCTGAAATTTTCTTAAGTCTTTTTTAGAAGTGTGCCTCACCCAACCTAAAACTTTGTAATCTACCTTATATATGTGGGAGGCAAGGAAAAGAATATTACTTCCCTGGTCCATTTTCGAACAAACATTCTTTTATACTAGATCTCAGGACCCTGGGATCATGACCTGAGTCGCAAAGGCAGTCGCTTAACCAAATGAAACACCCAGGTGCCCAAATAGTGTCAGTTCTTAACAACTTTGCTGGTAATTCTACCCATGACATGGGATGTGAGTCTATTGAAAATGCTACATTTTCACCGAAGAAAAAAAAATTGTATAAGTCATTCTAGAACAGACAAAACTTTCCATTTAACTACATTCTTGGTCATTTTCCTTAGGTTCTGTACCACTAATCTAATATCCTACAGTTTTCAAATGTTAAAATAATAATGAATAAAGCTGAAGAGTTAAATACTTACCTGTTTCTTTTAGTCATTTTGACTGGTGTAAGATGGCATCTCTTTGTGGTTTTGAGATGCCACCTTACACCTGATGACAAGTGATGGTGAGCATTTTTTCCTCTCTCTGGGAAAAAAAAACTGAGGGTTATGGAAAGGGAGGTGGAGGATATGGGGTTACAGAGTGATGGGCATTAAGGTGGGCAAAGGATGTGATGAGCACTGGGTGTTATATGAAACTGATGAATTATTGAATACTTACATCTTAGGCACATCTGTTGGCTAATTGGATTTAAATTTTAAAAATACCTACCTGTTTCCACTTTGGGGCTGTTACAAATAGTACTGCTAAAAACATTTTTGCTGTGTCTCTTGTGGACATACATAACCATCTCTGCTCAGTTCATACCAAGAGAGGACAAGCTGGGTCCCTGGATATACATACTTTTAGCTACATCCCTCAGAACAATGGGAAGTGATGAGTCCAGTCACTTTAATGGGCAGAAAACAGATTGTTAACTTCACGAGCTTTTGTTGGATTCTTTTTTTAAAATTTTACTTATTTATTTGACACAGAGAGAGATTGAGAGAGAGAGAGAGAGAGAGAGAACAGCATAAGGAGAGGGAGAAAGATTCCCTCTGAGCACGGAGCCCAATTTGAGACTCTATCCCAGAATCCTGGGATCAAGACCTGAGCCAAAGGAGAGGCTTAACAGAATGAGCCACACTTTTGTTGGATCCTTGAGACAGGCATATATTACTTGATGATGGGACTTAGGCTGAGGCAGAAAAGATATAACTTTCTAATTTTTAAACTTTAAAACAAATTCACTGGGAGAAGAGGTTCAGTAACCCCAGAATTGAGCTCTGCTTGGGAAAACCTACACCTCATTCCCCTTCACCATATACATCATGACATCCAAATTCACTATAAATATGTCCTGTTATATTTACTTTCTCTGCTTGGAAAATCTATATCTGGGTGGTTGGCTCCTCCTGTCCCTTTTATTGTTTGATTTAGCATTATACTTTGCTATGGAGAGCAGAGACTACTTTTCATAATTTATACCCTTCCTGAGCTTTCTGGGTCGAAGATCATAAGCTAGGAGTTGGCAACAGAGCACGAGAAATCCTGTCTCTATTAGGACTCTTGTGGAGTTCTGAAGTATTTGTGCTTACTGTTGTAAGTACAACAGTACGTATAACCCAGTACAAGTTTTGTACTGGGTTATATTTTAACATCCAAAGGTGCATTAGGCAGGATAAATTGTTCACTGACTATCTCTAGAGACACCAACCTTTTTTTTCTCCCCATCTGAATGTTTTTCCTTCTGTATAGCATTCATCCTTCCCTAAAGGACATAGAACAGCTGCCCAAGAGAACACAGGCCACTGATTTTTAATAACTCTGAAAAACAAACAGAGTAAGCATTTTTCTTCCCCATTCCACCAGGGGGAAACCTGAGACTCAAGGAAATTATGTAACTTTTCCCAGGTCACAGGAATAGTTTACCACAGAAATGGAATTAGAAGTTAAGACACCTTTTTCTGCGCCCTAAACCACCATGAAATGTCCCAAAATGGCATTCAAGCATGCTAGGTCCAGATTATCTCACCAAGCTCTGTCACTGGGTATAGCCATTTTGTCTAAATCAACTATATTTATTTCACAGTATTTATTAAGTTCTAACCAAGCATAAAGTACTGAGACCTATTTAAATAAAATTGGAGAATATGGATCAAACTGGTCATGTTCCTAAACACAGTGATATTCTAGGTCTCCCACTGATCTGATTCATATGGTTGATGATTACCTCTTTGGGTAAAATGGAGTCTTATCTTATAAATCAGCAACATTTCCCTGAAGTGTTTTAGACAAAAGTTCCTTGAAAGCCCTTTAGGTTAGTTACCTTTGAAAGTCCTCTGGCATGCTCCTGGGTGGCTCAGTGGGTTAAGCTGCTGCCTTTGGCTCAGGTCATGATCTCAGGGTCCAGGGATTGAGTCCTGCATCAGGCTCTCTGCTCAGCAGGGAGCCTGCTTCCTCCTCTCTCTCTCTGCCTGCCTCTCTGCCTACTTGTGATCTCTCTCTGTCAAATAAATAAATAAAATCTTAAAAAAAAAAAAGAAAGAAAGAAAGAAAAGAAAGTCCTCTGGCAATGATACATTCAAGACTGATATTCTCAGTAAATGCTGCTCAGTCTGTCCTTCGTCCCACCATTTCTGTTCCTTTTCTTGAAGACCAGTGAAAGCAGGGGCTGGCCTAGGGCCACCTTTTATGATGTTATTTACTGGAATCACATTGTTTGACAAGATGCTCACACCATGTGAGGAAAGACAGAGCTAAGACAGACTAAGGGAAGAGCCACTGACATGTACCATCTCAGATGGACACTGGAATGGTGAGCAGAGTCACCCAAGCAATTTAAGTTGTATTGTCCTTTTATATAAGCTAAGAGTCTCTGTGACACCACCCTACGCCAACCTCTCCCCGGAAATTCAGGCCACCTTCAGCTTTTCTGTCTTCACTATTCTAGTCCAATGTCTTAGTTAACATTCCCGGGTTGTAAGTATCAGAGGCCAAACAAGAGAGTAAATGTGATGAATGTTCATTGGCTCCCTTTCCAGGATGCACTTCCCTCCTACCTCCTCGTCAATAATTCTAGGTTTCTACATGGGGATCTGTATGGATCTGGGGGCTGTGACTCCAGCTCTACTTTAGGGGTGGGACATGTGACCTAGACTCATCCGATCAACACAAACCACCTCACTTCCTACATCCAACCTTCCTCCCATCACAGTGATCGACATAGAGATGGACATGTGACCTGTCTCAGCCTATTTAGCTTGACTCATGGAACTTGAGTGGGAATTTGGGATCTCTTTCCTTTCAGATGAAAGAAAGCATATAGATCTGAAGGCTGTGGCAACCATTTTGACCTCATCATAGAGAAAGATGAAAAAAGCCAGGTCCTTGGGGATATCGGTGACCCACTCGATCAAGTCTCACTTGAAAATGGATTCCTCCGTCTTTCCAGTAATACAAACCAAGGAAATCTCTCTCCCTTCCCACCTGCCCCCACAACCTCATCTTTCCTCACCATCTTTCTCTCCCTCCCCTATCCCCTGTCTCCCTGCTCCTCTTCATCATTTTTGCTCTCTTCTCTCCCTTCCTCTTTCCTTTTACTCTCCAGACCATGTTTACTGACCTTAAAGCTAAATATGGTTCTCCTAAATTACCAATAATTCCTAGATTCACCTGAGTTCAAGTGAACTGGCCATATTGAATTAGAATGTCTTGCATCCATGTTACATTTCTGGAAATCAGAGATTTGATTGGCTCAGTCCTCAGTAGCCCCATAAGAAGAATAAGAAGAGTGGCAGATTTGAGGGGCAGAAGGAGGTACAAATCCCACCACTGACCCATCATAGTAGTAACACAAAGGGATGCTGGACAAAAATCAAACCAAATTTGTACCCTAACAAATTGGCTGAGTCAAGGACCCCAAGATCAAAACGAAGTGAAGGTGATGACATATTTTAAGTGGAAGATCAGTTGTCAGCAGATAAATTCTCCAGTTACCTGTTTTTTCTTCAACAAAAGTCAGATGAAACGAGGTCCTTTTGAAGAAGCGTATGTAGTGCAAGATTTCATCAAGTAAACCAAAAGCAATTCCTAGAAGCCTTTTGAAAAGAAAATACTAAAATTCCTATGACCACAAGAGATGAAAGATGAGTGGCAGGAAGCAAATGGTAAAGGAAGAAATAAAAAGTATCATTCATATTTAGGGACTTCTGTTGAGATGAATTGCTAAAAATGATTATACATTGATTTAGGAAAGATCTGGTTTTTAAAGTTAAAATTCTTTCACAAATAAAGTGCTTTGAATTTCCTTAAATCTGGCACACATGAAAAGCTCTGGTTCAAGACTGCATTATGTTTTCCCCTTGTGGTGGCACAGTTCAGGAATGTTCTGTGCCTAGCTGAACTCATTGTTCCTTTTCAGAAATATTTCGGATTCTTATTCAAACTTCTTGGGGACAGGAGTGTTTTGCACTTCAGAAAATTTAATTTGGCTTTGTTTTCAAAAGACATTCTTTTTTTTTTTTTTTAAAGATTTTGTTTATTTATTTGACAGACAGAGATCACAAGTAGGCAGAGAGGCAGGCAGAGAGAGAGGAGAGAGGAGGAAGCAGGCTCCCTGCTGAGCAGAGAGCTCAACGCAGGCTCCATCCCAGGATCCTGGGATCATGACCTGAGCCAAAGGCAGAGGCTTTAATCCACTGAACCACCCAGGAGCCCCTCAAAAGACATTCTTAATGAGCAAATTTCCCCCCATGCCTTTTGAAAGATGTTTTAAAGTTTTATATCTGAGGATTCTGTCAGGTTGACAGAAACTGAACACAATCTAGTTCAAGCACGAAAGAGAATTTATTCATGGGTCTGAGATGTCTAAGCTTGGGTATGTGTCAAGCATAAAATTATATTTTAAGTCATCAGTAGACATTAACAGCCATCAAGATTTTAGATGTTCTAATCGAGGTACAGCCATGTTCATAACCACACTACTCACAACAGCCAAAAGATGGAAACAGGCCAAAGACGTATTAACAGATGAGTGGATAAACGAAATTGTCATTTATGTATACAATGGAATGTTATTTAGCCATAAAAAAGAATGAAGTACTGATACATACCACGACATACGTGAACCTCAAAAACATTATGTTAAATGAAGTAAGCCAGACACAAAAGGACAAATATTGACTGATTTCATTCATATGACATATCCACAATAGGCTAATTTACAAAGACAGAGCCTAGATTGCCAAAGGTTGGGAAGAGGATTGGGAATAACTGCTTAATTGACATGGGGTTTCTTTTTGGGGGTGATGTAACATTTTGAACTAGATAGAGGTGGTGGTTGTACAACATTATCAAAATAATAATGTCACTGAATTATTCATTTTAAAATGGTTAGTTTTGGGGTGCTGGGGTGGCTTAGTCAGTTAAGGATCTGCCTTTGACTCAGGACATGATCCCAGAGCCCTGAGATGGAGCCCAACATTGGGGCTTCCTGCCCACGGGAAGCCTGTTTCTCCATCTCCCTCTGCTCCTCCCCCTGCTTGTGCTCTTTCTCACTGTCGAGCAAATAAATAAATAAATAAATAAAACTTTAAAAAAAAGATTTTATTTATTTATTTGAGAGAGAGAACATAGAGAGTGAGTATGTAAGAGAAGCAGACTCCCCACTAAGAAGAGAGCCTGGTTCAGGGTTTGATCTCAGGATCCTGAGATCATGACCTGAGACAAAGGCAGATGCTTAACTGACTGAGCTACCCAGGCATCACAAAATAAAACTTAAAAAATAAAATAGAATAAAAGGGTTAGTTCTATGCTATGTGAATCTCACTTCAATAAAAACTAGGAGTAAAGTAAAATAATTTTTAAAAAAGAATATAAGGGGGTGCCTGGGTGGCTCAGCTGTTAAGCATCTGCCTTTGGCTAAAGTCATGATCCCAGTGTCCTGAGATTGAGCCCCACGTCCAGCTCCCTGCTAGGCAGAAAGCCTGCTTCTCCCTCTGTTTGTATTCCCGCTCTTGTTGCGTCTCTCTCTGTCAAATAAATAAATAAATAATCCTTTTAAAAAAAAAGGATTTTACATGTTCAGCCTTAAAAAGTCAGTTTTTAATAATTAAAAAATACTGCCTATTGTGATCATAATTATAGTAATGCCCTTACAGTTGAGGTTTATCTTTTTTTAATTATTTTATTATTTTTTTTAAAAAGATTTTATTTATTTATTTCACAGAGAGAGATCCCAAGTACACAGAGAGGCAGAGAGAGAGAGAGAGAGAGAAAAGCAGGCTCCCTACTGAGCAAAGAGCCTGATGTGGGACTTGATCCCAGGACCCTGAGATCATGACCTGAGCTGAAGCAGCAGCTTAACCCACTGAGCCACCCAGGCACCCTCTTATTTTATTTTTAATTTTGAAATAATTTCAGACTTAGAGTACGGTTTTAAGAGCAGTATAAAGAAATTCCCTATATCTTTCACCCATATTCGCCAATTGTTAAAATATTACTGCATCTCTATTGCAGAGAGTGGAGTGGGGGTTACCAGGAGCTGGAGGTTGGTAAGTAGGGAGATGTTAGTCAAATCTGGCTGTAAGATTATTAGTTTTGGGAATCTAGTGTACAACATGGTGATTAGAGTTAATAATTTTGTATTATATACTTGAAAGTTCCTAAGAGTGTGAATATTAAGAGTTCTCCCCACCGAAGAGAAATGGTCATTTTGTGAAAAGATAGAGGTATTAGCCAGGAGGTGTTGGCTAATGCTATGATGTAATCATTTTGCAATATATAAGTGTATCAAATCAACATGTTGTACGCCTTACCTTAGGCAATGTTTTATGTCAATTATATCTCAAGAAAGCTATAAAGAATAAAATTCAAAAATTTAACATTTTTATTGCAATAAACTAAGTTTATTTTCTTCCTCTATTATCTACTTACCTGCCTAGTATGTGTGTCTGTGTGTGTGTGTGTGTATTCACACAATTATTTTATTTTAAGAAGGCCTACAACTCTGATTAGGGTTGAGGAGCCGGAGCACGTAGGTCTGAGGACATCCATAAAGCAATGATGGCCTCTGGTTAAGTGAATCCTAGATGCTGTGGTTTTGGGTAAGGGTAGTGGAATGGAGGGTAGTGGGGAGAAGATTGCGGTGAGAAAGGAAGTTCCTAGCCATCTGCAACAACTTTGCAAGTGGTGGGTCATTGCCAAGATGAGCGCTGTGGACCACCAGCACAGGAAACAGACAATGTGATGGCACCAGTCCAGCTCCCTAAGTAGAGGGACCTGCTAATCAAGCCATCAGCCCCATCTGCCCGCATTTCTGATTCTCCTTTGGATTATGTTTGCTGTCCTTTGCTTTTGAAGATGACACCACTAGTAATGCACCCCAGCTGGGAGAACAGGTGTCACTGATAAGACCAGCAGGGCCCAGTGGTCTTCCCACACTAGGACCATCTGGCAAGTCCTCTTTGTTTTGAGGCTCTGGTTGCCACTCACAGTCTTGTGTTAGGTGCACTTAGCTTGTAGACTGTGGACTGACTTATTAAGAGGCATCTCATTTCTTTTCTTCCCATGTGTGAGAGCTTCTCTCAAGCCACAGTAAATTCTCTTTCAGCCAGCATATTTCTGTGGGACT
The DNA here is from genome assembly GCF_022355385.1 of Mustela nigripes. Classification (NCBI taxonomy): domain Eukaryota; kingdom Metazoa; phylum Chordata; class Mammalia; order Carnivora; family Mustelidae; genus Mustela; species Mustela nigripes. The sequence continues at coordinate 101,997,552 of NC_081563.1, forward strand.
CTCAGTTGTCATGTGAGAATATATTCCAGCTTCATTCACACTAATGCTGTTTATAGAATTGATTCTATAAATGCACACATGCTTCCAGCTGTTTTTAAAATAAGACAGCATGTTTAGAAGTCTTTTATCCCTTTATCTGCAGAATCTATTGAAAAGGATATTTTTGGAGAGTTGTCTTTAAGATATGCACAACTGTGTAGAGAATAAAATGAAGAGTTTAATGACAACTGGTTCCGTGTCAGGGCAGTTATCACAGCTTTTATGCTTGTAAACATACAGTGATAGTCTGAGTTTAAACCACTTCGGCCAATGAAAATTCAGCCATGTTGTGAACAGGGGTAAATCATAGGAGACACTGGACTTTATGAGATATCAGAAAGGACTAACTGTCTTCATGTTGACTCCCTCAGAAGCAGACTCTGAGAGGAATCTGAGCACCAGTACTCTATATAGGACAAGATCCCAGGAAACACTGAGCGGGGAGTAGGGAAAGGACACAGGAAAGGGAAGGAAGCCAATAAAAGGCAAATTGGTTGATAGGTAAAGGTATTGTGGACAGCTAAAGCCTAATTCTACTGGAGTCCTTTTGGACACAGTACAGAATGATCCCTTTAGAGGAAGCCCCCCTGAGGCCTGAGGGAGCTGAGGTATTCATAGACTAATTCTTACTTGAGGGCTGCTCCGGGACCCGTCTCACGGCCAGCAGAGTTGGGCAGCGCCTGGTCTAACTAAGAGGCCTTCACACAAAGGGATAGAAATGCTGGTAGCTGGAATTTAGGTGATAGTCACGCTTGAGGGAATATGATGGTACCGGCTACCTATATAAGGTAGGCAGGGTTTATACGTTTACCATTTTCTACCTGGGAAACAAGTATAGAGACACACAGTGACTTTCCCAAGTTCATGTGGTGTGCCAGGGGTCTCCCAACTACAGATTCTTTTGTTGAAAACTCAACTCAAACTGGCACAAGCAAAATAGAGACTACGTTAACTCACATAACCGGGAAGTACAGGGGTAGATCTTTGGGTCCAGCTGGCTCCAGAAACTCAAATCATGACGTTAGTACCAGAGTCCGGCCATTCTCGTCTGTCTATATTTATTCATTAAATATTTATCTCCAGAAACTAAATCAAATAAGTAGTTGACAGGACACCTTATAAACAACACAACTCCACTGGGAAAGCAAATTGATTACGGACAAAGTATAAGGACGTTTAAAATAATTAAATAGTAGTAAGTAAATAATAACAGTGTAAGAAGACTATATATATGTCTACAAGTTGGGAAACTTTGACAAGCTCAGAAATTGTGGTGGATCTGTGCAAAAGGTAGCCAGTTTTGAAAGAAAGAATGTGTTTTATTTCCTATCCAAGTTTCATGGAGATCTTACAACTCTAGTGTGCTCTGGTATTTCAGTGACAGCTTAGCGATTTGAAGTCTCATTCACAGCATTTTAAGTGGTGCCTGTGGATGTGGGTGGTGTGTCATAACCTCTATCTTGGATTGTGGTTACCCGCTTTCAGTGGACCCCGTGGCTGTTTCAGTATGCTTCTATCATACATTCTGTTTTTCCATCCCAGACAGTGTGGTCCTCACCCTGTCCCAAGACACTAAGGTCAGGATCCACAAAATAGAGCTGAGGCTAGTAGGACTCATCAGGTTACTAGAGGGTGTTCGTGGGTGGTGAGTCTAACAGTGATGGGCTAGAGTGGCAGGTCTGGGGAAACCACTGAGCAGAAAACAAGTTGTCAAGTTAGTTCTTGGGAAAACGGGAGGAAGGGACATCAGGGCATCAGGAAATAGGGAGCCCAGGGGGATTACTGAAACAAGAATGAGATGAAGGAATGTCTTGCAGGTGGGTTCACTGGGAGGAACTCTGAGACTCTGAGATGGAATTTGGTTTGCAGGATGTTTACTGGGGAGTGTTTGTGGGATCAATGCCTGAAGAAAGTGGGAGAAAGAAGCAGGAGTGGACAGAGGGGAAAAGTTCAGCGGCAGTGTGGAGCTAACAGACTCCATCAATTCAGGTGAGTCAAGCTGAGTCTTGTTCTGAGTCAAGCTGAGATGGCCAGGCCTTTGAGTTCCAGCATTGATTAGTCATTGGATGGGAATGGCCCCTGGAAAGAGGTGATCTTGGATGAGTCAGCTTCCTACAGCCAACGCAATCCCTGAGGCATGAATGACTCAAAACTATATCTTCTGAAATTCAGATCTCTGCATGCAACTGCCAACTTGACATCTTTTTCCCATCTCAAAACAAGTTAAGAGATGGAGAGCCAGGAATAGGAATACAGAGCAAGATGATGATGGTGGCTGCAGAAAAGTCAAGAAGACAGAAGTCAGGATACTAAAGCTCGTGTTGCTCAATTTCCCAAAGGTTGATCATTAGCCTACAAATGGCTCCGTGAGAATGGACCCCAGATCTTCAAACACTCCTGTGATCTCTACTCTTCCACCCAACATCCCCCTCATTGATGCACTCCACACATTCAGTTTGTGAATATTTTCTCCTTTTGCTTCGAAAGTTGATCTTCTTTTTTTTTTTTTTTTAAGATTTTATTTATTTATTTGGCAGAGAGAGAAGGATCACAAATAGGTAGAACAGCAGACAGAGAGAGGGGGAAGTCCCTGCTGAGCTGAAGGCAGAGGCTTAACCCACTGAGCCACCCAGGCACCCCAATCTTCTTTTATTACTAGTTCAGTGTTTATGAAAAGACCTATAGGAATTAATATAAGACCAATGTAATTTAAAGATCTCAGAACCAAAAGACTTTGGAAGAAAGGTCCCAGACCCTCAAAGAATAGATGGCAACCAACAGCTTCAGCCATTGAGATTTTCTTGGGCTGGGAAACCATGGAATATGGGAATGAGACTTCCTTTCTGTCTCCCTCTTTTGTTTGTAAGTTATTCCATAGGTCAAATACTGAAATGGAAGAGACTTCAAATTTGATCCCCAAGACTATGATTTTTCTCCAAAAAGTTAGAGGAAGGAAAAACAAAGAAAAAAACTTCAGAAGAATGAAACTGTACATTTGTGGTGTTGGAAAGAGTATGGGATTGAAAGCCAAGAGATTTGGGTTTCTGGTCCTGATTCTGCCACTGAAAGTTGCTGTGTGACCTTGAACAAAATACTGGTGTTTTCTTGGCCTGTTCCATAAAAAGAATGGGTCTGGGAATGGTTATCTGTAACCTCCCCCACTTCTTTTTCTTTTCTTTTTTAACTTCCAGAGTACTTTTATTCTTGGTTCTCTTTCAGTGGAACAGGGTTGTTTCCTTCCCTGAATGAAAACTCTGGGCAGCCAGAATGACTTTTCTGGTAACTCTTAAGTAGTATAGTTTCCCAGTCAAACTTTCCTTTTAATGCAAAAATTCTATTATTTGCATAATTGTGAGCACACATTGCAGAACTATGTTGAAGTCAGCAATGTGCTTCCATATCTAGTAATTCAGTTGGGCCTCACAAATGTTAACAGGTCTATGAGGTAGGCTGGACAGAAAGTAATAGTTTTCCTGTATTGCTACCTGGAAAAGAAATCTGGAGACATTTAGTTACATACTGTGTCAAGGTTCTTTTTGTTGCAAGTTCTTCCTGAGAAACCAATTCAAACTGACCCAATAAAAATCGAGAGCTTACTGGCTCATGCGATTGCAAAGCCCAATAGTCGGTATTCAGGTTCAGCTGAGTCCAGGAGCTCAAACTCTAACATTTGCATTTTAGCTCTTCTCCATATCTGGTCATTCTTTTCTGTGCATATTTTTCATTAAATTAAAAAATATTTCTTATGTGTAGATCTTGCAGCCGTACAGCTGTGGCCTGAATTGGTGACTCAACACTACAGACACTTTTGTTACAGTAATGTGATTTTTTAAAAAGTGAATGATGCTTGGCAAAGTTATGATGAAAACACAGCCTTAACTTCATTTGATTTACTTAATTTTTATCTTGTTAGGAATGGGACGATAATTTAAATGGAAATGTATTTTAAATGGAAATACATTTCCATTTAAATTTAAAGTCCTGTTAGAGTCTAGGTTGGACAATACAAAGCACTGAGACATTCAGGGAAATTTCTTGTTGTGTGATATTGTCTTTGAATTTCAGGATTTCCTGCTTTCTGATCTTTTTGAATGGTTGTGTCATTTTGATGGTTGTATTACCATCAGTGGCATAACCAAAGAAATTTGAAAATTTTACAAAATTCTTCCTTGGATTTTGGTAAAGATCCTGATTTTATTCTAAGTGTAATGGGAAACCACTCTAGTCTCTTGATGGAAAGTGACATGATCAGATAAATATTTTATTTTATTATTATTATTATTTTTTAACATGCTTTCTTTTTATTGAAAGACAGAGATCAGAAGTAGGCAGAGAAGCAGGCAGAGAGAGAGCGGGGGGGGGGGGGGGGGAAGCAGGCTCCCTGCTGAGCAGAGTGCCCGATGTGGGGCTCGATCCCAGGACCCTGCGATCATGACCCGAGCCGAAGGCAGAGGCTTTAACCCACTGAGCCACCCAGGCGCTCCTCAGATTAATATTTTAAAAGGATTGTTCTGTTGATAAAATGTTAAGCTTCATGGTATGAAAATTAAAAATCACAATCAAATAAAAAATATTTCTTGAAAACATGGTATATGTTAATCATTGAAGGTGCAGGGGGTATAATGAACAAAACATTGTATTTTAAACAGTAAATAGCACACAGCTATGTTCGATAAATGTTCGTGGAATTTACATTCTTACATTCATGGAAATATTCATAGAACTTACATTCTACCAAAAAGAGAAGGATAAACAGACAAATAAATAATGTATATTGTGTCAGATGGTGATAAGGACTATGAAGATAGCTAAATCAGGAAAAGGTAAGAGTAAGAAAGTTGTGGTCAGAAAGAAGTGTTTGATAAAGTAAATTAAAGACATTTTAAGTATGGAAATTTCAAACACACAAAAGGAGAGAAGATTGAATAAACCATTTCCCAATTTCACCCATCTAGTTTCACCTGTTAACATTTTTCTAACGTTGTTTCACCTATTTCCTTCTATCTTCACACACATCACACACATACAATCACATTCACACACACACACCATTCTACCCACACAGTACACAGTTATGACAGGTGATAACATTTTTTAGCATAATCTACAATACCACTATTGCACCACCTAACAGAATTAATAATAAAGTTTTTAGTATCAGTTAATGCCCAGTGATAAGGTAATATATGAAGGAGGTGAGGGAGCAAATCACCAGCTATCTAGGGGCAGAACTTGGCAAACAGATAGCTGGAGGTCCAAAGGCTCTGCAGTGGACCTGCCTGGGAAGTTTAAAGAACAACATGGCAGCCAGTGTGGCTGGAGCAAAGGGAGAAAGGGGGTGAGTGGGAGGAGAAAGGTCAGAGGTTAATTGGGAGTTGGATCCAGGAGAGCATCAAACAAGGTAAAGCCTTTATTGAGTGAGACAAGAGATTTCAAGGAGATTATTACTAAGGGGGTTTCAAGCAGTTTGGGTGACCCAGTCAGATTTTTGGCTGAAAGGATCACTGGCTGTTTAGTGGAGAATGAACTCTAGGTATCAGCTTAGAAGAGATAAATCTTCAAGAAACTTGCAATAATCCAAGCAAGAGATAACAATAGATTGGAGCAGGCTAGTGGAGGCACTGAGAAGAGATTTGATTTTGATATTCTTTGATAGTAGAGCAGAAAGGGTTTCCTGATGGATCAGATGTGTGAGCTGAAAGAAAGAGAAAAATCTAGGATGACTCCATGGTTTCTAATTTAAAAAATTGGGTCAGCGGTGGAGCCATTTATGAGATAGAGAAGACCATGGGAAAAGCATATTTGGGATATGTGGATACCCAGAGTTGTTTTGGGACAAGCAAAGTTGCAATGCCTATTCAACATTTAAATGGAGATGTCAGGCAATCCACTGGATACACACATCTGGTCATTAAGATAGAGGCCAGGCTAGAACCTGAAGGGTGGGGTGTGTTAGTTCAATATACTCTTCAATTTTCTTGCTTAGATCCTCACAAACCCAATTCTAGCAGAAGAGAAGATGCTTATTTTCTTGTCATTGAAGTAGAATTCTCTGATTTTTCTTTGTTACCTTGAATCATTGTCAATCACTCTAACCAGGGGAAAGAAACTTCTGATTGGCCATGCCTGTGTTCTACATTCCCTAATTGAGTCAGGGCAGGCCCAGTACAAGGACTGAACATGGAAAAGGTTGAATCTTCAGAAAAATATGGCCAGATGCTTAGAAGGATGCTGGGAGGTAGAAACCATGAAAAAATAAGTGGTAGATCTAGGACTCAAAACAAGAGACCCACACTTTTGAAAACAAATTTGAACAGAAAAAAAAAAAAAACCCACAAAATAATTTAATAGGTAACACTAAGAGAAGAAAGCAATCATCCAAGGAAGACAACCAAATACTGAAATGATGGTTCCTAATTCCCAGTTTTAGGACTCCATGTTGGAAGCTTAAACAATTGTCAGTTCTATTCTGCCCGGGTTTCTGTGATCTATTGCACTGTAATACTCCACATTGTAACCACTCCACAACTTAGTGGCTTAAAGCAAGAAACATTTTACCTTCATGGTTCTATAGGTTAATTGACCTCAGCTGGGCAGTTCTTCTCTTGGTTTTGCTTGGGCTACAGTCAGATGGTAGGTGAGGCTGGAGTCAATCATCCAGAGATTCACCTGGAATGCTAGGGAGTCTCTCCCTTTCCATGTGGTCACAAGACCTCTCCTCTTCACATGGCCCCTCCACGTGTTCTCTTCAGCAAGGCAGCCAGACTTCTCAAATACCAATTCAAGGCTCCCAAAGGTTAGTGTTCCAAGAAGTAAGTAGAAATTGCCAGTCCTCTTAAAGACCAGGCCTGCAATGTTATTTCCGCTGGTTATACTGCCTGCCACAGCCCCAGGCCAGCCTGAATTCAATGTGGGAGTAAGGAGTGGGCCAACACAAGGGCACGGATAAAAGGAGGGGTTCACTGAAAACCTTGGAAAGCAGCTACTAAAACTGCATCATGTGAAACCCAGGATTTTTGCTAAGGCCAGTCCTGCCCAAAATGTGACCACAGAACACTAGCCTCACAAAGTGTTCATGAAAGAAAAAAGTATTGCCATGCCAATTAATTTAGAGAATGCTGCATCCTATAAATAATATTAGATTATCATTCTGTCCACTAAAAATTATGGACTCAGAGAAAATAGGCACTAGGAAAAACCCACATGATATTGTTTCATCTAGAGTCTAATGCTAGATTACTCCAAAAAGGAGATTTTAAGACAAGGGTTTGTGTACAAGGAATTTTTTTTAAATGATCTTGAGGAACGGGGAAAATGGAAGAGAGAAAGAAAAACAAAGCCACTCCAAGGTGCCCTGTTGAGTTGAAGACTGCTGTGGGCGAAGGGACTCTATATAGAGTTCCACTGAGGAGCCGTGTTAGATGCACCTCAGAATTGTCTACCTGAAAGATGGAAAAAGGCACTTTTATTCATTGGCTCCATCCCACCTTTAACAAAGTTTTCCTGTAGGTGTTATCTCCTTCACATGGATGGCTGGGTTTGCATGTTCATCAGGAGCTCTCAACAGGTTCCTTGCAGTCCTCCCAGCCTGCTGTGAAGAAGTCACTTTGGCCAAGAGAACAAGAGAAACATGACATACCCTTTTGCACATGGCAGGGTTGGCACAGCACTGGCTACAGTGAAACAATGAGCCAAAAAGATGTGAATTGAGGCACAGGCATGTTTAATGTAGGTAACATTTCTCAAACTTGTCTGGCTGAGGATCCCCTTTTCCCAATGTCAACAGCCACTATCCCATGTGGCCAATGTTGTGCAGAAGATGCTTGCGAATGCATAGGTCTAAATAGGGACTAAAGATGTTTTTGTTTTGGAGGATTGTAGTCGTATCAACTATCATTTCTGACCACACTAGTATAGGAAGCTAGAAGTTAACTAAACTAGAAAATTCACAAACACATGGAGATTCAATAACGTGCTACTGAATATGCAGCGAGTCAAAGAGGTAATCAAGAGAAATTTTTTTAAATGTTATTCCAAAACAATAAAACCACCATTTCTCAATTATCTTGCCTGATTTTTACAGATTGTCTTCTTTCTGACCTTCTGGTTGACTCCCTCTTAGCATTGACTGAGCATTCATGGGGACACACCTTCCCCGAATCTCCTTTCCCCATAACACCACACTCATCCACACTTCTATCACTAAGGATTCTGGTTTGTGGTGGACATAGTTAATTGCCTACATAGCACCCATTTCTGCTGAAAGCATCGTACGTGTGAACTGGGTGGCAGTGGTCCTACTCTTAGCTCAAGAGGTGAGCTATGATGATTTAAGGGACTGAGTAAATTCTATATTTGAGCCCTAATGACTGGGTTAGAGACAACATTCAATGATTCTTTGAATGTGACTGAGGGAGTCTGTCTCCCCAGTTGCTATTGGTAGCCACCTTGTGACAGAAAGACCCAGCCTGGGATAAAGTCAACACTGTGAGAAGGAGAGTTAACGTAGAGAGACCCTGGAGGGACTGGATCAGCCCTTTCCTGAAGTTCAGCCTACCTCCAGATTTCTTAGTTGCAATAAGTCTCCTCCCTGGTTCAAACCCATTTTAAGTTGTTTGTAACTGGTTACACTTGATTTGATTGTTTCTTTGAAAAAGATGACCAGATTTCAGACTGAACCATGAAAGCATTTATGAGATTACTTGCATGAGGCTTTATTTTTCAGGATGTCCCTAAACTGTAGAAGAAGAGTAAAACCCCAATACCCTTCCAGAATTTTGGAAGGAGGACTATGAAAGGGGAAGGTAATTCTTTAAAAGTAGATTTCCCAATTTGAGGGACATTATACAAAATAAGTGGCCCCAAATAACTGTCTCTTCAAAGGATCAAAGTCATGAAAGATGAAGAAAGATTGAGTAACTGTCCCAAACTAAAGGAGGCTAAGGAGACATGACAACTGAATACATGTGATCTTGGATTAGATCCTGGAACAGAAAAAGGAGATTAGTAGGACAATTAGAAAAATTTGAATAAAGTCTGCAGATTAGTTAATAATATTGAATCTCTATTAACTTTCTGATTTTTAAAAAAGATTTTATTTATTTATTTGACAGAAACACAGCATGAGAGGGAACACAAGCAGGGGAAGCAGGAGAAAGAGAAGCAGGCTTCCCGCTGAGCAGGGAACCCGGTGCGAGGCTTGCTCGATCCCAGGACCCAGGGTCATGACCTGAGCCAAGGGTTTGGAGCTACCAAAATGCCCTAGAAATCCATGCATTTGTAAGACTTGGAATTCACAGTTCTACTCTGGAAGGCACCAAGCTGAAGGCAAGTCTATTTCTTTTATGTCAAAGGTCTCTAACCTGGTCTTAGAAGAATGTAAAAAAAATGTTTGTCTTGATAGTAAGACAGATGTCAATCCAGGAAATCTTAAAAGCAGGCATTTATTGTTCAATTAAGACTTTCAGCCTTAGATTAGAGAGCAAAAGGATTTGACAGAGAAATGCAGGGAAGGCTCATCTGAGTGGGTTGTTTTGGCACCTGTGAGCGAGTTGTAAGCCAACATTTAGAAGGCATGAGCCTGGAAAATAGATTTGGTGGAAAAAGAGGATGATTCACTCACCAATAATAATAGTGATAAATACTGCTGACAGGGAACTTTTAATTAGCAAATGGAAAATAAGCCCAAGACACATATGCTGAGTCCCCTAGAAGTGAGGTCAGAACTAATTCTTTTAAACAGGAACATTTTGTAGTAGCTCCTGGCCCTGGAATCAGTTGACTTTGGGGTTTTTTTGGTTTTGTTTTGCTTTGTTTTTGTTTTTGTTTCAATGTAGGAAATAATGTTCTCTCTTTCAGAGGAAATCTAATTACTTTCCCGCTGAGTTAACACAAAGATTATTCTGAAATGCATCAGAAAATCACAGTACAATGTATTTATTTCTTTCTACAAGTAAAAGGAGCATCTTGTTTTATTTTTCAGGATCATTAACTATGATTCTGATTCATATTCTGCAATTGGAAAAGGAGGCCAGGACCCCATTCTGGGAAGTGGGCTCCATCAAAAGCCTGAATTTGGAAACTTGTTTGGGGGACTTCCTGTCCTAGAATGAGGCATTGACTGGGGGGAAGGGAGACACCACCCTTGGGGCATTCAAGACCTGTGCATGAGGCCTCTACTTGAATTTCTACTTCAGAGATGGGCCATCCTATTTTAGATAGGATCATCTCTGATTTTCCATTTTTTTCCTATTGCCTGACAGCAAATGAGCTAGAATTTCCTCTTCGCTTCCCCATGTCCCCCTCCCACCTCCTCTCTCTTCTCTTTTGTCTCTTTATTTCTCAGGTCCATGACCTCAGTCTTCTTCGCCATCATCTGCAGTTTCATTTTGCATGATTCTAGGGAAAAAAGATGTTGGGAATAGGAAAAAAAGACGTGATAACTGTTGAAGGTTCCAAGTCATCCAACTGCGGGTTCTATCCAGGGTTTGGTGTACCCATACACATACATTCTCATTTGTATCATTCCTTGAGGGCAAGTACTGATCTCCATCTTGTTCTCCTCCTTGCTTAAGTCAGAGCCCACTAACTTCCTTGATCTTTCTTTTTACCCTGGTGGGCCTTGGGTTCATTGCATTATTGTTCCCAACGCTTCACTGCGATGATTACTTCACAATATACATACGTCGACTAATTATACTGCACACTTTAAACTTCCACAGGGGTTGTATGTAAAAAAGAAATTCAGAATTCAAAGACCTGGAGTGCTGAAAGCTCCCCGGGAGCTTCAGTTTCCTCATAGATAAAGTGGGCCTAATAAATTGAATATGAAACTGTTTTTAAATCCCTAACAGATATACAGAGGGAAGTTGCTGTTGTTACATTCGCCCATCTCTGCAATAAGAAAAAAATGTTATGGAAAGATTGAATGATAGTGGCTGTTTCTGGCAAGCGAGGAACATTGCAAGAAGAACAAAAATAAAATAAAATAAAATAAAATAAAAAAGAAAATACAAGACTCGGGCTTCTTGAGGTTTTTGGCTTGGCCACCAGCTAATCACAATTCCAAATGCTGGCCAGTAAAACAACACCATCACATTTAGTTAGGCTCTTTTGCGATGTTGTGGAACATGCATTGGAAAGAGCAGGCTGAGGGTGTGATGCACCTGGGACTCCCAAGAATGCTGCAGAAGCTCAGCCAGGAGTGGCCTCGGAGACGTTCCAATCATGTAAACTGAGTGATTTTGGGAACCAAGTGTTTCTGCTTGGCTGGACATCAGAAAAATGGCCCAGCTAGTGTGGAGGTGAAGATAGTGTGCATGCAAACTTAGACCTATCCCAAGTGACTTCTCTTCAGAAGCAATGCCAGGTTCTTGGTAAGTCCTATAGCTTAAGACAGAGATTGGCTATGTTAGCTGTTTTTGTCTTCTCGGCTGCATCTTTCCAAAATAAACCCTCCTGTATAACTACTTTAATGAATGAATCTGTTACTGCAGACTAATGGATGGACTCCTGTTTAGAGTCAACAACCTCCTTCCCAATAAACCAGTGGTTTCCAAAGTGGGATCCCCAAAGCAGCAGCATCAACATTGCTGGAGAACTGAAAAATGTAGAATTTCATGTTCCATCCCAGATCTACTGAATCAGAAGCTTTGGGGTAGGGCCCAGCAATCTGGGTTTTTGCAGGCCCTCTGGGAATTCTGATTCACACTAGAGCTTGGGAACCACTGCCCTATATGGTCTCCTTTGGACTATTTAAGAACATAGCCCCAACAAGTCTTCCCTCTGCTCTGATATCATTTTTCCTTCTCCATCTGATTATCCACATCAGCACAAGTATCCATGCTGTTATTTTTTTCATTGTAAAACATTCTCTTGACCTCACTTCTCTTGCTATAGTTTTGTTCTTAGCTTCATTTTAATTTTGATAACCAAAACTCTTAAAAAAAAGCTGTCTGTATTTCCCTCCTTTCAAACTCACTCAAATTATGCTTTGCCATGAACACTCCAAGAAACTGCTACAGTCAAGGCTAACCAATGGCTTCCACACTGGTATCTAATGGACAATTGATCACTCCCTCTTCCTGAGAGAACTTAACCTCCTGGCTTTCAGGTTCCCAATCTCTACTGGTTTTCCTCTGTTAAAAAAAAAAACAAAAAAACAAGGGACACCTGGGTGCCTCAATTGGTTAAGCATCTGCCTTTGGCTCAGATCATGATCTCAGGGCCCTGGGATTGAGTCCTGCAAGGGGTTCCTTGCTTAGTGGGGGGCCTGCTTCTCCCTCTGCCTGCCACTCTCCATACTTATGCTCTCCCTCTTTCTTTATCTCTCTCTCTGACAAATAAATAAATAAAATTTAAAAAAAATAAAAAATAAAAGAATTAGAAAACCCAAAACAACACCCCTTGCCCCACCAAAGAAAACCCCACAGGCCCCAAATGGCATCATTTAGGTTCAGGCCCCAAGTCACTAAACGAAAACTTAATCCCTGACTTAACTACAGTTGTAACCCCCAGGAATATAACTCCTAGCCATGGAATTTCCTGGTCAATCTACAGATAGACCCCTTCCCCTCTGCTTAGGTGAGCAACCTTGCGTAAACTGTGCATTCCTTACTAATAAATTTTTCTTTCTTTCTTCCTTTCTTTTCTTTTTTTTCTTTTTGTATGCCTTTTCTCTTTTCTTTAGTATAGTTCAGTGTAGCTTCCCTCTGCTAGATGGAATGCTGCATGATTTGTGACTCATTTAACAAAGCCCATTATTTATTTTATTTTATTTTATTTTTTAGAGGAGAAAAGAGAGGGTAATGGGGGTGGGGAGGATCAAAGGGAGAGGGAGAAAGAGAGAATCTTAAGCAGGGTCCACGCCCAGTGCAGAGCCCAGTAGGGCTTGATCACAATCCTGAGATCATGACCTGAGCTGAAATCAAGAGTCAGAAGCTTAACCAACTGAACCATCCAGTCACCCTTTAATAAAGCTAATTAGATCTTCAAATTTACTCATTTGAATTTTAACACCTGCTACTCCCATGACTCCTTCTGAGCCTTCTTTGTGGGTTCTTCCTCATATCCTTGGTATCTTAGTACTGAATGCCAGGACACAGTTTTTGACTTCTTTATCTACACACACTTCCTTAGGGGATCTCATTTTTATTCTAATGACTTTAAACATGAACTATATGTTTATGACTCTCAAATATATATTTTCAACTCAGAAATGTCCCATGAACTCTATCTCATATATCCCACTATCAAGCTGGTAGCTTCAAGTGACTATCTATTAGATGTATCAGAAGTAACATGCCCCAATTTGACCTTCTGATCTTCCCCTACTCCATGAAGTTTTCCATCTATAGCCTTCTGCGTTTCATTAATTAAAAATGTCATCCTTCCTGAGACCAAGAAACTTGGAGTCATCTTTTATTTTTCTCTTTCTCACATAATATGTGTGCAATCAAACATAAGATCATCTTGGCTCTACCTTTGAAATGTAACCAGAATCTGACTACTTCTTATCAAACCCATTGTCACCACTCTAGTCCTCACCACCATCATCTCTTTCCTAGATTACTAACTGTTGTCTCATGCATGGTGTCCCTTTTCTTTCTCCATTGATTCTCTTTTGTAGAGTATTAGCAACTAGAATAGCTCATTTAGATAAAACATGATAAGATTTGGGGCACCTGGCTGTCTCAGTTGGAAGAGCATGGGACTCTTGATCTCTGGGTGGTGAATTTGAGCCCCACGTTGGGTATAGAGACTATTTAAATTAATAAAACTGAAAAAAAAAAGTAAGCTCATGTTCCTCTTGGTCTTAAAATTATATAATGGCTTCTGTGATACTGTGGTATATAATAAGGAATATATATTTGGTCTTCATTCCACTCCTGGCACAGAGCTCCTAAAACCCTGGGAATTTCCTTAGCAATGAGAGGTATAATGATGTCTTTGTTATGTTAATGACGTGACTTTTGGAAAGCACCTGGGGATGAGAGCTCATTGCCAGGGGAACCAACAACATGAATGAAGGGTTGGAACTTTTAGTTCCACTTCCTCAGTCTCAGGAGAGGAGAAGAAGAGCTGGGGATTGGGTTCAACTGTCTATGTAATGAAGCCTCTGTAAAACAAAATAAAACCAAACAAGGCTTAGAGAACTTCCCAGTGGGTGAATACGTGGAGGTTTGGGGAGTGTGCCAAGCTTGTAGAAGACAAGGAAGTTATAAACCCTTTCCACATACCTTGCCTTATGCAACTTTTCCATTTGCCTGTTTCTGAGTTATACCCTTGTATAATAATCTGATAGTCTAGTAAGTACGATGTTTCTCTAAGTTCTATTAGCTGGTGTTGCCTTTTAATCAAACCGAAGGATGGGATCACTAAAGCCTTCAATCTAAAACTGGTGGTGGGGTGGCAGGGAAGCAGTCTTGTAGGACTCAGCCCTTAACCTGTGAGATCTGACCCTATCTCCATGTAGAGAATGTCAGAATTGAGTTCAATTGTAGGACATTCAGCTGATGTCAGAGAATTGCTTAATATTGGGAGTGGGAAGACTCACACCTTGTAACTGAGTGCAGATCACAGCTCCCTATTTCATTCAAAGTCCCCCCATTAACTGTCTCCCTGCCTCATCCCATAACTCTCTCCCCCCTTGCTTCTGCTCCAGTTACACTGATTTAGCTGCTCCTCAAACCCTCCACCCTTGCTCTTGCCTTGTGGCCATTGAACTGGTTGCTTCTTTCATGTGAAATGGCTGGCCCCTTCACTTATTCAAGCCTTTCTTCAAATACTGCTTTTTAAAGTAAAGCTGTCTTTGTCCACTCAACTTAAATTGCAGCAACCCTAGTCCGTCTTACATGTCCTGCTCTTTTCTTTTTTTTTTCTCATTGAGCTTACCATCTTCACCATAGATTACTTAAATGTTTAGTTTATTGCCTGTCTCCCTACCCCAGAAAATAAGTTTTACAAGGGCAAAGATCATTGTTATGGATGAATCTTCTGCTCTTGGAACAGTTTCCAGCACATGGTCAGCACTCAATAAATATTTGTTAACGTTCAATTGAATGAATAAATGAGTGTGTGAGTAAATGCATGTGGAGTTATTTGGGGCCTTAGTGAAACTGATGTCATCACTCTGGGTCTTTGATCTTAATGTATCTTGTCCAGAGGAGTTGAAAATTTTCTTTCAGTTGTCATAACCCATCTGGATTTCATTCTTTATTGCTAACATCATTGAACATCATATCTTCAGAATCTCAAATTAAACAGAATAGAAGGGTGGAAGGGAAGGCAGAAAAGGAAGCCAGATACCCCGAACTGTAAATTGCAAGGGGAACTAGCATTCCTAAGCTTGAAAATATTCACGGTGGTTGGTGTTAGTTTTGTACTTAGGCCAGAAGAAAGTGATAGCACTTGAAACATAACTGCAGTTGAGTTCTGTAGACAAAAGACTGGGAAAATACAGAAAACTCCAGTGACAGCCAAAAAAAATGGTAGGCCATTTCAAATGCGGGTCATGGGAGTCAAACTGAATGAATAACAAAAAAATTGTGGCTATGACACAGAAGGGGTTTTGCACTTTTTTCAGAAGCTGCAATGAACCTGGAAAGCAGATGGTATACTGCTTCGCTATTGTTGCTAGAACAAATTACCACAAACTTTGTAATAGCATAAATTTATAATCTTACAATTCTGTCGTATGAAATGAATCACACTGGGCTAAAATCCACACATCAGTAGGGCTGGGTTCTATTCTGGAGGCTCTAGGGGAGTCTGTTTTCTCAAGTTTTCCAGCTCCCAGAGGCTGCTCGCACTCCTTGGCTCATGGCCCCACTTCATCCTCAAAGCTAGCAATGGTTATCCAGGTCTTTCTCACATAGCATTGCTCTGACACTGATGCTTCTGATTCCTTCTTCCACATTTAAGGACCCTACTGATTACGTTGTACCTAGCTGGGTAATCTGGGATAATCTCTTCATTTTAAAATCAGCTGGTTGATAGCCTTAATTCCATCTATAATCTTACTTTCATTTTGCCTTGTGTGACATCATGATTTTTAGTAAGAAATACATGCAGTAGTCCTCTCCTTATCTGGGGTTTCAATTGCTGAGGTTTGGGGACCCACAGTCAACCTCAGTCAGAAAGCAGGTGATGCTCCTTCTGACCATTCCTGGTCTGAAGTTCAGTAGGAACCCAACCCAACATCACAATGCTTACCTCATTCCCCTCACTTGATCTCATCACCTAGGCATTTTTTCATCTCACATCATCACAGGAACAGTGAAATCAATACCACAAGATATTTTGAGAGAGAGAGAGAGATCACATTCACATAACTTTTATTATAGTATGTTGTTATAACATTTCATTTTATTATGTTATTGTTATTCATCTGTTACTGCACTTAATTTATAAATTAAACTTTATCATAGGTATGTTTGTATAGCAGAAAACTTAGAATATATAAGGTTGGGTACTATCTTCTGTTTCAGCCCATGGAAACTGGGAGACTTTGAATGTATCCCTCGTGGATAAGGGACTCCTGTGTTTGATTCCTGACACATTTCTCCTAAAACCCTTGGAATTTCCTAAGTGATGAGAGCAAGAAAGTTTCTTTTGTTATCTTAATGAGGCGACTTTTGGACCCCCACCTAAGGACAGCGGCTGGTTGCCAGCAGAACCAACCATGTGCTTAGAGGGTTGGAATTCAGTCCCAACTCCCTGGCTTCAGGGAGAGGGTTCAATCTATCACCAAAGGCTAATGATTTAATCAACCATGCCAATGTAATGAAGCCCTCATAAAAACCAGAAAGGACTTTTTAAAAAGAAAATCACATAAAAAAAGAAAAGAAAATCACAGCCCAAAATGGTGTCACTTAAGACCCCAAGTCCGTAAACCAAGGGTTAATACCAAACATAACATAACTGTGGTTTCAGACTGAGCACCCCCCCCCAGCTGCCCCCACATGTAACCTTTAACCAGCCTACATGGAATTTCCTGGTCAGCACTAGGAAATTTACTGATAGACCCCTTCTGTTCCCCTTAGAAGGGCAACCTTGACTAAAACAATAGACTTTTTTTTTTGCTAATAATTTCCTATTGCTCATTCCTTCTCTACTTTAACAAATTTTTCCTTTTATGTAGCAAAGATAGCACCTCTCTACTTACTAGATGGGATACTGCCCAATTTATGAATTGATTAATAAAGCCAGCTAAATCTTTACATTTTATTTCATTGACTTTTTAAAAAATATTTTATTTATTTATTGAGAGAGAGAGAGACAGCAAGTGCAAGCAGGGGGAGGGGGAGAGGAAAAGGGAGAAGCTGACTCCCCACTGAGCTGAGAGCCTGACTCAGGGCTCAATCCCAGGACCTGAGATCATGACCTGAGCCAAAGGCAGAGGCTTAACCAACTGAGCCACCCAGGTGCCTCTTGGTTGAATTTTTGTTATTAATAGACTGGTTCAGAGAGCTTCTGGGGTTGGTGAATACATGGAGGTGCTGGGGGAGCGGTGTGTCTAGAGAGGGCAAGAAGCTCCATGCTTTTTTCCCATACCTTGCTCTATGCATCCTTCTATATGACCCTTCTTGACTTAGAGCCTTTTACAATAAAATGCTAATCTCATGCTAAAAAACAAAAATTCAGGGGTGCTAAGGTGGCATAGTCAGTTAAGCACCCGACCTTTGGTTTTAGCTCGGGCCATGATCTCAGGGTCCTGAGACCCTAGGTGCTTCTAGCTCAGCACCCAGTTGGCTTGATACTCTCTCCCTCTGCATCTTCCCTCCACTTCTCCTCACTGGTGCACTCTCATTCTCTCTCTCAAATAAATAAATACATTTTTGAAAAACGAAAACAGGTGTGCCTGGGTGGCTCCGTGGGTTAAAGCCTCTGCCTTCAGCTCAGGTCATGATCTCAGGGTCCTGGGATGGAGCCCCACATCAGGCTCTCTGCTCAGCAGGGACCCTGCTTCCTCCTCTCTCTCTGCCTGCCTCTCTGCCTACTTGTGATCTCTCTCTCTCTGTCAAATAAATAAAATTAAACAAAAACAAAAACAAAAATGCAACCTCATTGGCTGTATTAAGCAATTCACGAATCAGGCAGCATCCCCAACTAGAAAGTAGAAGGGGAGCTCCAAGGTCACCTTTGCTCAGAAGAAAGGGCAGGGGGTCTCATTAGGTGGATTTCCTTCCTTTGGGGGATGGAGAGGGCTCATGTGACAGTTACCTCATTAGTCGTATCAGAGAATTCCTGACTGGCAGGTTAAGACTTCATTTCTGGAGGAGACTGAACCTGCAGTTAGGTTGGGTATTAAGCCGCAGTTTGGTGACTTGGCCTAAGTGATACCAATTTGAGCCTGTGATTTTCTTTTCAACATGTATGTAAAATGTTGGCTAAATTCTGTGAGTGGTTCTAGCAAATTAATCTAACCTGAGGAGGGGGTTGTGGGAAACTCTGATACCTGTTTGTCAGTAGCACAGGTAACAATCTGGGTTTGCAAATGGCAGTTGTTTTGTTTATTTGTTTAAGATTTCATTTATTTATTTGAGAGCAAGAGAGTTCAGATGGAGAGTGAGAGGGAGAAGCCGACTCCCTACTGGGCAGAGAGCTGGATATGGGACTCAATCTGAGGACCCTGAAATTGTGACCCGAGCCCAAGGCAGGTGCTTAACTGACTGAGTCACCCAGGCCCCTTTGCAACTGACAGTCTTATGGGACTGAGCCCTTAATCTGTTGGAATATCATGCTATCTCCAGGTAGATAGTGTTAGAACTGAGTTCAGTAACAGGATACCAGCTGTTTGTCTGGAGCCTTTGCTATTGTTGTGGGGAAACCCCGAAACGCCCCCCCCTCACCCCCATGTTGGAATTGGAGGTACAGATCCCTTTTACCTTGTAAAACAGCATACTCACTGGTTCCTGAGATTAGTCCATTGGCTCTGATGGAAGATAAGTTGTGCCTTGGGTCAGAGGAACTCCGTCATTTCCACTTTCCTAGAGATCTACTTTGCCATGACTGGACTGGACCCAAAACTTAGCAGGCCTGTAACAAATATTTGAGAATTGATAGGTTGGGTTAATCTTCTGTGAACAAGAGGTTTGGAACAGATGAACTTCATCTCAGTTCTTACACAGGATTCTTCAGAAGCAAGTTCTGCAATGAAGACTCATGTGCAAGTCCTATGTTAAAGAGGGACTTCTGAGAGAAATAGGTAGCAATGTTCGGGAGCTAAGATGGGGAGAGAAAGACACCAAGCAAAAAGTGACTTCCAGCAGAGCCCCAGCTTCTGCCAGATCCCCTAGGGGGCCCTAGAGTTGAAATTATACCTCAAAATTAGTTACTTTGTCCAGGGAAGGGAGAAGGGCTTCATAGTTTAGTACCAGTCACTAGTGGGATATGAACTCCCAGACATGTCCCGTTCTCAGTAAAGTGGGCAATGTGTCTTCAGCAGCCCAAGGGATGGCCTCCGAAGAGAGTCACAAGTGCTCGCTGTTAAAAGCAAAAATACAGAAGACAAGGGAAGAGATTTGAGGGGATCTGAGGAAGCGCCAGCAGCATTCAATGCATCTTCTTCCAACCCTACTTGTAGAAATATTACTGCAAAGTGACAATGCATCCATATTTGTATGTGCAAAAATTCACATTTTGAGAATTCTGAGAGACACCCCCGTACTTGGGATACAGTTGCCCTTAATAAATACAGTTTTGCTCCCAAGAAATAAGCTTTTCCAATGATAATTCTGGCTCTAAATAACTGTGGTATATATAATTTCTACATTTAAAAAATTCCATCTTGTTGTTTCTAAGGGCATTTCTGACTTTTCTAATCCAATTCTACTATTTCTGTAGAGTTGAATAAGAAAAACGCAGTTGACAGTGTGCCTGGGTGGCTCAATTGTTAAACGTCTGCCTTTGGCTCAGGTCATGATTCCAGGGTCCTGGGATCTAGCCCTGCATTGGGCTCCTTGCTCAGCAGGAAGCCTGCTTCTCTCTCTCCCACTCCTCCTGCTTGTGTTCCCTTTCTTGCTGTGTTTCTCTCTGTCAAATGAATAAAGAAAATCTTAAAAAAAAAAAAAAGAAAAAAATGCAGTTGACTACGTGTTAGATCCAAATGTCCTTCTGATCCGTTATGGGATTAATTTGGTTTAATATTGATGTTTTGGACATTATTCATGGCATAGTTAAAAAACTATAAAAATAAAACTTGAAGCATATGTTCTTTGGCTCATTTATGAACAAATATCTCCTCAATTAAAGAAAAAAATTACTGAAAATAAAAGAAACTGAAGAGGCCCATACCTTCATGATCCTGAAACCAATGAAGGCAGAATGGGTCTCAGAAGATTAAGACATTTCAAGAATAAAGCTTTAAGTTAATCTGGTTTCCAGTGAGGGCAGGTCAAAAAGGCACTGGAAAGCAATGCAAAGTGTTGGTTTTGGATCATTTTAATGCTAAAACACATATTTAAGCCATTTGCACAAGATAAACCAACAATTTTTTTGGCCAAGAGCCTGCCAATTATGATGTTAAAAGAGCAGCATAAGAAACCATGAGTTGTTTGGGATGTAATTTGAGCCTGTTCTTTGGACCAGCAAAATTGTGAAAGACCAACATGTTCCTGTTTAGGACCAGCTTGTTTCTGTAGGCTTATGGGGCTTCTGTGTGTCAAAACTACCCTTGGAGCTGTTGATCTTTGTCCAGAAAGTGACTGGTGGAGTTATGAAAATAACCATTTGACCAATAGAGTTACAAACAAGATGTAATAATTCAACTCACCTAGAAACAGCAATGATTCACTAGTGAATATATCACATGTACTTCCAATCTATTGAGGATGTTTGATGATGATGGTGATGAAGAGGAGAAGATGGAAAAGGAGAGGGAGGAGGAGTTAGGGGAGTGGAGAGGGTGGTGGAGAGGAGATGGAGGAGACTGTGCCATGCTTTTTTTTTTTATGTTACTAGGGAGCTCTGGGGCCTTTTTACTTGCTCTTTCTTTTGCTCCAAACTTCTTGTTCCAGATTTTGACATGGCTGATTGCCTTCTTCACTGAGATAGAATCCCAAAGTCATGCCCTCCATGAAGCTTTCCTAGGACTGATATGATCCTGTATTCCCTGACACACAAGAAGGCTCTATGATATTGCTGTGCTTTACACTCTTTGTAGCACTCATCACTAACAAAAATTATTTTGTCCACTTACATCTTTACGTATTTCCGTGTGTCTCCTCCAGGCTTACCACTCTTAATATATGGTGGCCTCTGACTCATTTCCAGCTGCCTTCCTTTCCCATCCCTGGTTCTGTCCTGTTGCCATGAGTGCCCTTGCACATCATGGATATGGACAAGCCAGTTGGCCCATCCAAGCCCGATCCAACATACCACCATGTCTATAAGGGTGAGATACAGCATGACAAAAAGAGGACTGGTTGTAATTTACTTTGAAACTCATTTTAAAAATGAGATAGATATTTTGCCTGGATAGAGAAATGGCTAGATATATGATAAGCATGCACAGCTATATGTAACGGGTGAATCTAGGTGGGAGATATATAGGTAGCTGCTTTTTTGTTTTTTAAGTTTTCTGCATGTTTGGAAATTTTCACCATACGAAGTTGGAAGAAACACAGAAAAATAAAAGAATTGATTTGGGAGTCAGAAGATCTGTGGTTTAGAAAATCTATTGGTTTGGGAACCAGAAGGTCCCAGCTCTGCTACACTCTAGCAGAGCTAACAGTGGACAAATCCCAACCACTGTGAGAATTACATTAAAAAGTAATAGTTTGACGATGTATCAGTCACGACTCTATTGGTTGGAAGTGACAGAAAGCAATCTGAAAGTGGCTGAGAAAGAGGTTGGTACACATACCTGGGAGAGAAAAGCTTTCAAACTAAACCATTTGAAATTTCTCCCCATCTCCTCTTTTTCTGTGTTGGCCTTTCCCAACACATAGTTTTTCCAACTCCATTTGGGCTTTTCCCATGCAACAGGGAAAGGGAATGGCCACAGATACTATCTCTTTTCAATTTAGTAACCCCACATATAAAAGAAGATTCTCTGTCTTGGGGTACCTGGCTGGCTCAGTCAGTAGAGCACATGACTCTTGATCTTGGGGTCACAACTTTGAGCCCCACATTGGGCATAGAGACTACTTAAAAAAAATGGAGGAGAGGCACCTGGGTGGCTCAGTGGGTTAAAGCCTCTGCCTTCAGCTCAGGTCATGATCTCAGGGTCATGGGATCAAGCCCCACATCGGGCTCTCTGCTCAGCGGGGAGCCTGCTTCCTCCTCTCTCTCTGCCTGCTTCTCTGCCTACTTGTGATCTCTGTCTGTCAAATAAATAAATAAAATCTTAAAAAAAAATGGAGGACTCTATTTCTCTAAAAATCCATGACATGAGACTTCAGGAAGAATTTTGATTGGCCAGGAATAAATCATGAGCCTGAACTTATAACTCTAGGATTGTATGTGATTAGCTACACCAGGATCAAGTGTTTCACACCTGCTCCAGACTCTGGCTGGGAGACCCAGCAAAGACACATTAAATGGGAGTACGAATTAGTCTCCATAGTCCAAGGAACACGGTTATCAGGGGGAAGAAAGAAGAGAACTTGGAGAGAGAAAAGAAAGTGCCTATTACATAGCTGGGCTCTGAGAAGTCTTCTAATGCTAATATTTTGAAAATGCTGTCCAGACTGCTAGGCACCCAAGGTATATGCTCAGAAAGTATTTGTTCAATGAAAGAATATGTTTAAGAAGCCATAACAATGACAAATTACTTAAAATATTAGTAATGGGAAAATTCTGTACAGATAAGCTAGTCTAACCCCTTCATTTCACAGATTAAGGAAAATGAGACCCAAAGAAGTTAAGTGATATTCCCAAAGTCATGTGCTTACTTGTAGAACTCAAGCATCCTGCCTCCCATACTCCCTCTCCATCTTTCTTTCTTTCTTTTTTCTTTTTTAAAGATTTTATTTATTTATTTGACAGAGAGAGATCACAAGTAGGCAGAGAGGCAGGCAGAGAGAGAGAGGAGGGAGCAGACTCCCTGCTGAGCAGAGAGCCCGATGCAGGGCTCGATCCCAGGACCCTGAGATCATGACCTGAGCCGAAGGCAGCGGCTTAACCCACTGAACCACCCAGGTGCTCCCTCTCCATCTTTCTTTAAAGCATTCTTATTTCAAACAGATTCCCTTTGCCCCTTAGCTTTCAGTAGACTAACCACCAGCTAAGGCCACCCAGACATCCTGATAGCAAAGCAAATAGAGGCTAAAAATTACAAAGAAAAGGAAAAGAAAAAAAAAAAAAACAACCCTACCTTTGTTTAATTGTTATTCTAATGAGTTAAGCCTTGCATTCAACACAGGCAGGCTCTTCTAACAGAAAAAAAAGGCAGATCCATTGGCTGCTCCCACAGAGTAAACACACAGTGTGTTTACACAGCTGGATTGGTCCAGAAGGAGCCAAGGCCAAAAACAGTCTGTGAGCAGGCTGATGGCAGGTGACAGCTGGAAGCATCTGTTTCCCATTACGGACACTAGGCTACAATAGTGCTGTCTTCTGACCCTTGGGTCCAGCTTCCCTGGGGGACTGGGTGTGTTCCCAGGTCTCAGGTGCTGACAGCCAATTTACTTGCTAACACATCCTAAGGGTTCTCATGGGTTTACAATGGCTCTAGTCTTGGATTTGGAAGTAAAGCTCAGAATTCGGATAGGGTGGCTGAAGTTATCTGTGTTCAGCTCCTAAAGCAAAATTTAATTCTGTAGTAAAAATTGTCAGAGGGAATATAGGTCATTCATTTTCTTCCTTAAGCTTCCTCCCTCTCACTTTCTTCCTTCTTCCTTCTTTCTTTCTTCTCTAACTAAGCAAGGATATTGGAAGGAAATGCTACTCTTAATTTTTGTAGAAAAGCAGAATTGCGCCACTCCTAACCACTCTACAGCAGTCAGCCACATCGGCCAGCATCTTGAAAAATATCTGTCCTGTCTGCAAGATGATTGTCTTAGGAATGGATATTAGACTTTGGCCACAACCAAAAGATATGACTGGTTGAAGGATGCCAGTCTTTGTTTGGTTTTCCCTGAATACAGATCCTGAGAAAGGAACTCAGGTGCAGGAAGGTTTTTGGGAAGTGGTTGTCGGAAGCCCAAGTGAGAACAAAGCATAACGCAGGGCCGCAGGAAGCACTGAACATACTTCATTGCTTGCTGCTGTAGGCTAGCATGGCTCAGTACCCTGAGAACTCTGCGAAATTTACAGGAATGACTTTCAGAATTGGGTTGAAGGACAGAAGGTGCAAGGCTTAAACTGGTCATAGTGGAGGGCTGCATTGGGGAATGTTAATGCCCAGGCACAGCCTGGAGTCATTTCATTGCATTAAGGCTGAGAAAACTACTGTGCATTAGAAATGGCCTAGGGCCCGATAGCAGAAAGCCAGGGAAGCTGACAGTGCAAGTTGGAGCTGCATGTTAGAGCTAAAATCAGAGCCAAGGAGATGTGGTAGGGACTCCAGAGGCATCTGCTAACAAAATGTGAGCAGCCAGAAAAAAACCCAGATAACTACAGAGTAATTCATGTTGGAAAATGGGATGCCATGGCATGATCCTCTCTGCTTTTTCACATCTTTGAAAATTTCTGTAGTAAGTAAAAAAAAAAGTTATAACTTAATGTATAAATTACTTTCCTTCAGTGTCCTCCTCACTTAAGAGAAACATTGCAGTAGAAGCTAAATAACCCAGTTCTCTTCCAAATATTATCAGGCACATTCTTCTTTGTAAAGGTGGAGACATGTTATTGGTTCTAAACAACATCAAATAATAAGAGTTAATAATTCCAAGCAAACAATTTGCTTTATGTTTACTGGAATTGCATTGAATTCACAGAAGTAGATGATCAAGCATATGCAGATATTAACATTGGAGGGAGGGGAAAAAACCTGGCTGGTCCTTTTATTTTAAAAAGAGTGACAAAGTTACACTCAGCATCCTGGACAATGTGCATTACAGTTTTCCCAGTCTACGGTCCATGCATGTCCCCTGATCTTTTTCCTCATTGAATTTTTTGTTGGGGTTTGAAAAAAGGGGGAATAAGGAGATGGATATTTTTCTTGAAGGAAATTAAGTAGTAGATGCCTTTCTTTTATATTTAACACCCAGTGAATTGATTAGCTAGATAACTGTCATCCTTAATATTTCAAAAGACCTGAGAGCAATTGCACTGACACAGGTTAGAAATTTGAAAAATTGGCTCTGAAGACAGGTTAGATGGAATTTTGTTACTTCCACTTAAACTGCTAGGGGATGGCAAGAGCAATGCTTGAGCCAGACTCCCAAGATAAAGGTGTGCAGAGCAGGACTGGGAGTGATTTTCACTTGTAGTTAAATTCTGGGAACAGAGCAGGTAACAACGTTGTCCAAGAAATGGAAGGGAGCCTATCTGTGCATTTTTTCATGAAATTAAATTAATTAATTCATTAATTAATTTACTTATTTATAATTTTTTATTTGAGTATAGTTGACACACAATATTACATTAGTTTCAGATGTACAACATAGTGACTTCTCTATGCATTTGAAAAAACCAAACATCTTTTCTTCTATTTCTGCCCATTCCATTTAATACCGCTGTATAAAAAACCACTCCACATTCAATGACATAAAAAAAAAAAAAAAACCCACCGTTTTATTATGCTTATAGAGTCTATGAGTCAGGAATTCAGGCAGGGCACCCTGGGGATGGTTGTATCTGTCCTCAAAGCCAGGGTTGAACTTTTTGGTCCTATGTAACAAGGGATCCTTTTCTCTGACTTTCAACAACATCTTCCTCAGTTTCCTTTGTGCCCTTGGTGCACCCTCCTCAAGGCCTCTTGGATTTCTGACATTCTCCTTTAGGATCCCCTCCTACCCTTCCAGCTTCACAGAGTCTCAAAGTCAATGCCGCATGTTTTACTCTTGTAATGTTCTTTTGTTATGTTTTGTTATGGTGTTTATCCACTTCCAGGTAACAACACATGTTCCAATTACTGCTGTCATGTAATAAATGCTTACTCTTACTATTACTATGTAATAAGCTTTCCCTTTTACCCCTAGAAGTTACTGGAAGAAAAATGAAGAAGAAGAAGAAGAAGAAGAAGAAGAAGAAGAAGAAGAAGGAGGAGGAGGAGG
>NC_081563.1:102024152-102145840 GCF_022355385.1 Mustela nigripes
GGAAGGGGAAGGGGAAGGGGAAGGGGAAGGGGAAGGGGAAGGGGAAGGGGAAGGGGAAGGGGAAGGGGAAGGGGAAGGGGAAGGGGAAGGGGAAGGGGAAGGGGAAGGGGAAGGGGAAGGGGAAGGGGAAGGGGAAGGGGAAGGAGAAGGAGAAGGGGAAGGAGAAGGAGAAGGAGAAGGAGAAGGAGAAGGAGAAGAAGAAAAAAAAAACCCAGGTCACCTATGGTGGGAGAGTGCTAAAGACAGAGAAGAAAGAGGACAAATTAGTGAGGATAAGGTGGGCAAACTGGAGGCAGTTGAGTCGTCCAGACCCATGAGGTTATCCTCCTAGCTACTGCTAACTTTTCTTAGATGTTCAGTGTCAGGACCCTGGCATGATACCCTCAATATAAGAGCCAGTGAACTTTGGCTCTGTTGCTGGAGCCTGTGATCAAGTACTACTAGTATGTAAACCTAGTGAAGTAAAGCAAAAGCCATTTTATTATATTACTATTATCAAGATTTGGAAAGGGCAAGTAAGTGGAGATGGCTTATTTCTGCTTATGATTGCTAAGCTGGGAAGACATAAATGTTGAAAGTTAATCCATGGCTGAGGACTGGAATCTTCTGAAGGCCCATTCAATTACTTGTCTGGCAGTTGGTGCTGGCTGCAGCTTGGACCTTATCTGGAGTCATTGGTCACAACTTCCACATATGGTTTTCCCATGAGGCTGCTTGAGCTTCTGCAGAGCATGGTGGCTGGGATCTAAAAGCAAGCATTGCAAGAGAGAATCACAAAGAACTGCACTGCTTTTGCAAACTTCCTCAGAAGTCACCTGGTGTGGTTTCTGCTATAGTCGCAAGTTGGCTCAGATTCAAGGGTAGGGAACATAGACTTGCCTCGAGATGGGAGAAGTATCAAATTCTCAACATTCAAAGGGGCAAGTGAGGTGGACAGTATTATGTTGCAGCCATTTCAGAAGAAAAAAAGATCTGCTGCACTGTCATATACCAATAACAGTAAGATGACCTATACAAACATAGAACATGGTTACTGGTGATATGTCACATGCTTTCACCATAAAAAGTAAATAACATAGATATCAGAGGATTAGAGACTAAGTCTGTGGAAATAAAGACAACTCTGTAAACCTCTCATGAGACTCTTAGGCTCAGAACTTGGGATCCCTAAAGTCAACTTCTATTTCTTCTTGAATAATTCTTCTGGTATTCTCTTCTTCCCCTAGCATTGTATCCTTTATAAATAATTTGGTTTATGGTAAATTTACTCAGTTTGGGCTTATCTGAAAATATCCTCATTACATTCTCTTTCCTGAATTCTTGTTTAGCTGGGTAAACAATTCTAGGTTGACATTTCTTCAGTACTTTGGACATTTTTCAGTAATTCAAAAATACTATTTTCATCTTCTATTTTCAATTGTTAAACTGCAGCATCTCTTTCTAGTCTACTCATTTCTTTGTAGGTATTTTGTCCCTGGTTGCTTTTAAGATATTTTTGTCTTTGATCTTCTGAAATTTCAGCATAATGTGTCTAGGTTTGGATTTCTTTTATTTATCCCCCTTGAGACTCATGAGTTTCCTGAATCTGAGAGTTTCTGTTTTTCATCAATCTGGATAATTCATATTTATTATCTCTTAAGATACTGCCTCTTCCTTGTTTGTTTTTTTATGTTCTTGGAATTCTAATGTTATGTATATTAGACATTCTAGCCCTACTAGTCTATCTTCTACATCTATTACATTCTCATCCATACTTTCCATATCTTTGTCTCTCTGATCCTCATCCTGGGTAATTTCTTTATAT
The DNA here is from genome assembly GCF_022355385.1 of Mustela nigripes. Taxonomy (NCBI): domain Eukaryota; kingdom Metazoa; phylum Chordata; class Mammalia; order Carnivora; family Mustelidae; genus Mustela; species Mustela nigripes. The sequence goes on from NC_081563.1 coordinate 102,025,957, forward strand.
CTACTTTCCAATTTGCTTAATTTTTTCTCAGATTGTGTCTAGGTAATGTTCAGCCCATCTACTGTGGATTCTTTTTTTATTTTTTATTTTTTTTAAAGATTTTATTTATTTATTTGTCAGAGAGAGAGAGTACAGGCAGAGTGGCAGGCAGAGTCAGAGGGAGAGGCAGGCTCCCTGCGGGGCAAGGAGCCCGATGTGGGACTGGATCCCAGGACGCTGGGATCACGACCTGAGCCGAAGGCAGCTGCTTAACCAACTGAGCCACCCAGGCGTCCCTGGATTCTTTTTTTAATAAACAATTTTGTATTTCTAGATCTTTTATTTATTTAACTTTCAATTCTGTCAGATTTTTTGGGGAGAGTATTTTCTTAATCTTTGTTTGGTTTTCTATTCCCTCACTTATTTTTTTTTTTTACAAACATTTAAGAACTATTTACTTTATATTCTTTATCTGATGACTTCAAAACCAGAAGCCTATGAGATCAATGTTCACTTTCTCCTGTTTCTGTTCTTACTAAGGGTGTGTGTGTGTGTGTATTTCTGTTTGTTACCTTATGGGCTTAAAAACCCACACCTTAGCCTCCTGCTCTATGTAAGTGCTCTCAGTAGAGATGAGCCTTCAGCACTGGCACCCTACTCTGGATTCTCCATTTTTTTTTTTTTTTTTTGGTCTCTGTGTTTTGGTCTCTTTTAGCTGAGTACAACAATATTTGCTATATTTTATCCAGCATTTTTAAGTGTTCTGTAGTTATTGATATAAATAAAATAAAAACGATTTCACCCCTATCTTAATCCAATCTTATTTCTGTTAGTAGCTTCATTTATATTCTGGTACATAATCTTTTAACCATTTTCCACATATACTGTCTATGTATGTATATGTAAAATGCATAAAAATAAATAGACATGCATACATAAATGGGATGTAAGATATTTTGGGTTTTTAAATCATGTCTTTGATAGCTTTTCAGCTTAGTACTTAAAAAATGGTTGCATCTTCATATAGTTTGCATTTTTATAACTGAATTAACTGGTCCATATTGATAGAAATTCACACACCCATTTTTATTCTTTTCTCCTACTTGAACTGTGCTTCAATAAATCTCCTTGAGCAGTGCCAAGCTTGTAGAAATTATTTGATAAATACTTTTTGTATGAATAGATGTATATATCTTGGTGCACAAATGGGAATATTGTAGGTAGACTCTTTAAAGTAGATATTCTGGGTCAAAGGGTAAGCACATTTAAAATTGCAGTAGATGACTATCAAACTGTCACCCCCAAATTTGTGAAAGTCTTTATTGCACCAGCAATGAACAAGAATGATTGTTTTCTCAATCCTCACCAACACGATATAGTACCAGTCCTAAAATCTTATATAATCAGAAGAGGATTGCTATTTTTATCTGCAATTAAAATAATCGCGTCCCCCCCCCCCCGACTTGGAACGTTTTTTCATAAATTGTACCTCTAGTAAGGGCCCAGGTCACGTTAAGCTTCTCATCTGGGGACCATACTTAGAGCTACTATTTTCAATCTCTGCTTTCTAAAGCAGGTTTAAAGGTGGTTATTTGTTAAAGGACTCATGTTCATAGTTACCCGGAAACATTAAATGGATTACATTGTTACTGGTCTTGCTCTTAGAAGCGAGACGGTAAAAGAAAGGCCCCCCACACTTTGATTCTCCCCAGGGCAGGGAGGGTCCCCACCTCCCACATAGAATCCTGGCATAACTCCAGTTTTCCCTACTGTAACAGGGAGGCTGCACGGACTGAAAAAATTTAAGCTCTGAATTGACATTTCAATAAATCATGGCTACTTTAACTTCATTTCCTATCACATCGCTGGTCTGCCCACCATTTGGGTCGAAACCCGGGACTGGCTCATTTAAGAGTCTGGGTTAAACGAGACTGGCAGCGGCGCCTGCGCAGCCCCGAATGAGGCTCCAGGTGAAGTCTGCGTGGAACTTCAACCGCCAGGTGCAACGTTCGGAAGCAGTGGGCAGAGTCTGAGCCCCGCGTGGGCGTTTGCTTCCGGCCACGTGCTACGCGCATACCCAATGGGAAAGCTTGATGTCAATCCCGCTTCCTCACCCTGGCAACGGGCGGGTGACTACTTCCGGTGCTGTGAGGGCTCGGGGCTGACGCTGGTGAGTGTCTCTCTTTCTCACGCTGTCCGCGCCGCTGCCGCCGCTGCGGCGCTGCCTCTGTCCAGGCCCGCGCGCTCGCTGGGACATCCTCTTCGGGGCCGGGAGGGGGCGGCGCACAGAATGCCCACTGCCTGGGGCGGTGTTGAAGGAGCGGATCCGGGACGTCCCTCGACCCCTCGGTCGCGCGTGGCGCCCGTGCCGGTCTCCTCCTCAGCCTTGGCTCTAGCCTGGCAGTCTTCTTCCTTCTCCGGGGAAGGGACTGTCTGTGTGCGGGCAGTCCTCGCTGTCCTTCACTGACTTTGCACTCGCGGGCTGCGGGGTTCTCCGAGGCAGAGGCTCGCAGAGACCCGAGCGTGTGCGCCCTAGTCCTGCGTGGCGGGTTGGGGCGAGAGCAGCCCCGCGGTGTTCTAGCGGCCTGGTTAGAGTCTCTCAGGACATTAGCATTTACTGGTCCGGAGGCGGAGGAGGCAAGGACCGAGAAGATGGAGAAGGAGCAGCTGGAGAGGAGGGTGGAAAACGGGAGCTGGAGGTGCCCTGGAAATAGAGGGCATCGTGTTTCCGGAAGGAGGGAGTAACTTGACTCGCCCCTGTAGGGGAGGGGAAATGAAAGGTATTTTCGGGACCATGTGACTGAGATCGTTGAACACTAAGCTAAGGAATTTTCATACACTTGGGAGTTTAATAATTTCCTTTTTGGTTTGTTTAAATACCCCCCCCCCCCATTTGTAAAAGCAGTACGTGCTTATTAATGAACATGTGGAAAATGCAGGAATAATTAAAAAGAGATCACCTACAGTTTCACCAACCCAGCATTTTGATCCCTTTCTATTTTTTATTGCATTTTTAACCTGTTTATGATCATAGCATGTCTTAGATATGATTATAACTAGAAACTATAATTGTTGTACATTGCATCCATTGCCTAGATCGATCTTTTCTTATTAAGATAAAATTCACATACCATAAACCCACCCTTTTAAATTGTAAATTTTAGTTTTTACTATATTCATAAAGTTGTGCACCTATTACCACTATCTAATCCCAGAACATTTTCATCATCTCCAAAAGGAACTCTACCCATTACAGTAACTTCCCGTTGGCTTCCCCAGTCCCTGGCAACCACTAATTAAACTCTCCCCTCTCCTTCCTCCTCCAGTCCCTAGCAGCCACTGATCTACTTCTGTGTCTGTAGATTTTCCTATTCGGAACATTTCTGGTAAATGGAATTATAGAACATGTGGCCTTTTGTATCTGCCTTTTTTTACTTAGCATAATGTTTTTAAGGTTCATCCATGTTGTGTTTTGTAGCAATATTCCATTCCTTTTTATGGCTGAATAATATTCCATCACACACACACACACACACACACACACATCACATTTTGTTTATCCATCACTAGTTAATGGACAGTTGAGTTGCTTCCTCTTTTTGACTATTGTGAATAATTCTGTAAAGATCCATGTACAGGTTTTTGTGTGGATATATGTTTATATTTCTCTTAGATATAGATCTAGGAGTGGAATTGCTGGGTCATATGGTAACTCTGTTTAGCTTTTTGAGGAACTGCCCAATGTTTTTGAAAGTGGTCTGCACCAGCAGGATATGGGAGTTCTGATTTCTCCATATCCTTGTTAAAACTTAATATTTGTTTTTGAGGTATACCTATGATGTTGGTACCTCACTGTGGCTTTGATTTCCATTTCCCTGAAGGATGGTAATGTTGAACATCTTTTCCTATGCTTATCAGCCCTTTGTGTATCTTTGGAGAAATGTCTGTCCAATTCCTATGCTCATTTTCATATTGAATTTTATTTTATTTTATTTTATTTATTTTTTTTTAAAGATTTTATTTATTTATTTGACAGAGAGAAATCACAAGTAGGCAGAGAGGCAGGCAGAGAGAGAGGAGGAAGCAGGCTCCCTGATGAGCAGAGAACGCGATGCGGGACTCGATCCCAGGACCCTGAGATCATGACCTGAGCCGAAGGCAGCGGCTTAACCACTGAGCCACCCAGGCGCCCTCATATTGAATTTTAAAAAATTTTGAAGTTGTATGAATTCTTTTTTTTAATAGAAGAGTTTTTTTTTTTTTAAAGATTTTATTTATTTATTTGACAGAGAGTGAGAGAGGGACACAAGCAGAGGGAGTGGGGAGGGAGAAGCAGGCTTCCTGCTGAGCAGAGTGTCCAGTGCAGTCCTGGGATCATGACCTGAGCCAAAGGCAGGTGCTTGATGACTGAGCCATCCAGGTGCCCCAAACATTTAAACTTTTGGTGAATTCTAATTTATCTATATTTTCTTTGGTTGGTTGTGCTTTTGGTATCATGTCTAAAACCATTGCCAAATTCAAGATTTTGAAGATTTACTACTGTGTCTTCTCCTAAGAGTTTTACAGTTTTAGTTCTTGCATTTAATTCTTGGTCTGTGTGGATCAAGGAATAGGTAGGTAGCATAGGTAGGAATCCAGGTTCATTCCTTGTATGTGCCTATCTGGTTTTTCCAGCACCATTTTTTGAAAAGACTATCCTTTCCCTATTTAAATTTTTTTAAAGGGGGCAGAGGGAAAGGGAGAGAGAGGATCTTAAACAGGCTCCATACCCAGCACAGATCCCAACGTGCATTTCCATCTTATGACTCTGAGATCTTAACCTGAGCCAAAATCAAGAGTCGGATGCTTAACTGATGGAGCCACCCTGGCGCCCCATCCTTTCCTTATTTAATGGTCTTGGCACCCTTGTTGAAAACCAATTGACCATAAATAATATAGGTTATCATTTTTTTAACCATTTCTCTATGTTGGACATTTGGGTCACTTCCAGATTTTTGTTTTTTTAAATTATCCTGTGTTAAACATAGCATAACGGGCATAAAGCCTTTTCTGTTTTTGAAGTTATTTTGGTAGAAAGTGTTCTCAGAAGTGAAATTACTGGGTCAAAGATGAAATGAGTGTGTTTTGGAGCTCATTGAATGAGGCATTAAACCTTCAATGTCAAGATCTTAAGAGCAGCAGAATGCTTCTTTATTAATCAGTTGCTATAGCTTAAGGGCTGGATTTCTATAAAAGCCTTTTGCTGTAAGATGGTTGGATTCCCTGACTTATTCTTCTACTGCTTCTAAAAGACTAAGTAAATCTAGAGGGAAAAATTCAACACTGGGGCAAACAGGACATGTCATAGTTTTTTAAATGGTATAAAGAACAAAAAAGTGTCATCACATGCAGTAGGAAAATAAAAGTCTTTGAGAGAACTGGGGTCAAGATTTAGACCTTAAAATCAGTGCCTTGAAAGTCCCTGGAGCAAAACTGATGTTTTATTCTGAGTTTCTCTTCTGACCTTGATAATCAGGTTAATTTGGGTTCATCTTAGTTTCAGAGATGGCTAATTTAAATATTTTTAGCAGATAGTACCTGGTTAAAAAAAAAAAAAAAAAAAAAAACCAAAACAAAACAGGGGCACCTGGGTGGCTCAGTAGGTTAAAGCCTCTGCCTTCAGCTCAGGTCATGATCCCAGGGTCCTGAGATCGAGCCCTGCATCGGGCTCTCTGCTCCGCAGGGAATCTGCTTTCTCCGCTCTCTCTCTCTTCCTGCCTCTCTGCCTACTTGTGATCTCTCGCTCTCTGTCAAATAAATAAAATCTAAAAAACAAAACAAAACAAAAACCCCAAACAAAACAAAAACATCAAATGCAAAAGGCTATTAGGAGAAAATCAAGTTTCCTTTTCATTTTGCCCTTCAGTCTCCCAGTTCTCCTTGGAGGTATCCATGGTAGTATTGTTACTTATGTTTTAATAGACTAGTTTATACATAGAGTATCTCTGGAAAGGTAGTATATACAAAGTTATACATTTTAAGGCTTTTGATACTTCCTGATAAATTCCTTTTCAAAATGGTTACTTACCTCAGTTTATGGTGGCAGTACAGTGCTAGTTAGGAAGATTCCATTTTTATTTCTACTAATCTGAATATTCTTTCCTTAATATCGGATATCCAGTATATTTCCTCTTGTGTATATTGTCTGCTTATGTCTTTTGGCATGCCATTCATTTTGATTGGAGTTGTCCTTTATGAGATTTATTTTGGCAGCCTTTTGTAGTTGGTTGTTTTACGATAGTCTGGATTTGGGGAGAGAAGTTAAAGTGCTTTTGTAACATTTATGCTAAGAGGTATGTGAACTGAACAAAGGTGGAGGCAGGAGGGGAAATGAGGTTAAATGCTTGAGGGAGAAATTTAGAAGATTTGGAAAGTGGGTGCAGTCCAGGATGACGTCAAGGTAAGTTAGAAAAGGATTAGTGCTATTAAAAATAAGGTGTGATGTGGAAATAACTAGATTTCTGTGGAAAAATGAGACTGTTTTGGGTAGGTTAAGAGTGAAGAGGATCCAGGTTGAACTAAGCTATCCAGGAGACTTGTGGCTAGAGCTCAAGAAGCAGAAGATAAAGAGTTACAAATATCTGATTTACTGAGAGGATTCTTTTGAAAGGTTGGCAGTGGATGAAATTGCTGAAGGAGACATTTGAGAATAGACCTGTGGACAGGGAGTCATGTAAGAGGACAAGCTTGGGAAGGGTCAGGGGAATCATGAACAGCTAGGATGGTAGATTGGCATGCTTGCCAAGAAAAGCAGGGGATGTAAAGAAAAAAGTTGCAGGCATCAGAGTAAGAAAAGGTCATTAGGTTTGGTAACTTGGAAAAGATACATTTATGGGAAAAGATAATAGTTTATGGGAATCAGGAAACTTGTTTTTCCCAAACAACTTTATTTAATTATTTATTTATTGGTCTTTTAATTTATTTTTAAATTATTTTTATTAACATATAATATATTATTTGCTCCAGAGGTACAGGTCTGTGAATCATCAAGCTTATACATTTCACAGTACTCACCAATAATAGCACATACCTTCCCCAATGTCCATCACCCAGCCACCCTATCACTACCCCCCACCCCCCCAGCAACCCTCAATTTGTTTTGTGAGATTAAGAGTCTCTTATGGTTTGTCTCCCTCTGGATCCCATCTTGTTTCATTTTTTTCTTCCCTATCCGTCCCCGCCCCGACCTGTCCCGCCTCTCAATCCAAACAGCTTTATTAAGATAGAATTCATTTATTATATAATTTATGCACTTTTAAAGCGTACAACTCAGTGGTATTTAGTATATTCAGAATTGTGCAACCATCACCACAATCAATTTTAGAATATTTTTATTGCCACCAAAAGAAAGCCTGCCCACATTAGCAGCCACTCTCCAATTCCCCTTTAGCTTCCCAGGCCAAGGCAACAATTAATCTACATCTGTCTCTTTAGATTTGCGTACTCCGAACATTTCACATAATTGGAAACATGTAGTATGTCTGACTTCTTTCACTGTTTTCAGGGTTCATTCATGCCATAGTATGTATCAGTACTTAGTTATTTTTTTATGGCTGGTTAATGTTCCATTGTATGAATGTACCACATTTTGTTTAACCATTATCAGTTCATGGACATTTGAGTTCTTAACACTTTTTGACTATTAGGAATAATTCTGCCATAAATATCCATGTATAATTTTTTTGTGGACGTATTTTCTGTTCTCTTTGGTATATACCTGTGAGTGAAATTACTGGGTCATATGCTAACTTTTTGTTAACTTTTTGTTGCGACTATTGCAGAGGATGGACAAGTTGTCAGTGTTTTAGAAACAATAAAATGAATTTTAATATCGTCACTAGTGGGAAATTGCAAAATGTCCATTTTCAAGCATATTCAGAAATAAAGGCATTATAAAAAATGAGCTGTACAGTTGTTTTCTGTTGTGTAAAAACTGTAACATGCTTATACATTTCCTTTCACTGGAAATTTTGTGTGTTGAATGTTACTTCAAAGCTTAGCTGAAATGTTAGGCATTTTTCTTGCAGATCAGTATGTTGATGTAAATATGCTTCATCAATTTCAAATAATGATTTGTAATAATGAAATGAATACAAATGTGATAAAAAATAATCCCAGGAATATTTGATGTTGATCTACAATAATGATTTATTTTTTACTCCTTAGTCTGAACTCTAGAGATCAAATACTATAATTTTTAAAAAAAATTTGAATTACCTGTAATTTGCATGGCCTCAGAAGTTCAAGATCCAGAAAAACAAAAGCAAAAACAGAAAAACAAAACAAAGCAAAAACAGAAAAACAAAACAAAACAAAAACTTTTGGGGCCAGTATTGTTGGTTGGCCATGTTTTTGTCCATTCCCATCCTAGGTGGGATGCATGTTGAGAACCCTCAGCATATGGTATTTGCCCTCTTAGTGAAGTTTTCAGATGAGGTCTCATAGGCTTACTCTATTTTGGAACTTGGGATTTAGCTAGTTACTTCATGTTTCCATAAATAAATAAATGAATAAAAAAGTGTTTTTTTTGGGAAAGTTGTACAGATTTTTCAATATTGAAAGGTATAAACTCTGAACAATAAAATTTCCATTCCACCTTTGTCCATCCATCATTCAAATCTTCTTTGGGTGACCACTATTATACTATATTTTGGGGCATATTTTTCCAGATTTGTGCTTTGCATGTATACTTAGCTGTATTATTTTTTTCTCCCCTCCCTCAAAATTTGGCATTGCATATATTTCTGTAGTGTGCCTTTTTTACTTACCAAAACTATCTGTAAGATTAGTCAATCTGTATTGTATATCAAGAATATTGTCATTTTTTTTTTCCAGTGGCTGCTTTTATTTTAACTACTTACATCAAGACATATTGTTGGTTCATATCTTTCAGAATGCATTTGTAATTTTGATTGATTTTGCCAGAATGCTCTTGTTGAGTTTTGTCATCTTATGATGCCACTAGCAGTTGTGTGAGAATTCTTGTTTCTCAGTAACCTCAAAACCTGATACCATTTTGATGTTGGTCATCCCAAGTTAAAAATGGATGTAGTTTTATTTTGTATCTCTCTTTTGAGTGAGATTTAGCATCTTTTGATCTGTTTACACTGTTCTACAATTTTTCTGTTAACTGGGATTTGCCCATTTGCCCTTTGTTGTCTTGTTTTAGTCATTTGTTGGAATTCTTTATTTACTAGGCCAGTCAGACCATTAATGGGTTTAGAGTTAAATGAAAGCTAATGTTAGAGTAGAAGTTGCTTCCTTTCTAATTGAAATGCCATATTGCAGTGCTTCTCAGACCATCTCTGGTGTAAAAGACCAGCTTTAAAAAATTTTTCAGTCCATTGTTGACTATTTTTTACAAAATGTAAAACAACAAAAACTAAAACCAAAAAAAAGCCAAGCCCCAAACAAAACTGAAATATAGAACCATGAATGAAAGATAAAAAAATAATGGAATATTATGCAGCCATCAAAATTTGAACTCTTACCATTTGCAATGATGATGATGGAATTAGAGGGTATTATGCTAAGCAAAATAAGTGAGTCAAAGAAAATTATTATATGATCTCCCTGATATGTGGAATTTAAGAAGCAAGGCAGAGGATCATAAGGGAAAAGAGGAAAAAATGAAACGAGAAATCGAGAGAGGGAGACAAACCATAAGAGACTCTTAATCTTAGGAAACAAACTGAGTGTTGCTGGAGCGGTGTGGGGGTGTGGGATGGGATAAAGGGATGATGGACACTGGGAAGGGTTTGTATTGTAATGAGCACTGGGTATTGTGTAAGACTGATGAGTCACAGACCTGTACCCCTGAAACAAATAATATATGTTAATTAATTGAATTTAAATAGAAAAGAATAAAAATAAAAGCTCAATTTTATTATATTTAATGGATAATATTGCTTCAAAAATATAAACAAGAAGGTAAAAATATAAAAAGTGTACACATTGTTGAAAATGTGCATATAAACCAATTATTATATGAATAAAATAAGTCTCTTACAAACTGGTAGCAAACCCTGATCTGCAGACCACACTTTGAGTAACACAATTTTTTGGGATTAGGCAACTAAGTCACTTTTTATGCTACTATTTATGTTTTATATTGGCAAAGAAAGACTTACACCCCTCCCTACTTCTCAGTTTAGAATAGGGTATAGAGTTTATCTAAAAGTGTGAAATTAGGTGTCTTTTTTTTTTTTAAATATTTTATTTATTTATTTGATAGAGATCACAAGTAGGCAGAGAGGCAGGCAGAGAGAGAGGGAAGAAGCAGGCTCCCTGCCGAGCAGAGAGCCTGATGCGGGGCTCGATCCCAGGACCCTGAGATCATGACCTGAACTGAAGACAGGCTTTAACCCACTGAGCCACCCAGGCGCCCCGAAACTAGGTGTCTTATTGTGGTAATCATTTCACAGTATGTGTGTGTGTCAAATTGTTTTGTACACCTTAAAATTATACAGTTTTATATGTTATATCATAGTAAAGCTGGGGAAGAAAAAGTTAGCTGTAATATAGACTTTATATCGAGCCTTGGTGGTGTTAATCAGCATCACTAGTGACTCTAGAATGTCCCAGAGATTATTAACATTTGGATTGAAGGAAGTAGAAAGTGATATTTAAGTTATTTTGAGGTTTTCTTCAGTTTAAATAAAATGAAAGATAAAATTCCTCTGGACTGCATATGAAGTCTTTTTACAACAGTTCTTTTGTTTATATGATTTTAAGTAAGTATTGTTTGTGGGCAGATTTAAATCCTAACCTTTTTCATATTCTTTGTATTACCCAGTTAAGTAACTTTAAAATTAGGTTTTTGGAATGTTATCTTTATACAAATTTGTATAATTTATGTGTATGTTAGTGAAAGAAATGTATACCATCTTTGCCTGTTTTTCTTTAGGGTAATTCCTCTCCTGCAATTACTTTTGGATGGAAGTATGTACTTTTCCCAATAGAAGATGGTAATCTCAGAGAATGACCATGGAGAAGGGGATGAGTTCTGGAGAAGGGGTGCCTTCCAGGTCATCTCAGATTTCGACTGTTAAAATAACAGTCAAAGAGTTGGAAACAAAGCAGTCCCATAAGGAGAAGCGAGGGGGCTTTGTGTTGGTACATGCAGGTAAGCTCTAAGTGGGCGAGTTGGAAGATGAAAATAAAGTTGATTTTTTCGCCCCTTATCTTGAAGTATACTGAACTGAATTTCATATATGTAGGAGGCAAACTGCCAGAGAGGAGTTGGAACCAAAGGGATTGACTGCAATATAGGTCTCTCCTGCTTCCTGCTTGAAAGATCTTATAATTATAGCTCTTCCTATGTTTTCTTCACTTCTCTACCCCATTATTTACTTTTACCCCATATAATAGATATAATTAGGTAGTATTAAAATCAGGCAAAGTAATTTCTTAAACTCTGGTTTGTGTTTTAAAAATGATGCTGCTGAAAAATTTTATTGACTGCATATTTGACTATGGCTATTTACTTAAAAAAGATTTTATTTATTCATTTAAGAGAGAGAGAGCACTTGTGTGTGGGAAGAGCAGAAGAGGAGGTGAGGGGGGGAGACAGTATCTCAAGCAGACTCCATGCTGAGCAGGAGCCCAGTGCAGGGCTCTATCCCATGATCCCCAAGTCATGACCACATCTGAAATCAAGAGTTGGATACTTAATTGACAGAGCCACCCAGGCACCCAAACTATAGCCATTTTAGAGTATAATAGTAACGTAGTCATAGAGCTAATTTGCCTTTTTCATGTTATAAGTGAGGAAGAGAGATTAAGTAGCTTCAGCCACACGGCTAGGTTGTGCTAGGGCCAGGTTGAGACCTGTAAGTGGGCCTTAAAGTCCCAGTGTAGCACTTTTGACAATACAGAGGACCTGGAGGACAGATGCAGTGAACTTCAACCCCTAGGTCCCCAATCATTTGAAGACTTGGGTTTCAGGGGCACCTTGGTGGCTCAGTGGTTAAGCCTCTGCCTTTGGCTCAGGTCATGATCTCAGGCTCCTGGGATCGAGCCCCGCATCAGGCTCTCTGCTCAACAGGGAGCCTGCTTCTCCTTCTCTCTCTGCCTGCCTCTCTGCCTACTTGTGATCTCTCTCTCTGTCAAATAAATAAACAATAATCTTTAAAAAAAAAGGGGGGGTGGTTTGGGTTACAGAGTAGTGCATCTCTGCTCAGGTCTGCCCAGCAGACTTTTTTTTTTTTCCCTTAAGTCTTTTTTTTTTTGCTTGCATTTACTTACAATTCATGACTTCTGTGAAGAGAGAGGGAATGGCTAGATCTCCTTTTAACTTTTCTCAGATAGTCAGGCAGGGTGGAATCAAGATTAACTTTGATATGGGGTAAGGAGTAGAATTGTGTCTTCTTGTCAAACTGGTGTCATGCCTGGTCATTAAGCTTTGGCTGTATATGGACTAGATGACTTTGGAAGTCTTACTGTACCTATTCCAGGAGAATCAGAAAACCCAGGTTCAATTTGCTTTTCTTTCAAAAGATTTTACAAAGAAATGAAGTACATTTTAGAAATAACCCAGTTAGAAGTAGACTTGGAAGCAGAACCCTGCCTTCTACTACACCATGTTGGTGCATCTTTAATGGTACCCAGTGAGTTATTTCATTCAGAATGAGTATGTGACAAATGTACAAGAAAGGTTTGACATTTGTAACATGCAGCAACATAGAACTTTTGATTAGTTGGAAAGCATTGCTTTCTATGACTATCATGGTGGTATCCCTCTTCTTTTAGACACTCACTAAGTGGGAATGGCTCCTAGATGAAGTTGGTGCTGGGGGCCAGCAGTAATAGGCGGAAATCTGGGTTATGGCAGGAAAATACCTGGATTAAGATCACCCTCTCCTAAGTTAACAGAAGGGCAGATAGACTGATTATGCAGAAATATGTCTTACACATTTAAGGTACAAAATTTCAGTTCCTCATCCACTGTAGAGATTTTAATGTTTTTTTTCTTAAACTAGGGGAGACTTGCCCAAATGTCAGTCATTTGATTTTAAGATTTCTTGACTTTTCCTAGATCTATATACTACTTATACTGTTTACCTCATATTTAAAAGCTGAAAACTTAACTTAAAACTTGAAAGATGAAACTTGTCTTTACTTAAATGAAATGTCAGTGTCACTTGCATGAGGAGAAAATAACTTTAAAATAGTGCAAGCAAAACAGTGTGATTAAATTTTAGCTGAATCCTGTCATATGTCAGTGGCTTAGATCCTGAGGCTATCTTCCCTTTGTTAGATAGAGAAACTACAAAGTGCTAACCAGATATGAAAGATGTACTGTAGCCGTGCTGAGACTTTTCCCTTATTCAAAACGAAGCATTTGTATGTTAAATCCTATTAAAACTGTCAACCATCCTCTAAAGTTACCTACTTAGTAGTAGTGTTCCATGATTTGGGATATATTGCTGAAAGATTGGGGCCCCCAGATCTAAGATGACAGACATGTTAGAAGACCATGAAGAGAGGCCTGTTAAATATTGGTGCAGGCTCTCTGAGGTTTCAGAGTTCTCCTGAGAAATAGGATTAGAATAAGGGGTTCCTGTTGGTTTGGCATTTTTTCTGTCCTCCTGGGTCCCTGACTGATATATTCACGAGCCATTTCTTTCTTTGGTCTGAGGAAAGGTGGGGTAAGTTTATGTCTGAGTCTGTAGACCCACTTGAGGAACCTTGAGGCTTAGAAACACAGTTCTTAACCTTCCTTCTGTTGGACCCCTGTGGGACCTTGGTGTTTAGGTGAGGGGGGACATTCAGAGCTCTGTTAAAGAACTTTGTTTAGAAGCCTAACCATCAAGAAAATTTAAGGGCCCTTTAAGGGCTCTTGGTTTCTTTCTTATTTAGATTATTCTCAAATCTCTAAGTAAGCAAGTATTAAAACTCTTAGGGAAACAAATTTCAGAGCGAGTCTCTTGAGGCAGTTGTTGGGTGTTTAAGAGATGGGGACTACTGGGATTTCTAATAGGCTGATTGAAATATGCTCTCACCGAGGTTTCAGAGACACGGTGGGCTATATTCCCACAGTGAGAGGACATAAAAAGTGTGCATGGGAATGGTGGTATTTGGTAGTTGTGGAGAGGTGGGATGTAATACTCCTCAACCTCAAATGTTATTTAGACACTACCTAGTTTTTTGAAGTTACTCTTAAGAATTCAGAATTCTGAACAGTACTTTGCCAAATGGCAGACACTTTCTAAAGGTCAATAGAAAGGAACTTGAAGGAACTCTGTCCCTGACACCTCCTAGGTTATCAACCCCAGACCAAAAAATCTCCTGGCTTTGGAGAAAGGTTTTTGAAAGATGGTCTTGGTGGAGGCTGTTTGGGAATACGAGCTATTTCTAGTATCTCTGGCAGGAAAATAACCTTTGAAAAAGGAGGTAAGACATGGCATAAAAAAGGCTTATGTGCAGAAGGAATCTATTAGAGTTTGAAAACTCCGTACATGTAGGACAATAGCTTTATTTCACCAGGAGAGCATCAGTTTGTATGAACTGTTTATATAAGTAAAATCTCTAATATTTTGATGATAACTAACAACTGGTTGTTTTTTTCCCTACTGCAGGTGCAGGTTATCATTCTGAATCCAAAGCCAAGGAATATAAACATGTATGCAAACGAGCTTGTCAGAAGGTATGAACAGAGTGTGTCTGATGGAAACATTTTAGTTTTGGCCAGCAAGCAGCCTTTTTTTTTTTTTTCTTTTAAAAGATTTTATTTATTTATTTGGCAGAGAGAGAGAGATCACAAGTAGGCAGAGAGGCAGGCAGAGAGAGGGAGAAGTAGACTCCCTGTTGAGCAGAGAATCCAATGTGGGGTTCCATCTCAGGACCCTGAGATCATGACCTGAACCGAAGGCAGAGGTATAACCCACTGAGCCACCCAGGCGCCCCTACCAACAAACAGCTTTACCTTGAAATTCAAAATGTTAAGGTTTGACTTCTAAGATGGTCTTTAGTTTTGACCATGAGCTTATTTTGCTCATATTTGTGGGGTGTCTTTTTTGTTTTGTTTTGTGTTTTTTATTCTCCAAATGATACTTAGACCTCTCCCTTCATTTCCCTGCTTAAAGTCTGTATTTCTGGAATTGTGGGCATGTAATTATATATCTTTTAATCTTTGCAAAGGCATTGAGCTCCATTGAAGGAGTAGGGAAAACAGTTCAAAGACAGCTGATGTGTCTTTCTGTGAAGAGAAGAAAATAAATAATAAAGAATTAAAATGGATGCTTTTCTTAGGGAGATTATCCTGTGCTTTTTCCTTCTGTTTTTCATTATGTAGTTTGTATCGTAGCAAATTCATTGTCATTCCTGAGTTTAGCTTTGCTCTTGGTCTCAGTTGTGCTTTTTTTCTCTTTGGCTTTGAGGTTTTGCTAAATTGTTGACTTAAATCTGGAGGCAGGAATGGATTCAGAAGAAATATTGTTTGTTTTTATTTTGATCTTGACTATATATTCTTATTGGCAAAGCTTCCATTACTTTTTATGCAAATATAACTTTAGTGGCTAGTATATCAAGTAAATACGGGTCTCTTCCAGCTCATCATTTATAATTAAATACTATTTGAAAGAAAGATTATGCTTTATTAGAGATCCAAGCTTTTTCTTACGAGTGAAATCACATAAATAAATAAGAATATTTTGTTATGGGGATTTTATTGTTTTTTTGAAATTTACAATAAAGCTAAAAGTTCTCTAAACTATTTCATATTTTTTAATCTTAATTTTCAAAGTTTAAGATGTTTACATCATCTGAAAAAAGTAAGTTTTATATAACTATAGTCTTAGAATCCTAATACATTTGGAATGAATACTCAGCCTCCTCAATTTACACAGTGAATGAACTTCTTAAAAGTTTAATGAGAAATATAACTCTTAGCTTTTGAGCATTTTCTCTGTTGACTAAATTGGAGCTTTAGTCGTTCATTTAGAGATCAGTTTTCCTTCTTTCTCTTTCCTTTATACTCTAGAAGTAAGGTGATTTTGTGGGCCTTTACTCTCTATAGTTTATATTACAAAAGAACATGATTTTTTAATCTCAATATATTATACAGTAATCTTCCCTTATCCAAGGAGGATATGTTTCAAGATCCCCAGTGAATGCCTGAAACTGCATATGTACTGAACCCTATATGTACTTTTCCTATATATACATACCTTTGATAAAGTCTACTTTATAAATTAGGCACAGTAAGAGATTAAAAACAGTAATAATAAAATAGAACAGTTACACTGTGTGTGTATAAAGGTTGTGTGAATGTGGTCTCTTTCTCTGTGAAAATATCTAACTATACAGTACTCACCTCTTCTTCTAGGGATGATGTGAGATGATAAAATGCCTCCATGATGGGATGAAGTGAGTGAATGACTTAGGGATTGGGGCATAGTGCTAGGCTACTCTTAACCTGATATTATGTCAGAAAGAGGATCATTTCCTTCTGGACCGCAGTTGACTGGGTGTAAATGAAATGGGATAAGTGGGAACCACTTGTAGGACCAAAAACATTTTGTCACATGTATGTGTCCATCTAAAGATTCTGAAGTATTTCTGTGACTGAGAGTCATTGTTTTTTATAGTTAGGGGTGTGGAGTGTAGTAGCAGTAGGAGATGTTATTAGCTTAGTCTGATATTCAATTATGTATATAAAATATGAATTATGAGAATATTTATTTTTTCTTTTTCCAAATAGTTATTTAAATTCCAGTTAACATACAGTACAGTATTAGTTTCAGGTGTAGAATTTAGTGATTCATCACTTACATACAGCCGCTGGTGCTTACCACAACAAGCATCCTCCTTTGAATTATCAGGATATTTAAACCAAACTAAATTGACATAATGTCTGTGGCTGTTTTTGAATTGCCATGTGATAAATGAGGCCCATTCATTTACTAAATCACCTGCACTTTGCGTTTAGTGGCTAAATTTTTATTCATTGTCTTAATTTGAGTGATAAGTGAACTGTATCATGAAGTATCTTGAAAAAAGCCCGTGCTTGTTGTAAATCTAAATAGGTTATGTCTTGAAGTATGGAATGGAACTAGTGACCAATTTTTATTAACTCTAAATGTCTGCTACATTTCTTTAAGGTTTTGGATAGTTTCTGGTGTTTGGGGAGTTGTGGTTTTACAATGAATAATCTCCCCCCTTGGTTTCATAGGCAATTGAAAAGCTACAGGCTGGTGCTCTTGCGACAGATGCAGTGACTGCGGCTCTGGTGGAACTTGAGGTATTTCTCTTCTGTGTTTTATTTAAAATATTTGTCAGTTTATGTTCATTATGCTTCAGTGACATGAAAATGTTGAGTTAGTTAACCATCAATTATATGACTAGTGTTTCCCAACTGTATTAATAAAGTTATGAAGAAACCTGTGACAGAGGGTCAGGTTTTGTTTTCACTGGGGACATCTCCCCATCCTTCTTTTTTGTGAGCTTCATGAATACCAAAGTGATTGGTGTTTAGATACTTAAATTTTCTTGTTATGTTCAGTAGGAAGATTCCTGAAGTTAATTCCCCTTCCCCAAAAGTATTACACGTTTTCTTGTCCAGGAAACAAAAAAATTACAGCTGTTTATAAGTGTCTAAAATAGAAGGGGAAGTTTCCTCATAAACCTAACAGATTTGTATCCTGAAGCCATGCTGTATGAAATGTGTCTTGTCCAGTGTGATTAACTTGGTTTCTGGTTAACTGAAGACATGGAGAAATTTGGTGGGGAGGCTTTCAAGGTCACTGTACTTGTATACTGTATAGGGAGGGACTGGAACTTTGAGGATAAATTTGTCCTGGAGATATTGAGGCCTTCAGAAGACTGCCTTTGTTGCTCAGACTTAAAGAAGATAGATTGTGTCAGTCTGTATAGAGGATTATAGTGAACAAATAGTTTTCTAGTTGAGAAGACTGCCTGGGAAATCAAGATATGAAAATAAAACAGTGATGAGTTTGAGATAAGAGGTAGATGGAGTGGGTCTTTCCAAGTTGACTGGATTGTGGCCCTTTTGTTTAGGTTCTCATATCAGAGCACCTACCCAGTCATGCCAGGCCTTTCTTTTCTTTGGAAATTTCTTTGGAAATTGCTCAGGAGTTTATGAGACATCCTGGCCATGTTTTCTGTATATTCCCCTGCTTAGTTGTGGAGCTACACTTTTGATCATGCTTTGTAGATTTTAATCTCTCCTGTTAATGCCTTCAGATGGGTCCAACTATAGCCGAGGAAGGTGAACATCTAAGATGGGTACAAGTTCTTTTGTAGTTTGGTTCCTGAGACATCTGACTTGGGATATGTAGTCCCTTCCTGTTTGTGACTGATGCATATTATACCAGCTCTACCAGCCCTTAGCCTGGGGCACCTCACAGATTCTCCTTGAGTCAGTTTTTCCATCTATTATATGGGGGTAATTCCTATTTCATAGAGTTCTAAAGATTGAGTTTAACATATGACAAGCCCTGAGAAGTTAGTAATTATTACTAATATGAAGTGCTTTGGAAATGATATATATGAGGTAAATATTTATGGTGACTATCAATGAAATGTTTTTACAATGTCAAGAAAAGGTCAACTATATATTGTGGATGAAAGGAGAAAAGTGCTCTAAGAAAGAAGATTGATATACTTACCATGGGATCTTACCTTTACTCAAAACACAGAGAAAGCTTCATCTAACTTAATTCAATTGTTAATTGCAAATCACTCTCCTTTGCGTGTAAGAGGATGTCCTGAGATTATCATTATCAGTGGTGCATAGATGGAGTCAGTGTGGATCCATGGAAAGAAAAAGAAGGTTAATGAGTAGCTGGGAGATAATACTGTAATGGCAACTGTGACTACAAAATTGACTAAATTAAGTTTTACTTTTCTTTTCATCTTAGAATAACTTTAATTTTCTCAAGTCATACTTTATATCATGTTGAATATTTTATTACATTTTTCTCCAGTGATGAATCAATCATACTTTTAAAGAATTTACCTGTTTATGCTTAAAAGTGATTAAAAATACATTCTGGAATAGTAAGTTAATCATGAGTAAGTGAGCTCTATAGTTTTGAATGATGACCTCTGTTTTTTAAGAGCGTGGATAGGAAGTTCTTTTTTAAACAAACTTGTTTTATTATTTTTGACTGGGCTTTGTTACACAAATAATGGGAGTACAGGAGTGAGTTTAGTATATTTCTCTTCCCCCACCCCCACTGTTAAATTTGGAGAAGAATTTCAATTAATTATCTTTAAGAATCATTTTGATGTGGAATCTTTGAGGTATCTTAGTAGTTTAAAGGCTAAGGTCACTGGAAGAATTTTCCTAAATCTTAAGAATTATGTTGGAAGTCATGCTTGTACTGCCCCCTGCAGTTTCGGTTGCTTTGATTCACCACCTTTAAGCAAGGTGAGGTTTTCAAGAGTTCAGTTGGAGTATTGTAATAGTTCGGGTCAATGGAATGATACAAGGAAATCAGATTCTAATATTTTCTGTACTTAGAAAATTAAAAGTAACAATCTTAAGTCCTTTCAGCTTACTGAAAAGCCCCAGAGAGTTTGGTTTATAATGTATTACATTTAATTTGAGAGTACCTACTTTTCTTTTCTTTAGTTTTGACCAATCTATTCAGTCAAGCTAAGTCTTGTCCTGATTGCTGAAATCATACCTTTTTTTTGGACTTTGGGATGTACTTTTTTTGGGTACAAAAAGCCCCTTATTTTTTAAACTTAGGCAGAATTCCTTGAACACTTCATTAACTGTGGGCTGAAGTGCCTGAAATGGTTTAATGGTCCTTACTGGCTAGAAGGGGTATCTGGCCTGTATTTAAGGAAAAAAAATATATACATATATATATTTAAAAAAAAATACATATATATATATAGATATATGTATATCTATATATCTATTTATCTCTGTGTGTGTGTGTGTGTGTGTATATATATATATATATATATATATATATATATGTGCACCTGGGTGACTCAGTCATTAAGCGTCTGCCTTCTACTCAGGTCATGATCCCAGGGTCCTGGGATCAGGCCCCACATCAGGCTCCCTGTTCCCCGAGAAGCCTGCTTCTCCCTCTCCCACTTCCCCTGCTTATGTTCCTGCTCTCGTTATCTCTCTCTCTGTCAAAGAAATAAATAAAATTTCAAAAAATATATATACATATGAGAATTTGCACTTACCCAAAGAGTCAAAAGTACACTGATTTCAACTCCATGCCATAGGGGAGGAAGAGACAAGGTAGAAGAAATTTATTGGTATAGCCACATGCACACTTATGCAGGCCATCTAAACACATCATTTTTGACCTTTTCTTAGAAACCGATTACCTTGTGTAGTTTCATTACCCTTGTTTACTACTACAGACAAGTGATGTCATCCTAAGACTACCATTTCTGGACAGTAGAGGGATCTTTGTCATTTAAAGGAGTGGGGAGGTGAGTGCATAAAATCTGCCCGTTAAACTTACCAGCTTCTCTCCTCAGGATTTTGGGAAGGAAGGTGGCCACTTCATTTGAGGCGTGCTCTACAGTATGGGAATGAAAATGATATGACACCAAAGTGCATTTTGTTTATCTTCAAAATGTAAGGAGGGAAATGGAAAGGCTAGTTTATAGATCGTATTTTAATTTACTGTTAAACTGATTTGGCCCTATTGTTTCACTTAGCTGTTTATAGCTTTTTTGAGATTGTCCTTACAAACTGATGGAAAAGTGACTTCTATCTTTTGGATAGTGCAGTTTTGATCTCATGATAGTGGAGAAGAGGTATTGTGAAGCATCTTGATCTTCTTATCTGGGGCTATTCATTTGGAAGACAGTTCTTTTCATGGCTGCTTTGGAATAGTTTTGGTTCAGGTAGCGGCAGTGGATTATAAACTCTACACCATAATTTTGCACATTTCACATGGTATAGCTTCTGATATGAATTTCTTCTTTGAGGAAATTGGTTATAGCTCTGGATGAGTCTACTTAACTTAGAAAGTGTGTCACAGATTCTGATGGAAAACAGGCTTCTTGTAAAATCCTTACTGAAGCTTCTTTTGCACATCAATGTTTTTCTGAGAAAATGTTAATTAATAATAATTTCTAATAAGGAATTCCTTTCTAATAAGGAATCATGGATGAAATGTGAATGACACACTTTTGAGAGGTCATTTGTAGTCATGCATGAGAAAACTGATGAATCTGGCTGAGAGTTTGAATTATGTAGGCTTTCAGAGATTTTGGTCAATTCATTTTGAAAACTATTTTGGTAGATAGAATACTGTGTATTAAAAATTGTGGTTATTTTGGTAGATAGTTATTTTGGTAGATAGAATACTGTGTATTAAAAATTGTGGTAGATATAGCTTTGACATTTCATATAGTGAGAGGCAGCTTGCACAGTCTCCTTTGTTAAAAAATGTTTTGTTGAGTTTATATTATTCTAAGTGGACACCGCAGTTCTTATGTTGACTTAATTTGATTAATCCTTTAAGGCTCCCTATGATCAAGGGAGATGGTAAGTCATGGCTGAAATTTGTTTATTGTCCAAATGCTTTAACATTTAAAGAACAGATTATATCGGGCACATGTTTTTATATCTGTTTTGCTAGAAGCTGTTGTCTGTGGGTCTCTGTTTAATCCAATATGATGCTTGCTTATAAACTCTAGGAAAGTTCTTTAAGAAGTAACTTCTTATAGATGGCCAATAGTTTGGGATATGAGAGGAAAAAAACTGTTTGGATTATGACATATTTATATTATTATATATAATATCATTACACTTTTATCTGTCTCTATATCCTCTTAGACCTAGAGCCAGCTCTGCATGCATTTCTTTAAGGCAGGGATCTCCAGAATGTCATCACTGTTGACTAGTCTGTTGTTGGTGCCCCCAATCAAGCCTCTGTGCAGCTGCAGGATTAGGCCACATCCCCTGTTCTTGGCCTGGCATTGTAAATGTGTGCCACAGGGAGGGAGAGAGAGAGAGAGCGAGCATATAAGGCCTGCCAGTCCTTGAAATACTTGGTGGTCGTGGAGATGGTATGGATTGCTCCTGGCATATGCGTATATCTAGGATGGAAGGGGATTTGGGAATGGCTGATATACCCAACTTCCTCTCAACAGACCTGTTTGCAAGTTTGCTTGTGGAGTTTCTTTGTGAGTAGACACTTAACCACATCCTGCCACATACCCTACTCAGTGTTTTTTTTTGTTGTTGTTGTAAAAAATGGGACATTTGTTTTATAGATGTTTCTGTTTATTTGGGAGGTTGGAAGAATATGTAAATAAATGAGCATCTCCATTTTTCTGAACATTTTTGGTTTGCAGAGATCATCTTTTCATAAGCAGAGGGTAGCTGAGTATTTCAGTGGTTCCTTGCTTCCTCCTCCCTTCCCCTCCCATGAGGCGTTGAACACACTGGAAGACAGTTTGAGGCATTTAGCTCACATATATTCAAGTGTCCATTAACTATAATATGACTGATGAGTCTAATTTTAGACCTAACACTCTTGAAAGTCTCATTTTTCTCTTCAATTTATAATATCTTTTATTCTCTGTAATGTGGGGAGGACCTGTTTTTGTGTATTTGAAGCAAGGAGTTTTACTTTTTATCCTCTGTAGTACTTAACCTGTTTTCATTGCATGAAGTGTGAGTTTTGTCTTTAGATTTTCTTTTTCCTTTTTTTTTTTCCCCCCAACTTGGTATCATTGATTATTTCGGTCAAAGACCCCATTTTGCCCATCTGTTTAGCATTATTTCCAGTGGTGCTTCAGTATTTCTGTGTATTCCAGCTGTTTATAGAGTCTTTATGTTTCTCTGCATTTTTTTTTGTTTTATTTTTTGAGGTGTACATACACAGTTACACTTCATGGAGTTGCATCCAGCCAAGTATCCATGTTCTTCTTGTGAAGAGGCAGAGAAAATCACCTCTCCCAAGAATTTCCACCTTCTGACCAAGGGAAATGTGTCCTGAAGAGCTGTACGCAGATGGGAGGCAACTTGTTTGCTTGTTCTGCTGCTAGAGCATTGATTTAATTAGAAGACAGGCTGTGGGTGGCCATGTGCAGACAAAGAAGCACCAGACATGTCGAGCCCAGTTAGCCTGGGACAGTAAAAGTAAGTTACACTCTTTTTAAAACACTTTTGAGTAGTGATGCTAATTCTTGCCTTTAGTACTTAGGGGCAACTTGTAACTTACTGTTTGTGTTTATACAGTGGGTACACCTGTTCTTTTCTGAGGACCCTAGAAATTAAATGTGCTTTCTAGCACAAAGTACCTGCTTAATGGAAAAGCAGTGATTTTTTTTTTCTTTAAAATTTTTTTAGAATAAAAAGCAAACTGAATCAATTATTACATTCTGATTTAATTTTACACTACATCAAAACTGTGTATTAGTTTTTGGTCAAGTCAAAACACTGAAGTATAGAGCTTATTATGTTTTACTTTGTACTTATGGGAACATGAAACAGTTTCCTCTTTTTTCTAGCCATTTCTTGATAAGTTGTGTGGACCTTATCAGATGTATTCATCTTGGTTGAATCTAGAAGATATGGCCCAAGACTAGACTTAGCAGTTCCTGTGGAGCATGTAGTTTTATATGTGAGCCCTCATTTTGCTCTTGGAATTGGTACTCTCCAAGAACATATTACATTTTGGAATTCAGTTTTGAGCTACTTAAAGCTGCATTTGGTAGTACAATGGAGTTGGTGGTAATCTGTGTTTTGGCTGTGTGGAAGCAATTTAGACTTATGAATTGAGTCCTGTATGTCCTAAGATATAAGATTCATTGGCCCTTATATTTGTAGCAGTGTGACTATTGAATCATTTTGTGCGTGTGCATGTGTGTATTTGGGTCATCAATTTTATAATCGAATATCTACTGTTGTTTTTTTTTTTCTACTTTCTTGTAATTTCTGGGCTAAGAAGCTTTTTCTGTGTTGAACATTATCACAGGCTGATATCATGAAAGACTGCCCTCTGATTTTAAGTTTTTGCCCCTTTTCCCAGATTTATTTAGAATCTGGAAAGGAATGAAGAGACTTACATGATTTTTAGGAATCCCAGCAGGATCACATCCTAATTCCCACTCCAAAGCAGGACAAAATATTGCTTCAGTTTTCTTTCATTCATATTCTCTCTGTTCATCTCTCTCCAGTTCTTATGTGTGTAGTAGATTTTACCTAAATGTTAGAATAATGCAGGATCGCATCCCACTATAGCGGAGCAAACAATTTATAATTAAATTCTAGGTATCCCAGTTGATGAAAGTTCTTTGGTCATTCCCACTGCCAGGGAATTGTTACTAGTTGTCATTCTCACTTAGGGTCTAGCCTCCTGCATGGTACACACATTTCCTGGTAGTTCATGACACGCTTATTATACTAGAACGTAGGATATCAACACTGTTAACACTTGTTAGGCTTCTTAGAAAATCCAGAGTGAGGAACTTATTTATGTTTTCTTCTCTTGGAGTATGTGCAGATGTTAACATTTTCTAGTGTGTTGAAGTCATCTTAATAAAAAGAAGCATTATAGGTTACTACTTATAAGTTAGTAATCCCCCTTTCTCCCTTCCAATTCTCACCAGGTCCTCACCTCACATTTGATAGAAGGATGACTTAAGTCATTGTGATCCCATGGTCTGTTAGATTCTTTTTGAGTGATTTTTCCGTATTATTGTCAACATGGTTAAAAGGTGTAATTATTTAGGTTGAAGGGAAGTGTAAGTGGATGCCAAATTTAGCTCTACTAGAGAAACAGCTACATTTGTCTCTCCTATTGTAGCTCATGTGGAAAGGACAATCTCAGGTACTGTGTGTGCTAACTTCTTCCTGGACATGGTAAAGAATCCAACTAAAACAAAGTTTAAAACTATTTCAGATGTGCAAGTCTATTGGAGCCAATATTTTATTTTAGAGTTTTGTGTTATGTTTGACAAGTAACTCTTTGTACTGCAGTTCTGTGGCTTTCAATTAAAAAAAAAAAACCCATGAAAATAAACTGCTGTGATGTCCTTTTTCTGCTTAATTATGTTATATATTTATTTGCAAATTAGGCAGGTTAATAATAGAGGTTGAGTATAGAGGTGCAGTGCTTTTTTACTAAAGATATTTTTTGGTAATAAAGAAAAAAAATACTTCTAGTTTTTATCAAAATATTGTATGCCAGATCAACAGTTGCTCTAATGAACAAGTATCAACATTTATTGCAATTTTTATGACATTTCTAGAAGAGTTTGGATGTTTCATGAGGATCATAAAAAGCCTTAGTTCCTAATACATGTGCTATTGTATGTGAAGCTTTTTTCCCAATATAAAATATGTTGTCTTTCGTGTTATTGAAGCATTAAAGGAGTGAACTGTCCTAGATACTAAAACTGGTATTCAATGTAACATATTTGACTTAAATGTTCACAGGGTGTGATGCAAACAAATGCTCTTTCAATTTACATCCAGGAGAGCTAAAGTATTACTTTAACACATGTTAAAAGTAGAGCACTGTAACTATTTGGCTAGATATAATTCCAGGCTGTCTAAGTTGAGTAATTTCCCCAGGCATTCCAACTTTGATCAACCACAGCAAGAACTTTTAGCATGTCTGTAAAGCAGCCAGTGCATCTGTAAATATGTCCTGAGGTAGAGAGAATGCCAGAAAAAGAAAGAATACTTGCTGTCGTTAAGGAGCAGTTACAGAATGAAAATGGAAAGTTTTTTTGTTTCCCTAGGAACTTTTTTTAGATCATTGAGCCTCTGATGTCTAAGTATGCCCTGTGGTTCTGTATTAATGAATGAAAGATACTTCATTTGGGCCTAGTAAAAATGTTTTCTGGCTAACTGCTGCTGAAACTTATTGGTTAGAGTCCATTAATTCTTAACATTTCCAGTCTTTATTAATGTAATGTTAATTGGCTAAAAAAATCCAACATAAATAAGAGTGTATATCAGTCAAGTGTGTCTTGATTGTTTTTCATTGGCTAGTATTTGGGTGAAAGTATTGTCATATGCCCTGTTTTAGAGAATAATTCTAAAAACAGGCAGCAACATCACTATAGAAATAATTTCTTAATACCTTTGTTTTCAACAAAGGTGAAAATAGGTTTTTTGGGTTTTATTTTCAGTGACTTGAATATGAATTTGCAAATATCTATTAGTTTCTATATACAAACATTAACTAAGAATTTATAATGGTAAATTGCCCTGTGCTATGTTGGGAGCTGCATGTTTCCCATATTTTTGGACACAACATGCTCTTATCACATGGATATCACTTGCCTGGAGGTTTTTTAAGGAATTAGTAACTACTTGCCTGCTGGATATTAAATTGGACATTCTGGCTAGCTTTTTTCTGTCTTTGTTTTCTGTAGTCCCGTGATAACAAATATTGTGACTTCTAATTAGCTCCAGTTGTGAAAGTTCTGCTTTTTAAGTCAATATTATATCAAACATTAATTGAGGGGTGCCTGGGTGGCTCAGTGGGTTAAGCCTCTGTCTTCATCTCAGGTCAGGAGCTCAGAGTCCTGGGATTGAGCCCTGCATCGGGCTTGCTGCTCAGGTGGGAGCCTGCTTTCCCCTCTCTCTCTGTCTGCCTCTCTGCCTACTTGTGATCTCTCTCTCTCTCTGCATCAAACAAATAAATGAATGAATAAATAAAATCAATCAATCAGTCAATCAATCTATTGAAAAAAAAACCTGACATTAGGATGAATCCATAATCTTGTAATTTCTATATGGTAGATCCCTATGATCGTCCACATTTTTCAGTTACTCAAAACAAGGATAACACAGTTAAATAAAATTAACTAGCAGTAAAAACAACAAACAAACAAACAAACAAAAAACCTAGTAGCTTTACCTTCTCTTAATAGAGTGTTGTTGTTGTTTTTTTTCATAACTGGACAAAAGGCAGTATAATTGGTAGATTTACAGCTTTTAAGCCCATCCCCAATATCCTGAAAGAGGTGCAGAGAAATGGTGATTGGGCAAGTTGTGGAGGGTGGGTAGGGGAAGGGCAAAGTTTGGGTAAGCTAATTGTGATTTCATAGGCAAGGTACTCAAGTGGATTTCTGAGTTGGTTACCTTGTTATTGTTTGTTTGCCCAAGAATTTTTCTGTATATATTGTCCATCTGAATGCTATTAATTTCTTCAAATTTAATATTTGCTTGATTTCATGTGCCTGTTGCTTTCATCTTGAAATCTCTATAGTTCACACTGAGATGAGAGCCAGCTTTTATAAAACTATGTAGGATCTGGTATCTAATTTATAGATAGATTCTTACTATCCTTTAATTATTTTACCTGATTCTCTTTGTCATATTTTACATATTACCCGAATATTGATACCACTGCGCCCCCCCCATGTAACTGTGTAAGTTTTACATGTTTTTGTGTGTGTGTTTTGTTTTTTGAATTTTTCTGCTCCAAACTACTAGCCGCAAAGAGAGTATCATGTTTTATCATTTTGATAATGGCAGTCACTATTGGATTAAGTTGTAGATGAAGTTGATTAATAGTGATCAAGGAAGTCTTGAGAAAAATTCTAGGATTCCTCATTCTTCTTGTGGATTCTGGGGATAAAGCTTATCTGACTTGTTTGTAGGAGCAAAAAAGTATTATAAATTCCAGTCGTCATAATCAGAAGATATGTGGCATTCCTGACCACTAACCCGGCACTTCTTAGTAAATAAAGTGTGTTGACATGTAGTAGTTAGATTATAGGGCTTACTTCTGTATTTATTTTTCTTGTTTAAATAGCAAAAAGGAAGAATATTCAGTATTTTAAATATTCAACTAAGCATGAGAATGAAATCACGATTTGTTGTTTGGACTGGCATTTGTGTCAGAGAGCTTCTTTGTCTGGAATCTGTATTATATATTCAGTTTTCACTGAAGACTTAGCAAAGCTCAGATTTTGCATCAGAAGCTTGATACCTTACTAACTTGTGGGCCAGTGGTTGCAGAAGAGACACCTCATATGTTAATTGGCTCATAGACTAGTTTTAAAAATTGGAATTTGTTGCCAACATTTAAAAACTAGGAGACTCAAAAATCTGGATTTCAAACTTCTTTTGAAGAAAATAAGACCTGGCCACATGGAGCATGCATTCTCTCAGGGCTATAGTCTGCTAGGGCCGAATGACAGCTGCCATTTTTGGCACAGGAGGCTTTGTAATTAAGACTGTATTTCAGTTCAAGGTAAAGCAGAAAATAAGACTTGGACAGATACACCAACTTTTGTCTTGTTGAAAGGGCCAAGAAAATGAATTGATAGCTTAACAGGGATTTCTACCAAAAGTAAGAGTAAAACTGGAATGAGCTTTGATTTAATTTTTTGCAGTTGGAATTGGACTGAAATATTAACTTATTATTTTGAAAATGAACTTCAAATCAAACTAAAGACTTTCAAAAAATTTCCCATTGAAGCACTTTGAACCAGAACCTAGTATCTCACTCCAAAGAGTTTAGAGCTGGAGCTAAAGCAGATCAAAATACTGTATGGCCCAACTAAGATTGAACTAAATTGTTCCTTTATTTACTTTTTGTCTCAGGAGTAAAATATTATTTTCAGTGTTCGTGGTTAAGAATGTACCAGAAATGACCATAAGTACAAGCATATTGCACTACTTTCCAAACTTTGTCTTGCTTAGCTAATTTAGCTTCCAACATCATTTATCTTATCTTGAGCCCACTACTTTGTAATGGAAAACATACTTAGAAAAGTCGTTGATTTTCACATAATATTTGTGGCTGCATATGTGAGGATTACCCAGAAAGCTTTGTATGTCCTCTTTAGTAATTCTCTCATTTTATTAATCTTTTTCCAATTCATCTAATTTTTCTTCAGTAAAATTGAATCTTGGCTCCCAAAGTGGTTAGCTTTTGTAGCCTCTCATAGTTCATTTGTGTGTTTTTGCTTTTTGCCTCTTCCATGCTGTTGCTGATAAATGCCTTTATTTTTTAAAAATTTAAAAAAGCTTTTATTTATTTATTTGTAAGAGAGAGGGAGGTGAGAGAGAGAGAGCGAGAGAGAGAGCGAGCATGATTGGATGAGAGGGGCAGAGGAAGAGGGAGAAGTATCCGATCCCAAGACCCTGAGACCGTGACCTGAGCCGAAGGTAGAGGCTTAACCACTGAGCCACCCATGTGCCCCAAATTAATCATTTAAAAGTAATGCAGTGGTATTCAAACATTCATAATACCATACCACTATCACTTTCTGTCTTGTTCCAGAAACACTTGCTTTCCATTCCCTCCTCTCCTAGCCCCATGGCGACCACTAATCTGCTTTCTGTCTCTATGGATTTACCTATACCGGATATTTCCTATAAATGGAATCATACAATATGTGATCTTTTGTGTCTTCTTTTACTCAGCATAATATTTTTAAGATTCATTCATATCATAGCATGTGTCAGAACTTCATTCCTTTTGTAGAGGATTATTCAGCATTGTTCACGATTATGCCACAATGTAGTTATCCCTTCATCTATTGGTGGACATCTAAGTTGTTTCTACTTTTTCACAATTGTGGAAAGTGTTGCTGTGAACATTCCTGTACAAGTATTTGAGTACCAGATTGTTAAGTCATACTAACTGCATATTTAAGTTTTTGTGGAATCATCAAACTGTTTCCACAGCAGTTGACCGATTTTCTATTACCAACGGCAGTGTATAGTTACTCTGTATTCTTGCCAGCACTCGCTCTTTTTGTCTTTGTGATTCTAACCTTCTTATAGGTGTGAGGTGGTACATCACTGTGGTTATGATTTTTATTTCTCGAATGATTAATGATGTTGAACATCTTTTCTTTCTTTCTTTCTTTTTTTTTTAAAGATTTTATTTATTTATTGGACAGACAGAGATCACAAGTAGGCAGAGAGGCAGGCAGAGAGAGAGGAGGAAGCAGGCTCCCCACTGAGCAGAGAGCCCGATGCGGAGCTCGATCCCAGGACCCCAGGACCATGACCTGAGCCGAAGGCAGAGGCTTTAACCCACTGAGCCACCCAGGCGCCCCTGAACATCTTTTCATGTGCCTGTTGACCATTCGTCCATCTTCTTCAGAGGAATGTCTGTTGATGTCTATTCAAGTCCTTTGGCCATTTTTGAATTGGGTTGTTTTTTGGTTATTAGGAGTTCTTGATATGTTCTAGATACTATAGTACTGCTGCAAGTCTGAAATTATGTCAAAATAAATACTTGAAAGGAAAAATAAATTGTAATTACCCACATAGTTTTCTTGTCTCCTCAGTATAGCCCTCTGACCATGCCCAGTACTCCCTGTCTCCTGGCCTGTTTCATTTTTCTCCATCATGTTTACTGCTATGTAATATGCCATCTAATTTATTTAATGTCTTATTGTCTGTCTCCTATAGCTAGAATGGGGGTTCCACGTGGGAAGGATATTTTTCTGTTTTGCTGTATCTCCACGGTTTACTTCCCAGATTTATAAACTATAGCCTGAAAGCCAAATCTGGACTGCTGCTTGTTTTTGAATGGTCTGCAAGCTCAATATGGTTTTTACTTTTTTAAATGATTAGAAAAAAAGTCAAAAGAAGGATAATGTTTCATGACACCAGAAAATTATATGAAACTTAAATTTTGGTGTTTATAAATGAAATTTTATTGGAACAAAGCCATGCTTATTCCTTTTTGTATTTTCTCTGGCTGCTTTCATGCTACAAAGGCAGAGTTGAGTAGCTATGGAATTGCCTGTGTGGCCCCCAAAGTCTGAACTATATAATGTATCTGGTGCTTTACAGAAAAGATTTACCTGCCACATAGGTGGCCAATAAATGTCTGTTGAGTGAATGAAACTTAACCTGTACCACCACAGAGGAATCTAAATTGGAAATCTTTCAGTAATCCAGTTCTCAAAAGTTTGACCTTAATTAGCTGCTGAACAAACCCAAAAAAATCCCCAAGTGATTTTTTTGTATATGTGCTGCTGAAATGAGCACTCCAAATGACTTTTTGGTGATACATTTTCACTGATATCTATTCATCCTGTAAATAATGAGAATTGATGATAAAATGCCAGGGAATTTGTAATTCTTAGGAGAGTGTCAGATAGGATAAGTGTACTGCACAGGTTTTGCCAGTGTTAGTTTGAAAAAGACTGTAAGAACATGGGGTATACATCCTGTTTTTATTACTGTGTTTAAGAAAAAGTCAACAATTAGTTTGTTTTAGAAGCTGTTTTTTCCCTCTTTCTCTTCAGCTTTAGGTTAATAAAGCTACCTGCTTGTTGGTGAAGGCAATAATTAAAATGATTAACACAATTTGAATAAGTAACCATATTATCACATAATTTCATTCTACTATATTTTATTCATCTTATGATATATTTGTTGATTTGCACTAGAGTAACAGGATATGAATACTAATATATTAGTAATTTCCTGTAAATATCTAACTTCTTATAGGAAGATAGAAATTGGACAAACATAAATCATTTTATATAAAAATGATTTTATAATGTGACAGTCTAGTTTTTATACAACATTTGAAAACTAAATTGTTTGTATCTGTAAGAGCTGTTAATAGAGGTCTCATAATAGATCCCCGGAGGTACAGTATACCCTTTAGCCTTGCAAATAGTTCTTATTTTATTTTATTTTATGCTTTCAGCAAAGGACATTAAATGGGTAATACAGGTTGTGGTTTATAGTGAAAGAGTAATGTTTTGCAGATCTTTGCCTTGGCTTGGTGTTTCCAAATTTTGTTAATAGGAAAGGGTTTACAGGTCATGATGGGGATGTAGCTCCTGACTTGCATTCTTGGCCTTTCCACCCTCTCTTCGCTGGGTCAAGCAGTCAGAGGGATCTTACTTTGTAAAACTTGTGTCTCCTCTGAAGGTTATGAGTAAGCTTAAAAAATATTTTGCTTTTAAAATTTCATCTTGTAGAAGCTGAAAATGCTCTGGCTTGAATTTATTTCATTTCTCTTTTTTTAATTGTGAAAAGATTAGATTCTTAATACTCTTAAATTCTGGCATTTCTCTGTAAGAGTAACTTGTAAGGATAAATATCAGCTTAAGGGTTATAATTCACAATTATCCTATTTATATCTAGTTATAATTAACTCCTGTTCATTCATTCTACAGATATTTATTGAGTACCTAATAAATGCCAAACATTACGTTAGACATTAGGATACAACACCGAAAAAGACAAATTATTGTACTTATGGGGCTTAACATTCTGGGGATAGAACTACACAATAAGTACATGTAATATCAGGTAATGAAAAGTGCCGTAAAGAAGCACAAGATAGTGAGAGGAAAAAAAATGGTTGGGAAAGTTGGTGAAATGCTAATAACTCAGTAAGGGGAAGGCCCTCTGATACCATGTGAACAGAGACTTAAATGAAATAGAGGAGAAACCCATGTGAAGATGTTGGGGAAGAGAGTTTTTGGTTAGAGGAAAAAGTGCCCGATTATCCCTTATTCCATCTTATTCTTTATACCACATCACTGTTGGACATTAGCTATTTATACGTATGTATATATATGTGTTTACACACACACACACACCTTCACACACATGTGCGTGCACACGCACATGGTCTTTATTGATTGGCTCTTTCTCCTACTAGAGTCACTCACTACACTTAGCATTTCAAAGGATTAAATGAACAAATGTAAAAGCCCTAAGGTGGCAATGTTCTCTATGTGCCCATGAATTGCAAGGAAGTCAGTGTGGCTGGTACATAAGATGTGTGAGGGAGGGAGGGCCAGGTCATGTAGGATCTTGTAACCCTTGGGAATTAGGACTTTAGATTTTAAGTATTATGGGAAACCATTTAAATTTTTGAACATGAGAATAACAGGGTCTAATAGATATTAGAAGGATTGCTTGCTACTAATTGGGCGTAATTGTTTCTAGTTGTACAAAATGATTTAGGTCAGAAAATCAACAAATGACCATTTAAAAACTTAATGTATATTTTTTGTAAGGGGAAAAGTAGTATATAGGTGATTAGTTTGTATCAAGTGAGAGGTACACTTCTTTTTTGTCTGTTTTATCAAAGTATAATTTATATACAATAAAATTTACCAATTTTAATTATATAATTTGATGTTATGATAAATGTATACAATCATGTAACCACCAATATAATCATGATATGTGACATTTCTGTCACTTCCAAAATTCCCTCTTAATGTCTCTCTACAGGGGAGAGGCATTCTTTCAGTGGCCCCTGGCAACCACTGTCTGCTTTTTATCATAATTTGGCCTTTTCTAGAATTTGGATTAAATATAATCATACACTATGTGGTCTTTTGTGAGTGGCTTCTTTCACTTAGCATGATGCTTTTGATATTCCTTCATATTGTTAGGTGTATTAGGGGTTTGTTCCTTCATTGCTGAGTAGTATTTCATTGTGTTGATATATCATAATTTGTTTATCTATTTACCAGTTGATGGTCATTTGGGTTGCTTCCAGTTTTTGGCTGTTCTGATTAAGCTGATATGAACATTTCTATTCAAGTCTTTATGTGGACATATGCTTTCATTTTTCTTGGATAAATACCCAGGAGTAGAATTTCTGGATCTATGGTAAGTGTATGCTTAACATTAAAGAAACTGCCAAGCCATTTGTAATTTTCATTCTCACTAGCTAATGGATGAGGGTTGCAGTTGTTCCACGTTCTTGCCAATACTCGCTATTGTCTGTTTTCTTAATTTTAGCCATTTTATTATTTTATTTCATTTTATTTTAAGCCATTTTAGAGGTTTATATAGTGGTTTTAACTTACATTTCCCTAATTGCTGGTGATGTTATGCATCTTTTCGTATGTTATTTGCAATCAGTACATAAAATTGTTTCCCATTAAAAATTTTGGATCATTTGTCTTACTGAGTTGTGTGAATTTTTTATATACTCTGAATGTAAGTCCTTTATTTTGTATATTTTGTAGGTTTTTTCTCCCAAGCTGTGGGTTGATTTTTTTTTTAAAGAAACTGTCAATTTTAGAACAGTTTTAGATTTACAGAAAAATTCAGAAGATAGTACAGAGAATTCCCATATACTTAACACCTGATTTCCCCTATTACTAACATTTACATTAGTATGGTGTATTTTTCACAATTAATGAACCTGATTTGACACATTATAATTAACTGAAGTCCATACTCCATTCAGAATTCCTTCATTTTTACCTAATGTAAATGCTTTTTCTGTTCCAAAGTGTTTTTTACTGTAGATTTTAAAAATTTTCATCTTAGAAGTTCAGTTTATTTTTTTTTAATAGCTTCCTTTTCTTTCCTTTTACCCTCGTGTTTTCTTATACCTACATGAACATATAGAGCATGTTTGTGAGAGCTGTCTTAACATTATTAGCTAGCTTTGGAATTGTCTGCTACTTCTATCATTTGTGTCATTTCTGGATCTTTTTTTATTGTAATTTCTTCTGGTTATGGGCCATAGTTTTCTGCTTATTTATATGTCTGGTCATCTTTGGGTTTATACTAAACATTGTGAATTTTATATCTTTGGGAGTTGGCTATTGCAGAACTTTGTTTTGGGACACTTGTTCATTGTAAATCATTTTTATTTTTTTGAGGCTTGCTTTAAAACTTTGTTAGTGCTGGTCTAGAGTAAATTTTCTAAAGTTAATTGGGTCTAATTTTTGTGGCGTTACCTTCTGAGACTTTCCCTGATAGCCTCAATCTGGCTGATGGGAAGATAACCTAGTCTCCCCTCTGTATGGGCTCCAGAAATTGTTTAGCTTACTGTTTTCCAAAGCATTTTCCTTTGGCCTTGGAAGTTCCCTAACAAATATATGCAGACTAATACTTATTTAAAGACTCTGGATCTCTGGACTTCTCTCTGTAGCTTTTTTCTTTTTGTACCCTGTACTCCATTTACTAGGCTTTCTAGCCTCCTTGAACTCATAACTTCATCTCCTCAACTCTGGAAGAATGTTGGCTCTCTTTTGGGTTTCTTTTCCCTGAGTTATGGCCTGGAAAGTATCTCTGGGAATTAAGTTGAGGCATCTAATTTGTGACTCTTTTTTCAGGATCACAGTCCTGTGCTGGCCTTTGATTGAAATTCATTTGTTGTTTATTTTGCCCGATTTTCTAGTTAGGAAGATAAATATAATCTCTATTATGTCTTCATAGTCAGAAGTAGAAGTTTAGTAGATATACTTCTAAAAAATTTTATTTATCTTTTAAAATTTCTGTTCAATGTTCCAGAATTCATTGTTTATGCACCACACCCAGTGCTCCATGCAATATGTGCCCTCCGTAATACCCACACCCAACCTCCCACCCTCTTCCCCTCCGAAATCCTCAGTTTGTTTCTCAGAGTCCACAGACTCTCATGGTTCCTCTCCCCTTCCAATTTTCCTGAACTCACTTCTCTCTATACTTTTGAAGTTATATATATAAATTTTTTTTTTTTTTAAAATTTAAGTCATCCCTGTACCAAACGTGGGGCTTGATCTTACAACCCCCACATGGAGTCACACATACTACCAACTGAGTCAGCCAGGTGCTCATGAAATTATTAATATAGTTTGAAGTAGGAGAAATATTTTTGAAAAAAATTTCTTCTAAGATACCTTTTAATTTTTTGCACGCTTTTTCATATTTTTAAAATGTTAAATTTAAACCATCATGCAGTAGTCATTTTCAGAATAACTTTGTTCAATCTGTGATTTCTAATTGGATTATTTAAAAAATTTTGCCAAGCTGATAAGCTGATATATTCCATATCAAGGATTGTTGAGATATTGTATACCCTGGTATGATCTTGTATGTATATTTTGGGAATTACTATATGTAGGTAGATGCTTTACATTTTTTTCACATTTCCGTTCCTTTTCCATACTTTGAAGATATGCATGATTAGGCAAGGGAGGTTATATGTAGTAAAGAAAAAAACCTCAAAAAACAAAAAAACCCAAACCGTTGTAATGTAATTTACTTGCTTATAATCTCTTCTGCTCTGTTCTGTATGAAAAGATCCAGGGCAAGAATTCGGTCTTCATCTGTATTAAACCATAATTCTTAATTAATTAATCAATCAATAAAATTAATTATTATTTAATTATTCTTTGGTTGTGATCTCTTTCCCAAGATTAAATTCTGAACTGATTTAGCTAGAAATATTAAGTTGGAAGACCTTAATGAAAATCCTTATGCTTAATTATGCATATCTTTCCTCCATCTTATAAAATGCCTTATTCATGGTTTTATTTATTTCTCAAGTTTCACAGTTCTGTTCCTTTCCCTTCTCTCTCTCCTTTTTTCTATTCCTACTACTATCATTTCCATGCCAGGTAGTTAGTATTTCAAGCCAAGTTGTAAAATAGCCCTCAGTTTGGTCTCACTGATTTCAGTCTCCTCTCCTTCCTTCTCATACAACATGTGAATGTCAGTTTGTTTCCTTGACCAATATACCCATTTTGACTTTCTCTTATACAGAAATCTTGACTGGCTTCTCAATGTTTTTTTTTTTTTTTTTTTATTCAGGTTCAGCTTCTGATTTATTCAGCATGTCTCAGTCTTCAGATTTGGCTCCAGTAAATCATTTTTGCTAAATGTGTCTTCTGTGGCTCTGATGCTTTCCCATTGCTTATATGTTGCTCACATAATTTCCATCAGCTGGAATTTTCTAGCTTCCTGGCTACCTTCAGGAAGTCTGCTGTTAACTTTTCTGTCTTAGTGGGCCATTGCTTTTGAGTGCTCAAAGCATTTATTATCTGTTTACTCAGTTCTATATAATTACATACTTTTTTGTTTTTTTTTCTATCCTGTGATCTTATTTAAAGTTCTATTGACTATAAGGTTATTTAACTGCATTAGGACAAAAGCCCTGTTCTCTAATCCCTGACCCCTTTGCTCTAGTTATAGGTACATATTAAGAAGGTTTAATGTTGTA
The DNA here is from genome assembly GCF_022355385.1 of Mustela nigripes. NCBI lineage: Eukaryota > Metazoa > Chordata > Mammalia > Carnivora > Mustelidae > Mustela > Mustela nigripes. The sequence goes on from NC_081563.1 coordinate 102,062,844, forward strand.
GTCAGTTTTCTTGGATCTTGAAGAAATACAGGAAACGGAGTATTTGTAGATGATATGAGGCATTTGGTGATCTAAAGGTTGATCCAGATTTGCTCTAGTTTATTAGATAATATAGGTCTTACCTTAGAACAGAGTTAATTTTCTGGATTGACTCAGTTTTCTAGAATGTGAGGTACAGGAGTAGGCCTTTCATCTATGCAGTGATGCTGAGGAGTGTCAATGTGATCTTTCCACACCCGGCTCTTTTTTTTTTTTTTTTTGAAGTCTTTTAGAACTTTGTCCCCATGATGTTTATTTTTGTTGTAAGATTTTATATTGTTACATTCCCCCCCGCCCCCCCCGTATCTGTGGTTGGGAATCATGTATGATAATATATTGACATAACAAGACTAGTGGTATATATATTTAAAAGCTTTATTCACAGTATTAAAAAAATAAGGCAGTATCTTTCTTTTAGATTTCAAATACATGACTGACATCTTTTCGTTTTCTAAAATTTAAATTCAACTAGCTGCCAACATATAATACATTATTAGTTTTTGATATAATGTTCAATGATTCATTAGTTGCATATATGACCCATTGCTCATCATGTGCTCTTCTGATTCTAGGACTTTATGTTCTGTGTAGTCTGCTGATATAAGTTTTTTTTTCTTCATGGTCTCTTTTTATTTTTATTTTTTTTAAGATTTTATTTATTTGAGAGAGAGATTTGGGGAGGGGGGCAAGAAGGGGGAGAAAAAAAGAATCTCAAGCAGGCTCCATGCTCAAAGTGACGTCTGATGTGGGGCCTGATCTCACAATTGTGAGATCGTGACCTGAGCTGAAATCAAGAGCTGTATGCTCAATGAACTGGCCAACCCAGGGACCCCTTCATGATATCTTTTTAAATATATAATTCACATACCATAAAATTTACTCTTTCATAGTATACAGTTCACTGGTTTTTAGTATATTAATAAAGTTCTGCAGCCGTTGCATCATCTACTTTTAGTTCATCTGAATCACCACAAAAAGAAAAACAGTACATATTAGCTGTCACTTCCCATTCCCCCTTCTGCAACCCCTGGCAACCGCTAATCTACTTTATGGATTTTATTTTCTGGAAATTTCTTATAAATTGGATCATCCAGTATGTGATCTTTTGTGACTGACTTCTTTGACTTAGCATTATGTTTTTAAGGTTCATCCATATTTTGCCATGTATCAGTACTTTATTACTTTTTATTGCTGATTAATACTCCACTGTATGGATATACTATGTTTTACTTACCCATTCATCAGTTGGTGGGCATTGAGTTGTTTTCAGAAGTGCTGGCATATGAGTATTAAGTAAGCTGTTGTGATTATATGGGTATAAGTTTTGTGTAGATAGTTCATTTCTCTTGTGTATATACCTAGAAATGGAACTGTTGGGTCAAATGGTAACTTTTAAGTTTTTGAGGGGTTTCCAGATGTTTTCCAAGGTGGTGTACCATTTTACATTCCCATCAGCAGTGTATAAGCGTTCCAATTTCTTTATGTCCTTGCCAACACATCTGTCTTTATGATTCTTTTTGATGTTATTGTAAGTGGAATTATGGGTGTGAAGAAGTAGCTTATTGTGGTTTTGATTTGCCTTTCCTTGATGAGTAATGGTGTTGAGCATCTTTTCATGTGATTATCGACCATTTATTTATCTTCTTTGGAGAACTGTTCATTCATATTCTTTATCCATTTTAAAATTGTGTTTTTATTTTAGAGTTGTGGGAAGTTTTTTATGTATCTTGGATACAAATTTCTTGTGAAATAAATGATTTACAGTCCCCCACTCCCATTCTATGAGTTTTTCTACCTTTTTTATTGTGTGCTTTGAAACTCAAAAGTTTTAATTTTGATGATATCCAATTTATCTAGTTTTTTCTTTGTTTTTTTTTTTTTTTTTTTTTTTTTTTTTTTTTTTTTTTTTTTTTTTTGCTTTTGTGTCATATCTAGGAAACTGCTGTCTATTCTGAGGTTCTGAGGTCATGAATGTTTGCCCTAATTTTTTTTTGAATGGTTTTATAGTTTTAACTCTTACATTTAGGTCTTTGATCAACTTGGAGGTAATTTTTGTATAGAGTGTGAGATAGAACCCAGCTTTATTTTCTTGGATTGAATATCCAGTTGTCCCAGCTCCCCCCAGAAAAAAGACTATCCTTTGTTTATTGAATTGTTCTGGCATAGTTGTTGAATTGACCATAAATGTAACCTTCTATCTGGGCACTCAATTCTATGGAATTGATTGAATTCTATTGCATTGATCTGTATGTCTGTCCTTAGCTATATCACACTTTTAAAAAAATTTATTTATTTATTTGACAGAGATCACAAGTAGGCAGAAAGGCAGGCAGGGGTGGGGTGGGGTGGGGAAGCAGGCTCTCTGCTCAGCTCAGTGTGGGGCTTGACCCCAGGACCCTGAGATCATAACCTGAGTTGAAGGCAGAGGCTTAACCCACTGAGCCACCCGGGTGCCCCTATATCACACTGTCTTGATTACTGTAGTTGTAAGTTATAAAACCTAGAAGTGTGAGCCTCTGATTTCGTTTTTCTTTTAAAGATTACTTTGGTGATTCTGAGTCCCTTGCATTTCCTTATGAATTTTAGGGTTAATTTGTCAAATTCTGCAAAAAAGGTAGCTAGGATTTGATACAGGATTTGAAGCTGTTCAACTTTGGAGAGTATAGCTATCTTAAAGATATTAAGCCTTTTGATCTATGTACATGGCTGTCTTTACATTTATTTAGGTCTTCTTTAATTTTTTCTTAACATGTTTTATAGTTTCAGTGTATATAAGTCTTCTACGTCTTTTGTTGAATTTATTCCTAAGTATTTTATTCTTTTTGATTTTATTGTAAGTGGAATTGTTTTCTGAATTTCATCGTTGCATTGTTCATTGCTAATGTGTAGATGTAACAATTGATTTTTGTATATTGATCTTATATTTTGAAACCCTGTTGAACTAGTTTATCAGTCCTAATAGTATTTTAGTGGCACCCTTGGGACTTTTTGTATACAAGATTATGTCATCTTCTATTAAGAGATAATTTTACTTCTTCTTTTCCAACCTAGATGCTCATTATTTCTTTTTCTTGCCTAATTGTTTTGTCCAGAATATCCATTTTAATGTTGAAGAGAGTGAACATTGCTGTATTATCCCTGATCTTAAGGGAAAGCATTCAGTTTTTCACCATTAATTATTATGTTTGCTCTGGACTTTTTCTAGATGTCCTTTATCATCTTAAGGAAGTTCCCTTCTATTTCTAGTTTGTTGAGTGCTTTTCTTATGAAAGGGTGTTGGATTTTGTATTTATTGGTATGGTCCTGTATTTTCTCTTTATGTTATTTTCTTCTTTATTAACATCATGCACCACATTAAGTTTCACATATTAAAACCAAACTTGCTTCCCTAGGATCCCTCTTGTTTATGGTGCATTTGGTTTGCTAGCATTTCCTTGAGGATTTTTGTGTTTATATTCTCAAGATATATTAGCCTGTAGTTTTCTTTTCTCATGATATCTTTGTCTTGTTTGGGAATCAGGCTAGTACTGGTATCATGCAAGGAGTTGGGAAGTGTTCTTTCCCTTTCTAGTTTTTGAAACAGTTTATAAAGGATTGACATTAATCTTCTTTAAGACTAATGGTATTTTAATTTTTGTTTTTATTTCTTAGGATTCTCCTTTTACAAATGCAGGAATGGGATCTAATCTAAATCTCTTGGGTGAAATTGAGTGTGATGCCAGCATAATGGATGGAAAATCCTTAAATTTTGGAGCTGTTGGAGCACTGAGTGGTATGTGGACATTATAACACATTATCTCTGTTCTCTAAAAAATTATGAATATTACTATATGATGTCTCCTAAAGACTTAGTCCATCTAGTGTTTTCTACAATTCTTGCTTAGAATAGTGTTGAAAACATCGTTTCCTTTTATTGGATGTAAAACATGAAATCTTGAAAGTTTTAAAACATGCAAAGTTTTAAAGAAAATAGTAAAAAGCTTATGTTAGATCTTTGTTAGAATTTGATCATTATCCTCCATCTCCTTGGGATTACAGACATTTAACCTGTGAGTTAGTATATTCCATTAATTTTATGATTATTTGAAATACACACATAATATATTTTTTTGTTAGAAAATTTAAATGATGTAAATAAAATTTCCCCTTGACCTTCCAGATCTTTCCTTCTTATCCCTTTCTCCATGGAGAGTTTTAACCAGTAAAAAAATTGCATTTATCTATATTTTTATGTAATAGAAATAGTTTCACATATGTGGTTTTTTAAAAAAAAATGTACATATTCTTATGAAACTTAATTTTTTCTTTGCATGGGATGTTTCAGAGATTTCCCCCACATCAGTACATATAAGATATATCTAATATTTTATAATTCTTTTATTAAAGCAAATATACATGAAATGCACAGATTTTAATTATAAAGCTGCATTAATTTTTAATTGTATACAGCTATATAAACCATTATCCAGGGCAAGATATGAAATATTTCCGTGTCAAAATACAGAACATTTTCAGGGTGTCTGGGTGGCCTTGGTTGAGTATCAGGCTCTTGATTTCAGCTCAGTTCCTGATCTCAGGGTTCTAGGGTCTAGCCCTGCGTTGGGCTTTTCGCACTGCACTTAGCCGGGGGTCTGCTTGTTCTTCTCCCTCCCCTGCTTGTATGTGCTTTTTCTCGAAAATAAATAAATAAAAAATCTTTAAAAAAAAAAAAAAAGAACATTTCCATAATCCCAGGAGGGTTTTCTATGCTCTTCCTAGTTCATACCGCCTATACTCTGCTCCTGCCTTACCCTCTCCTCCTGTTCTCCCCTAATTTAGACTGCAGGTACCATAGATCAATTTGCTTGTTCCTGAAGTTTATATGAGTGGAATCATACACCTCTGTGTCTTTTTTTTTTTTCCTTAACACTATGCCTATGAGTTTGACACATTTTTCTGTCACAATAATTTTTTTCTTTTTATTAGTAGTATTTTATTGCATGAATATATAATAAATTATCTATTCTCCTTTTCATGGATATTTGAATAGTTTCTAGTTTTTGACTGCTCCAATGAATATTCTTGTACATGTCTTTTGGTATACATATGTTCTTAATTATCTTGGATATAAACCTAAGATTTGGAATGATGTTTACCATTAAGATCTTATCCTTGGGTGCCTGGGTTGCTCAGTGGGTTAAGTCTCTGCCTTCGGCTCAGGTCATGATCTCAGGGTCCTGGGATTGAGTCCCACATCCAGGTGCTCTGCTCAGCAGGGAGTCTGCTTTCCCCCTCTCTCTCTGCCTCTGCCTACTTGTGATCTCTCTCTCTCTCTCTCTGTGTCAAATAAATAAATAAAATCTTAAAAAAAAAGTTCTATCCTTAAGATCAGGGATAATATAGCAGTGTTCACTCTCATCACTTCTGTTCAACATTATATTGGATGATACATTTGGGTACATAATGTGCTTTGCTTTAGTTGATATTGCTGGACAGTTTTCCTAAGTAGTTATAATCTATACTTACACTCTGCACTGTATGAGCATTTTAGTTACACTACATGAGGGCCAGCATTTGGCATTGCTATTCTTTTTAAAATGTATCAATTTTGGGGTGGCCTGGGTGGCCTAGTTGGTTAAGTGTCTGCCTTTGGCTCAGGTCATGATCCCAGGGTCCTGGCATTGAACCATATGTTGGACTCCCTGCTTGGTGGGGTGCCTGATTCTCCCTCTCTCTCTGCCTGCTGCTCCCTCTGCTTGTGCTCTCTCTCTCTCTCATTCATTTATTAATTAATAAAATCTTTAAAAAAATAAAATTCATCAATTTTGGTATCTGTGCAGTAGCATTAATTGTTTTTTTTTTTTAATATTTTATTTATTTATTTGACAGACAGAGAGAGATCACAAGCAGGTAGAGAGACAGAGAGAGGGGGAAGCAGGCTCCCCTCTGAGCAGAGAGCCCAATGTGGGGCTTGATCCCAGGACCCTGGGATCATGACCTGAGCTGAAGGCAGAGGCTTTAACTCACTGAGCCACCCAGGTGCCCCGGCATTAATTGTTTTAATTTAAGTTTCCCTGGTGACTAATGACACTGAGAACCTTATGACATACTTATTAGCCATTTAGATATTCTTGTTTTATGTTCAAAAGTCTTTTGCATATTTTTATTGGATTATCTTTTTTCATTGATTTGTTGAAATACTTTATATATTTGAATGCAGATCATTTGTCAGATACCTGTGTTATGTATATCTCCTCCTAGTCTGTGGATCATGTTTTTATTCTTCTAATGCTGTCTTCTGATGAACTGAAGTTTTTAATTCTAATGTAGTTTAGATTACCAACCTTTTACTTTATAGTTATTTAAAAAATATTTTATTTAAGAAATCTTTGTCTACCCAAAGTTATGAAGATTGTCTCCATTTTTTTCTTTTAATAGTTCTGGTGTTTTTTTTTTTTTTTTAAAGTGAGGTTTATACCCACTGTGGGGCTTGAACTCATGACCCAGAGATCAAGAGTCACATGCTCTCCTGACTGAGCTCACTAGGCATCCCTAATAGTACTTTTATTTTATTTTATTTATTTATTTAAAATTAAAATTATTTATTTTCAGCATATCAGTATTCATTATTTTTTCACCACACCCAGTGCCCCATGCAATCTGTGCCCTCTATAATACCCACCACCTGGTACCCCAACCTCCCACTCCCCCCCCCACCACTTCAGACCCCTCAGATTGTTTTTCAGAGTCCATAGTCTCTCATGGTTCACCTCCCCTTCCAATTTCCCCCAACTCCCTTCTCCTCTCTAACTCCCCATGTCTTCCATGCTATTTGTTATGCTCCACAAATAAGTGAAACCATATGATAATTTACTCTCTCTGCTTGACCTATTTCACTCAGCATAATCTCTTCCAGTCCCGTCCATGTTGCTACAAAAGTTGGGTATTCATCCTTTCTGATGGAGGCATAATACCATAGTGTATATGGACCACATTTTCCTTATCCATTCGTCCGTTGAAGGGCATCTTGGTTCTTTATTTTTTACCTTTCATGTTTAGCTCTTTTATCAAGCCCAGATTAATTTTAGTGTATGTAAGATAGGAGCTGACATTAATTTTTTTTCTCTTATGGATATCCACTTGGTTCATTGCCATTGTCAATAGAAAGGACAATGTTCTCTTCACATAACTGTGCTGGCAAATCAGGTGATGGACTATATGTACAATGGCTTGTTCCTGTACCCTCTGTTCTACTCTACTGTTCTATTTATTGCTATACTTTCTTGATTACTATAGCTCTATATTTTTTATGTTTTCTAATATATTTATATTAGTGATATATATGTATCACTTGATACCTGGTTTGTGTAAGATTCCTAACTTCCTTTTTTTTTCCTTTTCTTTTTTTTCTCTTTTCTTTTTTTTTCCTTTAAGGTTATATTGGCTATTCTAAGTGTCTGGGCATTTTCACAAAATTTTTGAGTCAGCTTGTCAATGTCCATAATAAAACCCTGCTGGGATTTTGATTGGTATTGCATTGAGTATATAGAATCATTTGTGGACAATTGATGTCTTAACAGTATTGGATATTCCAGTCCACAAATATAGGATATGTATATTTATATAAATGTTACTCATGTTTTTTCCTCAGCATTGTTTTATGGTTTTCAGTATAAATATTATATATATCTTTTATTAGTTTTCTTCTAGATACTTCGTTTTTGATGCTATTATAAGTATATAAATTTAAAGTGTCTAATTGTTTTATTGAATTCAGAAATATAATTGAATTTTGTTATTGGGCTTGAATTCACTAGCCTTGATGAATTCACTTGTTCTAGCATTTGAAAAAATAGGTTCCCATGTAACTTCTGTATACACAATTATATTACCTATGACTCATGCAATTTTACTTTGTCCTTTTCAATATTTAAACTTTTCATTTTTTTCTTACTTTACTATACTGGCTGTAACATTCAGTACAATGCTGAATGTAAGTGGGGATGGTGTACATCCTTGCTTTGTTCCTGATCTTAGAGGGAGAACATTAAATATTTTACCATTCTGTATGCTCTGCTAGCTTTTGGACTCTCATAGATATCCTTTATCAGATTGAGGAAGTTCCCTTCTAATCTTAGTTTACTGATAGTTTTTATTACAAATGGGTATTGATTGAATTATCATAAAATGCTTTTCTGTGTTTGTTGAGGTAAAGAGTTTTTTCCTATATTTTGTTAAACATGAAATTTGTGATTGATTTTTGAATGTTCCTTTTATTGGCATAAAGTCTTCTTGGTCATGTTTGTATCTTTATATTCTGTTGGGTTCAAGTTGCTGATGTTTAAGATTTTGACATCTATGTTCATGTATTAGATTGGGCTTACTTTTCCTTTCTTGGAATATTTTCAGGTTTTGGAATCCTGTTATAGCTGACCTCACAAAATGAATTGGGACTTTTTTTTTTTCTAGGAAACAGTTTGCATATGATTGGAATGATTTCTTCTGATAACTCATTAGTTATTCTAAATTAGTGGCATTTTCTTTGTAGGAAGTTTTAAAAAATGGATTCTATTTCTTTAAGAGTTATAAGATTATGTTTTCCTCTCACGTGAGTTTCAAGGAATTTGTCTTTTTCAAATGAGTTGTCAAATGTCTTTACTTAAGGACTTTTTAGTTAGCTTTTTTCCTTGATTTCTAGTTTAATTTCACAGTGGTCAGAGAATATCCTTTATATGATTCCTTATGCTTCCTTATATGATTCCTTCTATGCTTTTTGAGACTTGCTTTATGGCCCAGTTTATGGTATGCTTTGTTAAACATTCCGTGTGGACTTTTTAAAAGAGTAATTATTTTGTGGTTGTTGGGTACATGTTCTGTATGTGCTGGTTTGGTCAATTTGGTTATTCACTTGTTCCAATCTTCTTTATCCTTTCTGGCTTCTATGATGGGTAAGAAAGAGTCTATCAATTAGTTTTAATTTTAATTTCTTTCATTATGAAATTTTATTGGTAATGAAATTTCATGTTTAAAGGCCATTAGCATTTCTCTGTGAACTGTTTCATATCTCTTGTGGCTTACCTTTTAACTTTACTTATAATGTGCTTTATTATATTAGAATTAAAAATTTTTATTTTCAAACTTATTACTTATTTTTGTGTGTGTCTTTTGTATTTTGCATTTCTTAAGGTTTCCCTCATAATTATAAGTATATTCACCTATATTTTCTTCTCATACACTTATAATTTATTTTTCATTTACTTTTTTTTTAAAGTCTATATACTTTTTTTTTTTTAATTTATCAGAGAGAGAGAGGGAGAGAGAGCGAGCACAGGCAGACAGAATGGCAGGCAGAGGCAGAGGAAGAAGCAGGCTCCCCACTGCGCAAGGAGCCCGATGTGGGACTCGATCCCAGGACGCTGGGATCATGACCCGAGCTGAAGGCAGCGGCTTAACCAACTGAGCCACCCAGGCATCCCTTTCATTTACTTTTTTAATGCATTGTTTTTTTCTGAAATAACCAACAAATTGTCCCTACATAATCTTGAATAATAACAATAATAATAACAATTTTTCATTGGGTGACTGTTACATACCATGCATTGTTCTCCAGTAGTTCATATGTATGCAGTCATTTAATTCTCAAAATTACCTTTTTTTTTTTTTTCAAAGATTTTATTTATTTATTTGTGAGAGAGAGAGAGTGAGAGCGAGCACAGGCAGACAGAGTGGAAGGCAGAGTCAGAGGGAGAAGCAGGCTCCCTGCGGAGCAAGTAGCCCAGGACGCTGGGATCATGACATGAGCCGAAGGCAGCTGCTTAACCAACTGAGCCACCCAGGTGTCCCTCAAAATTACCTTTTGAGGACACTACTTTTGTCCTCATTTCACAGATAAGGAATCTGAAATACAGAAGATATTTAGTAATTGGCCCAAGGTTACTTTATCAGTCTGGGTCCAAGTAGGAGACAAATCACATGGTAGATTAAATAGGGAATGTTTAATGTACAGAACTGTTAAACAGTAATAGGAGAGTAACTATACAAAGATGGAAAGAGAACTCAAAATGTATTCTAGGGCAGAGGGAGAATACCCAAGTAAGGATAAACTTGGAAGATTTGGACCTTATTGAAGAAGGTGTGGTTGTAGCCCACTGCCTAGCCGAGAAGTTGCTGGGTACACAGGCCACAGTCACTGTGAGACCAAGAACAATCCTGTGGGGCACAAATGAGCTCAGGCTGGTAGGTGGGCACATGGGGGTGAGGAAACTATGTGAATTGAACCTCTGTTGCACAGGGTAAAGACTGGGTTTTTGGCTTACCCAACGGCCCTCTCCCCATGGGACACTTCACTCTTTGTGCCTATGAGGCTGAGAACGTTTGTGACTCGAGCTGGGCACAGTCCTGTTCTTTCTGGGGCTGTCAGCTATGCTGCTGTAGCCTGAATCAGGAGCTGGAGAAAACATGTGGTGGCCAAATGCTGCAGAAAGTTGCACCTTGAAGGCACTTAGCACCAGGGAATACCATGTGGGCCAAATAGTGAAGAAAAACTGAAGCTCTCCAAGCCTGCCTAAGAAGCCACCTGGTCTTCCTACAGTGTGTCTCCACAGTGCCCTCTACTGTCAAAGCTACCAGTGTGCCAACTGGCAAAGGAAGCATATTTAAAGGGCCCATATCCATTTTCACAGGTCAGGCAGTGAAGGGAGAATTTATAGCTGAGAAGCAATAGATAGCAGGTACAGTTATAAAACAGTCTGACTCCCATCACTCTGTGTTCTTTCTACCTCTCATATAGAGTCTGTCTTTTTCTACTCATTTGAAATACTGTCTATGTCATGTATTAAACATTCAAATGCTTGTGTGGTCTATTCTGGACTTTAGCTTTATTCTGTTCCATTGATGTATTTGTCTGCTTGTGCTCAAACCACACTTTTTAAATTAAGAATAGTTTTTAATAAGAGACGGTATTTTTTTAAAAAAGATTTATTTATTTATTTGACACAGAGAGAGAGATCACAAGTAGGCAGAGAGGCAGGCAGAGAGAGAGGGGGAAGCAGGCTCTTTGCTGAGCAGAAAGCCCGATGTGGGACTTGATACCAGGACCCTAAGATCATGACCTGAGCCGAAGACAGAGGCTTAACCCAAGCGCCCAAGAAATGGTATCTTGAAGGGTGAATACCTCTTCATTTTGACCTCCAAAGTTTTCTTTTCCTGATGAATTTAAGAGTCAACTTGTCATACATCATAGAGATCCTTTTGAAGTTTTGATGCAGAATTTTTAGATTTAAATTTATAACTTAATTGACAGTTATCAAAGTCTTTAAGTATTAGATCATCATATACAGAGATATATTTTAAGAGGAAGTATGTAGATCTGAGCTTTTCCTTTATTCGGTATTTCATATGTTTTTTTGGTGGCATGTTTTTTGTTGTTTAGTTAGATAGTTTTGTTTTGAGTTAATATGGTGACCTTAATTTGAGTTTTAATACTCTTTTTATATCCCACTGCTGATTCATTGATTGATTGATATTTTTAATTTTTATTTTGGTACTGATGGTGTCCTGAGAGGCATCCATTGGTTAGTAGTTAAGCGTGTGGTCTCTGGCATTAGCTGCTTCTGTCAAAATCTCAGCACTATGATCTTGGGCAGGTGACTTAACCCTCTGTGTGGATATTTCCTCAGTACTATGAACCTCAAGGTTCATAAGTATACTTATATGATAGAGTTGAGAAGTCAATGAATTAATCTGATATATTTAAGGCTTTGGTATGGGGGTTAGTATATATTAGATACTGAGTTACTTTCACTGTCTTCAGTCATCATCACATTGCCTTATTTGTCATCATTGTAATCATGACTGTTTTTCACACTAATACTGTCCTAGTATTCCTCCCAGATAAGCATCCTCTTCTTGCTTTTCTTCACATTCTGTTTTCCCTCCTGGAAACAATCTGAACCATATTTTAGGTTACAGTCTTGTACATACTTGGCCTCTTCTCCCCACTCTTACTTGATTTGTAGGATATTCTCTTTATTCTGTCTCTCTTGTAGGCGAGATTGAAAAATTTTGGCCATTCATTCCCCCCCTCCCCCCACCACGGTAAACTTGAAGCTGTTTGTAATCATGTTTATTCTTTGGAAGAAATTCAGTTTTTGAAAGTAGATGCCTCATTTTCGGTATCTCTATTCTATTCTGAAATCTATTAACAAGGGACCTAACTTAAATATTAATTATTTCAAATTCAGTCTTTGTTGCTGTAGCATATGACAAAACATGAGAATGTATGTTTTATATTCTTCTCTCTACTGGATATTCATTTATTTGTTGATTTTATCCATATTATTCATGATAATTAAGCGTTTTCATTAGTATATATAAAAGAAGAGTTTTCTAAGATATTTAAAAGTTGTTTTATTGAAACATCCACAAAACTTAGTGGGAAACCTGAAGATATTTTTCTGACTTCATTTTCTGACAATTTTATTTTTATAGGAATCAAGAATCCAGTCTCAGTTGCAAACAGACTCTTGTGTGAAGGGCAGAAGGGCAAGCTCTCCGCTGGCCGAATTCCTCCCTGGTAACTGCTTTGTTCTGCCTGACTTTCCTTGGGTCTATTGTCTTTGGTGCATGTGGTGTTTGAAGGCTATTTTTATCCACAGAAGGCTGATGTTGGTTACACACCAGCAGTAGCTTGCCTTTGAGAGGAAGACACACTTTGTTCTATAATCTTGGAACATTTTGTACCCTTGATAGAGGTTCAGATGCAATAGAATAATACAGATTAAAGCAGGAAAGAGATCAGAATTAATTTTTGGTTTTGTAGTTGATTACAGAGATGTTTTTGCTGTTCCGAAGTGCACAGTTGGGATCTTTTGTTGTGAAACTTTTAAAGTGCAGAGTCCAAACTAATTTTAATTTTGAGATGATCTTAGAATAAAGTACTTAATTTTTCAGTTCTGGAGAAACACATTGTAATGTTAAGATTAGTAAGATTATGTTTTTCTCCAGCATTAATATACAATTTTCATTAAAAAAACTTTGAACTTTTCAAGTATTTATAAATTTAGAGAGAACATTGTAAGAGCCCTCATGAACCTGTCATCCAGCTCCAACAATTAACTGCTTTTGCCCTTTATCTATCTTACTCAGTCTCTTTTTCCTATAGTATTTTTTTAATTAAAAATAATTTTTAGAATTTATTTATTTATTGATTTTAAGCAATCTCCACACCCAGTTGGGGCTCAAACTCATGACCCTGAGATCAAGAGTCCCTCCGACTGAGCCAGCCTGGCACCCCTTTCCTATAGTATTTTAAAGGAAATCCTTGACATGATTTTTTTTTTTACCCTTAAATAATTTTGTAAATTGCCTGTATGTTTGCAAAATATGGCCATCATTCCACTAGCATGCCTAATAATAATAACAGATATGCTTCAGTGCCAGTGGTACTCAGTATATGTTCAGCATGCCCAGCTGTGAAGGTTACATTAATGTTCCATGTTGAAAGTTGTCACAACGGTACTATAAGATAATCACTTTGACTGTTATAATTTGAGGTCATAGAAAATAAATTAATATAGTTTTAAAAAGTCTTGAAACCTCTTATCCTAATATACTCAAGTAATTCATTTTAATCATATACTTGTCAGTTGTTTAATTGTAATACTAGAAAGGTTAATCTTAAAAATTTTTGAAGAAATACAATTTTTAATATTTGTGTCTTCAATCAGGAAGGATAAGGAGAAGCAAATCTGAAATTTTGAGATTGTTCATAATGTGTTTGATATCGATAACTTTACTTTTATAACTCTGAAAGTAGGAAAAGTGAATAAGAATTCTTATTTAGACTTTCCTCATAATTTGTGTTAAAGTCATGCTTTTTAACTGTTTTGAAGTCCACTAACCCCAAATTTGCTAAGTTTTGTTTAGAACATACATAGAGTCCTAGTGGATAAGACTTGTTTTTAGGGGAGTAATAGATGTAAAGAGATTATCTCTGGATTTATATTCTCTTCAGTGTTGAATTAAAATATGACTGTGTTCTTTTACCCATGTTTGCTATTGTACATAAAGCATAATTAACCCTAATTAAACCAATTAGAAGATACATGCCCAGTAGAGAGGGAACAAGGCAGTTGTTTTAGTTGACAAGGAAAATAGCATAAACCTTGTGTAAAGTATTTTAAAGTTTGCCTGCAAATCACCGTAATCCCATTCCCCACACTACTTATAGCATTTATCAAGCTGGTTCTCAAGTTTAGATGGAGGAACAAGTATACAACAATAGTGGACATTTTGAAACAGATCAGAGAGTTAGACTCATCTGATAGCTGTCCTGATACTTCAGAATACTATCATAATTAAAACAGGTTGATTTAGGTATAGGGATCTATATAAAAATATATATAGAAAATATTAGTATTTTATATAGGGATATATAGAAAAAAATCTGTAGGACCAAACAGGAAGTCTAGAAGCGGATCTAGTATAAAATTAAATTTAGTCTATCAAAGTATCATCTCGGGACACCAGAGTGGCTCAGTTGGTTAAGCAGCTGCCTTCCGCTCAGTTCATGATCCCAGCGTCCTGGAATCGAGTCCCGCATCAGGCTCCTTGCTCCGCAGAGAGCCTGCTTCTCCCTCTGCCACTCTGTCTGCCTGTGCGCGCTCTCTCTCCCTCTCTTTCTCTGACAAATAAATAAATAAAAATCTTAAAAAAAAAGTATCATCTCAAAGCATTGTGGGGAAAAATTATGGTGTATTAAATTATGTTGGGACAGCTGGCTATCTAGTGGATACAGGTTAATTTGAATTCTTGTGTCATGCTGTTCAAAAAAAAATTAAATTCAAACATGAAGGTAAAAAAGCACAATATAAAATTTTTAAGAAAAAATATGAGAGATTGTGTTTATGACTATGGGGTAGCAAAGACCTTATTAAGATGAAAAAATAAGGCTAAATATGGAAACATATGAGAAGTGAAAATGTATAGTTATTTACAACTGAAGATAACATGATCTGAATTCAGACATTATGGCTTTTGAAACTGAGAAAAATTATTTGCAGCATAGTAGCAAAAAAAAAAATTTGTAAACATAGTGTTTAAGAACCATAAAATACGGGATGCCTGGGTGGCTCAGTTGGTTTAGCCACTGCCTTCGGCTCAGGTCATGATCCCAGGGTCCTGGGATCGAATCCTACATCGGACTCCTTGCTCAGCAGGGAGCCTGCTTCTTTCTCTGCCTCTGCTTGCCGCTCTGCCTGCTTGTGTTCTCTCTCTCTCTCTCTGACAAATAAATAAATAAATAAAATCTTAAAAAAAGAAAAAAAAAGAACTGTAAAATATTAGTAAGACAAGACAACTTAAATTTTAAAAAATTGGTAAATGGTGCAAATAGGCACTTTATAGAAAGGAAAATATTGATGGTGTATAAATACACAAAAAGGGGCCCAACTCTAATTAAGGAATTGTGAATTAAAATGATAAGATGATATGTTTATTTCAAAGTAGCAAAATTAATAAAGACTAATGATACCCAGTGTTGAGATTGTGGAGAAACAGTTTCTTTGTATTACTAGTATTGGGAACGTAGACTGATATAACCAGTTGAGAGACATTTTGATATTATTTATTAATGTAAAAAATTGAACATGCACATGTTGTGTGCTCCAGCAGTTCTATCTTGGGATAGAACACCTTCACATGTACATAGGAAGACTTCTACAGCACAAGAAGGTTACAGCAACATTACTTGTGGTGTATAAAACTGTAAACAATCTAAATGTCCATCAATGGCTAAGTGAACTATTTTCTAGTCATATTATTAAATAATCTGCAGTATTAGAAAATGGAGAAGCATTTATATATAGTAAAATGGGTAGATCTGTATATCGTAGAGGAAAAAAATCAAATTGCCGTATGATACATTCAGTTTAATTTATTTTTTTAAAAAAAATACAAAATAATGCAATATTTATAACCAGGAATACTATTTCCCACCCTCCAGGTTGGGAAATAAGACATTATGAAGAGATTTGAAACTGTCTAGATGGAACCCTTTCTATTGTTATCCTTCCCGTTGTCCACACCCTTACACTTTTTCATGTGTCTGTTGGCCATTTGGATGTCTTTGCAGAAATGTCTGTTCATGTCTCTGCCCTTGCTCCTAGGTAACAGTTGTCCTGATTTTAAACTTCTCTTATTCCCATATATTCCTTCATAGTATTACAACATAGACAGTACTCTAGTTTTTTAAGGCTGTATATAGTATATATTTACAAAGAAGGTCTGGAAAGGTTATCAAACTTACTGTTGTTACTTCTGTGAAGGATGAAGGGAACAAGATGAAGCAGTTTTAAAGGGGACATGTGCAGTATATTTATATTTTACAAAGATAAAATACATGGGAAAAAGTGATGGCCATCTCTCCATTAAAATTATATCATATAGTGGTGCTAACCTTGTCTGAAACTAGCTGTTTCATTTCCTCATGTACATAGTTCTTGAGCTTAATTCTTTGTTTTCAGGTTGTTTTGACCATTTTAGCATTTTGCATTTCCATGTGAATTTTAGAATTAGCCTATTTCTAGAAATAGCCTGATGAAATTTTCATTAGGATTGCAACATGTCCATTTAATAAAGTCTCATTTAGCCTCTCTGACCAGTGTTTTATAGTTTTTCAGTTACAGGTCTTAAATAGCTTTTATCAAACTTATACTTAAGTATTTCATTCTCTCTTTTTTTTAAAAAAGATTTTTTTATTTGAGAGAGACAGTGAGCACATGAATGTGGGGAGGGGCAGGAGGAAAGGGAGAAACAGACTCCTTGCTGAGCCCATGCTCAGGAGCCTGATGCAGGATTTGATCTCAGGACCCTGAGATCATGACCTGAGCCAAAACCAAGAGTCAGCTGCTTAACTGACTGCACCACCCAGGCACCCCAAGTATTTCATTCTTTTTGATAGTATGATAAATTATATGTATAATATGTGTTAATTTCTAGTTGTTTATTGCCAATATAGAAATATGATTATTTTATTACATTGATATTCTTTCCTGGGAATTTGCTAAATTCATTTGTTTTATAGTATCTTTTTGTAGATTTTTAAAGATTTTCTACATAGACAATAATTTCTTTTGAGAATAAAAATTGTTTTATTTCTTCCTCTCTAATCTGGGCTCCTTTAATTAATTTCCTTTTCTTTATTACAGAGACTAGGAGCTCCAATGCTAGGTGGAGTAGAAATGTGAGAATGAAAAAAAATGTGAGAGTGGGTGTTTGTGCCTTGTTTGTGATCTTAGAGTAGAAGCGTTTGGTCTTTTACCCTTAAGTATGGTAGTTGCTGAAGGTTTATCATAGATATTCTTTTTTTTTTTTTTTTTAAAGATTTTATTTATTTATTTTACAGAGAGAAATCACAAGTAGATGGAGAGGCAGGCAGAGAGAGAGAGAGAAAGAGAGAGAGGGAAGCAGGCTCCCTGCTGAGCAGAGAGCCCGATGTGGGGCTCGATCCCAGGACCCTGAGATCATGACCTGAGCCGAAGGCAGCGGCTTAACCCACTGAGCCACCCAGGCGCCCCTATCATAGATATTCTTTATTATACTGAGAAAGTCCCCTTCTTACTGTTCTGAGAGTTTTTAGTAGGAATGAGTGTTGTACTTTCTCAAATGCCTTTCTGCATCTAATAAGATGGTGTTATAATTTTTCTATTTGGTCAGTCAGCAATTGGTTGATTTTCAACTATTAAAGCAACAATTGCTTTCCTGGGATAAATTCTACTTGGTCATTATGTATTATCCTTTTGATATATTGTCAGATCCAATTTGCTAAGATTTTGTAAAGAATTTTTGTATCTCATATATTATGAGATATATTGGTCTGCACTTTTCTTGTAATGTCTTTGTTTGGATTTACTTTGCATCTTGGATATGAAGGGAAATATACTTTATCAAATTTGGAAAATTTGTTGGCTATTAATTCTTCAGATATTTTTTCTGATTCCTCTTTCTATCCTTCAGGACTCCAATTGCATGTATATTTGACTTGTACTCCTACAGATCACTAGTAAATTATTTACTTTTTCCATTCATTTTTCTCTTTTGTTTTGTTTTGAATAATTTCCATTGCTGTTTTCAAGTTTATTATTAGATATTCTACAATATCTAATCACTTGTTAATCCCATCAACTTTATTTTTCATGTCTGACATTGTAGACATCTTCAGAAATTTGATTTTGTTGCCACTTAAAAAAGTGTCTTCTGTATATCTACTTAACATGCTTATTTGTTTGTTTATTTATTTATTTGGTAGGTCATTTATTTATTTACTTTTTATTAACAAGTATTATTTGTTTCAGGGGAACAGATCTGTGATTCATCAGTCTTACACAATTCACAGCACTCACCACAGCACATATCCTCTCCAGTGTCCTTCACTTCACTATCCCATCCCTCTCACTCTCCTCCACTCCAGCAATTGTTTGTTTCCTTAGATTAAGAATCTCTTATGGTTTGTCTCCCTCTTTGGTTTTGTCTTGTTTCATTTTTTCCTCCCTTCCCCTATGATGCTCTGTCTTGTTTCTCAAATTCATCAAATCAGTGAGATCATATGATAATTGTCTGTCTCTGATTGACTTAATTTCACTTAGTATAATACCCTATAGTTCCATCCATGTCATTGCAAATGGCAAGATTTTTTTTTTTTTTCCCTGATGGCTACATAATATTCCATTGTATATATACACCGCATCTTTGTTATCCATTCAGTTGTTGATGGACATCTAAGCTCTTTGCATAGTTTGGCTATTATGGACATTGCTGCTATAAACATTGGGGAGCACGTGCCCCTTTAGATCACTACATTTGTATTTTTGGGGTAAATACTAAGTAGTGCAATTGCTGGGTCATAGGGTATCTCTATTTTCAACTTTTTGAGGAACCTCCATACTGTTTTACAGAGTGGCTGCCCCAGCTTGCATTCCCACCAAAAATGAAGGAGGGTTCCCCTTTCTCTGCATCCTTGCCAACACCCGTCATTTCCCGACTTGCTAATTTTAGCCTGGTATGAGGTGGTATCTCACTGTGGTTTTAATTTGTATTTCCCTGATGCCGAGTGATGTGGAGCACTTTTTCATGTGTCTGTTGGCCATTTGGGTGTCTTTGCAGAAATGTCTGTTCTTGTCCTCTGCCCGTTTCTTGATTGGATTATTTGTTCTTTGGGTGTTGAGTTTGTAAGTTCTTTATGGATTTTGGATACTAGCCCTTTATCTAATACATCATTTGCAAATATCTTCTCCCATTTTGTCTGTTGTGTTTTGGTCTTGTTGACCGTTTCCTTTGCTGTGCAAAACCTTTTGATCTAGATGAAGTCCTAATAGTTCATTTTTGCCTTTGCTTCCCTTGTCTCTGATGATGTTTCTAGGAAGAAGTTGCTGCAGCTGAGGTTGAACAGGTTGCTGCCTGTGTTGTCCCCAAGGATTTTGATGGATTCCTGTTTCGAATTTAGGTCTTTCATCCATATTGAGTCTGTTTTTGTGGATGGTGTAAGGAAATGGTCCAGTTTCATTTTGCATGTGGCTGTCCAATTTTCCCAACACCATTTGTTGAAGAGATTGTCTTTTTGCTATTGGACATTCTTTCCTGCTTTGTTGAAGATCGGTCCATTTCTGGGCTCTCTATTCTGTTCCATTGATCTATGAGACTCTTTTACTGTTAGTACCATACTGTCTTAGTGATTGCAGCTTTGTAAACAGAGCTTGAAGTCTGGAATTGTGATGCCACCAGCTTTGCTTTTTCAACATTCCTTTGGCTGTTTGGGGTCTTTCTGGTTCCATATAAATTTTAGGATTATTTATCCCATGTTTTTGAAAAAAGTTGATGGTATTTTGGTAGGAATTGAATTAAATGTGTGGATTGCTCTAGGTAGCGTAGACATTTTCACAGTATTTGTTCTTTCAATCCACGAGTATGGAACATTTTTCCATTTCCTTGTGTCTTCCTCAACTTCTTCCGTGAGTATTCTGTAGTTTCCTGAGTACAGATTCTTTGCCTCATTGTTTAGATTTATTCCTAGGTATCTTATGGTTTGGGGTACAATTGTAAATTGGATTAACTGTTTAATTTCTCTTTCTTTGTCTTGTTATTAGTGTATAGAAATGCAGCTGATTTCTGTGTGTTGATTTTATATCCTGACACTTTACTGAATTCCTGTATGAGTTCTAGCAGTTTTAGAGTGAAATCTTTGGATTTTTCACATCAAGTATCATATCATCTGCAGAGTGAGAGCTTGACTTCTTCTTTGTTGATTCAGATGCATTTTATTTGTTTTTGTTGTCTGATTGCTGAGGCTAGGACTCCTAGTACTATCTTAATTAGCAGTGGTGATAGTGGACATCCTGCTCTGTTCTTGACATTAGGGGAAAAGCTCTCAGTTTTTTTCCCAGTTGAGAATGGTATTCACTGTGGGTTTTTCATAGATAGCTTTTTTGATACTGACATATGTTCCCTCTGTCCCTACACTGTGAAGAGTTTTGACCAAGAAAGGATGCTGTATTTTGTCAACTGCTTTTCTGCATCTATTGAGAGTATCATACGGTTTTTGTTCTTTCTTCTATTAATGTATTGTATCACATTGATTGATTTGTGGATGTTGAACCAACCTTGCAGCCCAGGAATAAATCCCACTTGGTCGTGGTGAGTAATCTTTTTAATGTACTGTTGGATCCTATTGGCTAATATTTTGGTGAGAATTTTTGCATCCTTTTTCACTGGGGATATTGGTCTGCAATTATCTTTTTTAATGGGATCTTTGACTGGTTTGGGGATCAAGGTAAGGTAGCCTCATAAAATGAGTTTGGAAGTTGTCCTTCCATTCCTTTTTTTTGGAACAGTTTCAGAAGAATAGGTATTAATTCTGCTTTAAATGTTTGGTAGAATTTCCCTGGGAAGCCATCTGGCCCTGGGCTCTTGTTTGTTGGGAGATTTTTGATTACTACAATTTTCTTATTGGTTATTGGTCTGTTTAGGTTTTCTTTTTCTTCCTGGTTTGGTTGGTAGTTTATACATCTCTAGGAATGCATCTGTTTCTTCCAGATTGTCTAATTTGCTGGCATATAGTTGTTCATAATATGTTCTTATAATTGTTTGTATTTCTTTGGTGTTGATTGTGATCTCTCTTCTTTCATTCATGATTTTATTAATTTGGGTCCTTTCTCTTTTCTTTCTGATAAGTCTGGCAAGGGGTTTATCACTCTTACTAAAAAGAACCAGCTTCTAGTTTCATTGGTATGTTCTACTGTTTTTTTGGTTTCTATTTTACTGATTTCTGCTCTGATCTTTATTATTTCTCTTCTCCTGCTGGGTTTAGGCTGTATTTGCTGTTCTTTCTCTAGTTCCTTTAGGTGTAGTGTTAGGTTGTGTATTTCAGACCCTTCTTGTTTCTTGAGAAAGGCTTGTATATATATTGCTACAGACTTTCCTCTTAGGACTGCCTCTACTGCATCCCAAGATATTGAACAGTTGTGTTTTCATTTTCATTTGTTCCTATGAAATTTTAAATTCTTCTTTTTATTCCTGGTTGACCCATTCATTCTTTAGGAGGATGCTCTTTAGCCTCCATGTATTTGAGTTGTTTCCAATTCTCCTCTTTGATTGAGTTCAAGTTTCAAAGCATTATGGTAGGAAAATATGCAGTCTTTGGGTACTGGTTGAGACCTGATTTGTGACCCAGATGTGATCTATTCTGGAGAGTGCTCCATGTGCGCTAGAGAAGAATGTGTATTCTATTGCTTTGGGAAGGAATGTTCTGAATATATCTGTGATGTCCATCTGGTCCAGTGTGTCATTTAAAGCCTTTATTTCCTTGTTGATCTTTTGCTCAGATGAACTGTCCGTTTCAGTGAGGGGAGTGTTAAAGTCCCCTACTATTATTATATTATTGTCGATGTGTTTCTTTGATTTTGTTATTAATTGGTTTATATAGTTGGCTACTCCGATGTTAGGGGCATAGATAATAAACGAAATAACATCTAAAGATGTTAGATATTGTTGGACAGATACTTTAAGTATGCTATAGTGCCCTTCCTCATCTCTTATTGTAGTCTTTGGTTTAAAATATAATTTGTCTGATATAAGGATTGCCACCCCAGTTTTCTTTTGATGTCCATTAGCATGGTAAATGGTTTTCCACCCCCTCACTTTAAATCTGGAGATGTCTTTGAGTTAAAATGAGTATTGCAGACAGCATATTGATGGGTCTTATTTTTTTATTTTTTTATTTTTATAATTTTTTATTTTTTATAAACATATATTTTTATCCCCAGGGGTATAGGTCTGTGAATCACCAGGTTTACACACTTCACAGCACTCACCAAAGCACATACCCTCCCCAATGTCCATAATCCCACCCCCTTCTTCCAAACTCCCTCCCCCCAGCAACCCTCAGTTTGTTTTGTGAGATTAAGAGTCATTTATGGTTTGTCTCCCTCCCAATCCCATCTTGTTTCATTGATTCTTCTCCTACCCACTTAAGCCCCCATGTTGCATCACCACTTCCTCATATCAGGGAGATCATATGATAGTTGTCTTTCTCTGCTTGACTTATTTCGCTAAGCGTGATACGCTCTGGTTCCATCCATGTTGTCGCAAATGGCAAGATTTCATTTCTTTTGATGGCTGCATAGTATTCCATTGTGTATATATACCACATCTTCTTGATCCATTCATCTGTTGATGGACAACTAGGTTCTTTCCATAGTTTGGCTATTGTGGACATTGCTGCTATAAACATTCGGGTGCATGTGCCCCTTTGGATCACCACATTTGTATCTTTAGGGTAAATACCCAGTAGTGCAATTGCTGGGTCATAGGGCAGTTCTATTTTCAACATTTTGAGGAACCTCCATGCTGTTTTCCAGAGTGGCTGCACCAGCTTGCATTCCCACCAACAGTGTAGGAGGGTTCCCCTTTCTCCGCATCCTCGCCAGCATCTGTCATTTCCTGACTTGTTGATTTTAGCCATTCTGACTGGTGTGAGGTGATATCTCATTGTGGTTTTGATTTGTATTTCCCTGATGCCGAGTGATATGGAGCACTTTTTCATGTGTCTGTTGGCCATCTGGATGTCTTCTTTGCAGAAATGTCTGTTCATGTCCTCTGCCCATTTCTTGATTGGATTATTTGTTCTTTGGGTGTTGAGTTTGCTAAGTTCTTTATAGATTCTGGGCACGAGTCCTTTATCTGATATGTTGTTTGCAAATATCTTCTCCCATTCTGTCAGTTGTCTTTTGATTTTGTTAACTGTTTCCTTTGCTGTGCAAAAGCTTTTGATCTTGATGAAATCCCAATAGTTCATTTTTGCCCTTGCTTCCCTTGCCTTTGGCGTTGTTCCTAGGAAGATGTTGCTGCGGCTGAGGTCAAAGAGGTTGCTGCCTGTGTTCTCCTCAAGGATTTTGATGGATTCCTTTCTCATATTGAGGTCCTTCATCCATTTTGAGTCTATTTTTGTGTGTGGTGTAAGGAAATGGTCCAATTTCATTTTTCTGCATGTGGCTGTCCAATTTTCCCAGCACCATTTATTGAAGAGGCTGTCTTTTTTCCATTGGACATTCTTTCCTGCTTTGTCGAAGATTAGTTGACTGTAGAGTTGAGGGTCTATTTCTGGGCTCTCTATTCTGTTCCATTGATCTATGTGTCTGTTTTTGTGCCAGTACCATGCTGTCTTGATGATGACAGCTTTGTAATAGAGCTTGAAGTCCGGAATTGTGATACCACCAACGTTGGCTTTCTTTTTCAATATCCCTTTGGCTATTCGAGGTCTTTTCTGGTTCCATATAAATTTTAGAATTATTTGTTCCATTTCTTTGAAAAAGATGGATGGTACTTTGATAGGAATTGCATTAAATGTGTAGATTGCTTTAGGTAGCATAGACATTTTCACAATATTTATTCTTCTAATCCAGGAGCATGGAACATTTTCCCATTTCTTTGTGTCTTCCTCAATTTCTTTCATGAGTATTTTATAGTTTTCTGAGTATAGATTCTGTGCCTCTTTGGTTAGGTTTATTCCTAGGTATCTTATGGTTTTGGGTGCAGTTGTAAATGGGATTGACTCCTTAATTTCTCTTTCTTCTGTCTTGCTGTTGGTATAGAGAAATGCAACTGATTTCTGTGCATTGATTTTATATCCTGGCACTTTACTGAATTTCCTGTATAAGTTCTAGCAGTTTTGGAGTGGAGTCTTTTGGGTTTTCCACATATAGTATCATATCATCTGCGAAGAGTGATAATTTGACTTCTTTGCCGATTTGGATGCCTTTAATTTCCTTTTGTTGTCTGATTGCTGAGGCTAGGACCTCTAGTACTATGTTGAATAGCAGTGGTGATAATGGACATCCCTGCCGTGTTCCTGACCTTAGCGGAAAAGCTTTCAGTTTTTCTCCATTGAGAATGATATTTGCAGTGGGTTTTCCATAGATGGCTTTGATGATATTGAGGTATGTGCCCTCTATCCCTACACTTTGAAAAGTTTTGATCAGGAAGGGATGCTGTACTTTGTCAAATGCTTTTTCAGCATCTATTGAGAGTATCATATGGTTCTGGTTCTTTCTTTTATTGATGTGTTGTATCACATTGAGTGATTTGCGGATGTTGAACCAACCTTGCAGCCCTGGAATAAATCCCACTTGGTCGTGGTGAATAATCCTTTTAATGTACTGTTGAATCCTCTTGGCTAGTATTTTGTTGAGTATTTTCGCATCTATATTGGTCTATAGCTCTGTTTTTTGATGGGATCCTTGTCTGGTTTTGGGATCAAGGTGATGCTGGCCTCATAAAATGAGTTTGGAAGTTTTCCTTCCATTTCTATTTTTTGGAACAGTTTCAGGAGAATAGGAATTAGTTCTTCTTTAAATGTTTGGTAGAATTCCCCCGGGAAGCCGTCTGGCCCTGGGCTTTTGTTTGTTTGGAGATTTTTAATGACTGTTTCAATCTCCTTACTGGTTATGGGTCTGTTCAGGCTTTCTATTTCTTCCTGGCTCAGTTGTGGTAGTTTATATGTTTCTAGGAATGCATCCATTTCTTCCAGATTGTCAAATTTATTGCCGTAGAGTTGCTCATAGTATGTTCTTATAATAGTTTGTATTTCTTTGGTGTTAGTTGTGATCTCTCCTCTTTCATTCATGATTTTATTTATTTGGGTCCTTTCTCTTTTCTTTTTGATAAGTCGGGCCAGGGGTTTATCAATTTTATTAATTCTTTCAAAGAACCAGCTCCTAGTTTCGTTGATTTGTTCTATTGTTTTTTTGGTTTCTATTTCATTGATTTCTGCTCTGATCTTTATGATTTCTCTTCTCCTGCTGGGCTTAGGGTTTCTTTCTTGTTCTTTCTCCAGCTCCTTTAGGTGTAGGGTTAGGTTGTGTACCTGAGACCTTTCTTGTTTCTTGAGAAAGGCTTGTACCGCTATATATTTTCCTCTCAGGACTGCCTTTGTTGTGTCCCACAGATTTTGAACCGTTGTATTTTCATTATCATTTGTTTCCATGATTTTTTTCAATTCTTCTTTAATTTCCCGGTTGACCCATTCATTCTTTAGAAGGATGCTGTTTAGTCTCCCTGTATTTGGGTTCTTTTCAAACTTCCTTTTGTGGTTGAGTTCTAGCTTTAGAGCATTGTGGTCTGAAAATATGCAGGGAATGATCCCAATCTTTTGATACCGGTTGAGTCCTGATTTAGGACCCAGGATGTGATCTATTCTGGAGAATGTTCCATGTGCACTATAGAAGAATGTGTATTCTGTTGCTTTGGGATGAAATGTTCTGAATATATCTGTGATGTCCATCTGGTCCAGTGTGTCGTTTAAGGCCTTTATTTCCTTGCTGATCTTTTGCTTGGATGATCTGTCCATTTCAGTGAGGGGAGTGTTAAAGTCCCCTACTATTATTGTATTATTGTTGATGTGTTTCTTTGATTTTGTTATTAATTGGTTTATATAGTTGGCTGCTCCCAATTTGGGGGCATAGATATTTAAAATTGTTAGATCTTCTTGTTGGACAGACCCTTTGAGTATGATATAGTGTCCTTCCTCATCTCTTATTATAGTCTTTGGCTTAAAATCTAATTGATCTTATATAAGGATTGCCACTCCTGCTTTCTTCTGATGTCCATTAGCATGGTAAATTCTTTTCCACCCCCTCACTTTAAATCTGTAGGTGTCTTCGGGCTTAAAATGAGTTTCTTGGAGGCAAGATATAGATGGGTTTTGTTTTTTTATCCATTCTGATACCCTGTGTCTTTTGACAGGGGCATTTAGCCCATTAACATTCAGGGTAACTATTGAGAGATATGAATTTAGTGCCATTGTATTGCCTGTAAGATGACTGTTACTGTATATGGTCTCTGTTCTTTTCTGATCTACCACTTGTAGGCTCTCTCTTTGCTTAGAGGACCCCTTTCAATATTTCCTGTAGAGCTGGTTTGGTGTTTGCAAATTCTTTCAGTTTTTGTTTGTCCTGGAAGCTTTTAATCTCTCCTTCTATTTTCAATAATAGCCTAGCTGGATATAGTATTCTTGGCTGCATGTTTTTCTCGTTTAGTGCTCTGAAAATATCATGCCAGCTCTTTCTGGCCTGCCAGGTCTCTGTGGATAAGTCAGCTGCCAATCTAATATTTTTACCATTGTATATTACAGACTTCTTTTCCCGGGCTGCTTTCAGGATTTTCTCTTTGTCACTGAGACTTGTAAATTTTACTATTAGGTGACGGGGTGTGGGCCTATTCTTATTGATTTTGAGGGGCGTTTTCTGAACCTCCTGAATTTTGATGCTCGTTCCCTTTGCCATATTGGGGAAATTCTCCCCAATAATTCTCTCCAGTATACCTTCTGCTCCCCTCTCTTTTTCTTCTTCTTCTGGAATCCCAATTATTCTAATGTTGTTTCGTCTTATGGTGTCACTTATCTCTCGAATTCTCCCCTCGTGGTCCAGTAGCTGTTTGTCCCTCTTTTGCTCAGCTTCTTTATTCTCAGTCCTTTGGTCTTCTATATCACTGATTCTTTCTTCTGCCTCATTTATCCTAGCAGTGAGAGCCTCCATTTTTGATTGCACCTCATTAATAGCTTTTTTGATTTCAACTTGGTTAGATTTTAGTTCTTCTATTTCTCCAGAATGGGCTTTTATATCTCTCGAGAGGGTTTCTCTAATATCTTCCATGCCTTTTTCAAGCCCGGCTAGAACCTTGAGAATTGTCATTCTGAACTCTAGATCTGACATATTACCAATGTCTGTATTGATTAGGTCCCTGGACTTCGGTTCTGCCTCTTGTTCTTTTTTCTGTGTTGAATTTTTCCGTCTTGTCATTTTGTCCAGATAAGAGTATATGAATGAGCAAGTAAAATACTAAAAGGGTGGCAACAACCCTAGGAAAATATGCTTTAACCAAATTAGAAGAGATCCCAAATCGTGAGGGGGGAGAAAGGGGATAAAAAGAGGTTCAAAAAGAAAGAAAGAAAAAAAAAAAGGAAAGAAAAGAATTAAAAAAAAAGAAAACAAATAAGAAAAATATAAAAAAGAAAAAATATATATATTAGATAAACTAGTTAAAAAACGTTAAAAAAAGAAAAAGGTAAAAGTTAAAAAAAAATTTAACCAGAAGGCGAGAAAAAAAAACAGAAAATGAAAAAGAAAAAAATTAAATTAACTGCAAGAGTAAAAAAAATCACAGGGAATAAGCCATGAGTTCCGTGCTTTGTTTTCTCCTCTTCTGGAATTCTGCTGCTCTCCTTGGTATTGAAACCGCACTCCTTGGTAGGTGAACTTGTTCTTGCCTGATTTCTTGTTGATCTTCTGGGGGGAGGGGCCTGTTGTAGTGATTCTCAAGTGTCTTTGCCCCAGGCGGAATTGCACTGCCCTTATCAGGGGCCGGGGTGAGTAATCTGCTCAGGTTTGCTTTCAGGAGCTTTTGTTCCCTGAGCGCTTTCCGTAGAGTTCCAGAGTTCTGGAGGACGGGGAATACAAATGGCGGTCTCCTGGTCTCCGGCCCGGAGGAGCCGAGAGCCCAGGGCCCCACTCCTCAGTGCGCCCTCAGAGAACAGCGCCCAGTTACTCCCGTCTGCCTGACCTCTGGCCGCGCTCCAAGCTCACCAATCCTGCGACCGGTTCAAGGTAACACCGAGCTGCGAGCTTACTGTCGGCTCTGTCTCTGTAGCCGGCTTTCCCGTTCCAATACCCGCAAGCTCTGTGACACTCAGACACCCCCGATCCTTCTGTGACCCTGTGGGACCTGAGGCCACGCTGACCCCGCGTGGGCTTCGCCCCGGTTTAGCCTCTGGAGCGATGTCCCTCAGCGGAACAGACTTTTAAAAGTCCTGATTTTGTGCGCGGTTGCTCCGCCGCTTGCCGGGAGCCGGCCCCTCCCCCCCGGGGTCTATCTTCCCGTCGCTTTGGATTCACTTCTCCGCCGGTCCTACCTTTCAGAAAGTGGTTGTTTTCCTATTTCCAGAATTGCTGTTCTTCTTCTCTTCGATCTGCTGATGGATTTTCAGGCGTTTGCAATCTTTAGATAAGCTATCTAGCTGATCTCCGGCTAGCTGAAGTAGTCTCAGCCTGCTACTTCTCCGCCATCTTGACTCTTCCTGGGTCTTATTTTTTTTTATGCATTCTGATACCCTCTGTCTTTTGATTGGGGCATTTAGCACATTTACATTCAGGGTAACTATTGAAAGATATGAATTTAGTGCCATTGTATTGCTTGTAAGGTGAATATTACTGTATATTGTCTCTGTTCCTTTCTGGTCTATGTTACTTTTAGGTTCTCTCGTTGCTTAGAGTACCCCTTTCAATGCTTTCTGTAGGTGGGGTTTGGTGTTTGCAATTTATTTTAGTTTTGTTTGTCCTGGAAACTTTTTATCTCTCCTTCTATTTTCAATGACAGCCTAGCTGGATATAGTATTCTTGGCTGCATATTTTTCTTGTGTAGTGCTCTGAATATATCATGCCAGTCCTTTTTGGTCTGACAGGTCTCTGTGTCTAGGTCTACTGCCAATCTCATATTTCTACCATTGTATGCTATAGAACTCTTGTCCCAAGCTGCTTTCAGGATTTTGTCTTTGTCTCTGAGACTTGTAAGTTTTGCTATTAGATGATGAGGTGTTGACCTATTTTTATTGACTTTGAGAGAGGTTCTCTGCCTCCTGGATTTTGATGTCTGTTTCCTTCCCCCCAATTATGGAAGTTGTCTATTATAATTTGCTCCAATGTACCTCCTGCGCCCCCCCACCCACCCTTCTTCTGGGATCCCAGTTCATCTAATGTTGTTTCATCTTATGCTATCACTTATCTCTTGAATTCTCCCCTTGGGATCCAATAGTTGTTCATCTCTCTTTTTCCTAGCTTTTTTATTCTCCATCATTTGGTCTTCTGTATCACTTATTCTCTTTTCTGTCTCATTTATGCTAGCAGTAAGAGCTTCCATTTTTGATTGCGCTTCATTAATAGCCTTTTTGATTTTGACTTGGTTAGATTTTAGTTCTTTTATTTCTCCAGAAAGGGGTTCTCTAGTATCTTCTGTGTTTTTTCTAGCCCAGCTATTATTTATTTATTTTTTTAAAAGATTTTATTTATTTATTTGACAGAGAGAGATCACAAGTAGGCAGAGAGGCAGGCAGAGAGAGAGAGGAGGAAGCAGACTCCCCTCTGAGCAGAGAGCCCGACGCGGGGCTCAATCCCAGGACCCTGGGATCATGACCTGAGCCGAAGTCAGAGGCTTTAATCCACTGAGCCACCCAGGCACCCCCAAGCTATTATCTTTATAATTGTCATTCTGAACTCTATTTCCAACATCTGACTAATGTCCGTATTGATTAGGTCCAACATGTTTATGTTTATTTTTATTTTTATTATTAATTAATTAATTAATTTGTCAGAGAGAGTGAGTTAGAGAGCAAACACAAGCAGGGGGAGTGGCAGGCAGAGGGAGAAACAGCCTCCCCACTGAGCAAGGACACCAGTGTGGGATGTGATCTCTAGACCCTATGATTGTGACCCGAGCCAAAGGCAGACTCCTCAACCAACCAAGTGTCCCTAACATATTTAATTTTTCCTGTAGCTTCTTGAACATATGAATTGATTTGTAATAATTATCATATCTTTATTTACTAATTTACTGTCATCTTTGTCATTTCTGAGTTTTCATTTGAAATATTTTCTCTTCTTTATTGGCTGCATTTCCTTGCTTCTTTGCATGCTTTGTAATTTTTTATTGCATAGAGGTTTTGTGAGTTTTACCTTATTTGGTGCCAGATCTTTTAAAACTTTAATAAATATTTTTGAGCTTTATTCTAGGGTTTGATTATTTAGAGACAGGTTCATCCTTTCAAATCTTCTTTATACTTTGTTACATGCGACTAAAGAAGCATTTAGCCTTGAGCTAATTTTGCTTTGCTATTGGGTAAAACTCTTCTGTATACTGTAACAAATGTATTTAGAATGAGGTTTCTTATTTTGATGGGAACAGGAGCTGACCTGCTCCTATCCCTTTGTGAACTTGGAGCTTTTTTTCCTCTAAAACTTTTGTGGTATTATTTCCCAGATTTTGGGTGATTTCCTATTACACATACACTGATCTCTATTCAGCTGAAGTAGTCTGACTACTTCATATGCACAGGGGACTGTGCAGATGTTAGAGTTCTTTTTCTGTGCAACTCTCTCATCTTGGGTACTCTGCCCTGTGAACCCTAGCTGTCTGGGCTTTTCCAGATGGCAAGGTCTTTCTCTTCAACTAAGAAGCTGCTGTGCTGTGCGTTGGAACCCCTCTAGGCAGAAGGCTGGGTCCCTCAAGAGTTTACCTGTTTTGTTTCCTTTCTCTCAAGGATCACTGCCCTTATGTTGCCTACTGAAAACTGTTTTTCCTATATTTTGTCTGATTTTCAAAACAGTATCTTCAGACAAGAGTGTAAATTTGTTCCCTGTTATTCCATTTTGTCCAGAAGCAGAAAACTTCCTCGAAGTTTATTGTATACCTGCAGTAATTGAGAATAAAATTCCTTGAGTGTCCTAAATCAACAAAACCAAATTTATAATTTTTTACCTTGAGCTTATTTTCATATTACCCTAATATGTCCAGTTATCTAATTTCTGTAAGGGTAATAGCTAACATTTATTATGTTTGTACACTATATCAGGCACTGTTTTATATGTTTTGCATGCATTAACTCATAAAAATTACACAGTGATTCAAGACACATTTTGCAGGTAATGAAACTGAGTCCCTTACTTGACCACTTTTAAGCTATTAGAAAATTTGGGAGTCCTTTCATATCACATTAGAAGCAGCAGATTAGAAGTAAAGGGAAAATGGAATCCTTTTATAATAATGAGAAGTAACTGTTTATACCCATTCAATTATTCATTCACTTCCCCTTCACTCAGCAAATATTTATTACTCATTTTCTGTGAGCCAGGCATAAAGGTACAAAAAGTGTCAAAAGCAGATGGAACACTTAGAAATCTTGGTCCTGTGGTGTTATCTATCAAGACTTTTTGGAGACAGCAATGTATTACATACAATAGGTGTTTCTAAGAAGTGTTTAAATAAAAAATTCATTTATCTGCATACCTTAGTTTTTGGTTAGAGCCACCATGATGTGTTGTATTGTTTAAGTATTTGTGTTTGGTCAGATTTATGGAGTATTTGGTGTCTTTATAAACTGATGGGACTACCATCATAAACTGTGTCACATTTACCCATTTCTTTATTTTATTTATAAAAAGTGTAGCTTGAATCTTTTTCCATTATGATAGGGAGGGTACAGCTTTGATAGGCATTATTATTTAGAACAGGAATTGGCAAACTATGGGCCAAATCTGTTCTGCTGTTTGCTTTTGTAAATGAAGTTTAATTGGGACACAGCCATATCCATTTGTGTATGTATCATCTATGGCTTGTGCCCTGCAAAGGCCAAATAGAGTTATTGCAAAAGAAACATTGTGGTTACAAAGCCGTCTTATTTGCTATCTGGCCCTTTACAGAAAAACTTTGTGCTGACTCCTAATATAGAAGTTATAATTTCTGTAAATTATGTTTCTTTTGATGAAAAAGGGAGAGCTAGACAAACATTATTTTATGTTTAGTATAAATTAAACCTTAAGGTGCTCATTAGACCCTAGGATTTTTTTCAGAAGCAAATTTAGTTTTTGGTACATTATTTATTTTAAAGTACTATTTAATCTATTATATTTCATAAATTAACTCAAACTTGTACTACTTTTGTTGTATGAATGTGAAAAGACAATTAAAAAAAAGAAAAGACAATTCAAAATGCAAGATTAAAAGAAATGTAAGAGATCTATTAACTAATCATAAGATAGAGATTTAGATGGATTCCTGTTTAAACCAAAGTTTAAAAATAAAAATAACAATAGTAGAAAAAATTTTATAAGACAGCCAGAGAAATGTGAACATTGATGAGATCTATTTCAATTCTAAAGATGGTTCATCTTTTTATATGTCAATTGCTTAGCCTGAGGTTCTGTTTTTTAAAAAAATCATTTTTAATTTTATTTGTTTATTTATTTTTAAAGATTATTTATTTATTTGTTAGAGAAAGAGAAAGAGAGAGAAAGAGCACACAAGCAGGGGGAGCTGCAGGCAGAGGGAGAAGCAGGCTTCCCACCGAGCAAGGACTCTGATGTGGAACTTGATCCCAGGATCATGAGCTGAGCCACAGGCAGATGTTTATGGACTGAGCCACGCAGGTGTCCAAAAAGTAACTTTTTAGATGTAAAAAAGTTCAAATTAAAAAAAAAAAAATTAAAGGGTGCCTGGGTGGCTCAGTGGGTTAAGCCGTTGCCTTCGGCTCAGGTCATGATCTCAGGGTTCTGGGATCGAGTCCCACGTCGGGCTCTCTGCTCAGCAGGGGGCCTGCTTCCCTTCCTCTCTCTCTGCCTGCCTCTCTGCCTACTTGTGATCTCTGTCAAATAAATAAATAAAATCTTAAAAAAAAATAAATAAAAATTTAAAGCATCAAATAAATAAATAAAAATCTTAAAAAAAAAAAGAATTGTTAAATTCTGATTATTTAATTTGGTTGGTATGTTATTTCTAAATACAGCAAGTTCCCCTTTATTTGCACATTATAAGTCTGTAAGCTTTAAGTGATCAGTAGTACTAATTTGTCTTTCCTCAATTTTTTATATTTATGATGAATAAGGAAGCGATAGGTAAAATAGAAATCAGTTTTTTTTTTAAAAGATTTATTTATTTGAGAGAGAGAGAGAATGAGAGAAAGAGAGAGCATCAGAGGAGAGAGGTCAGCAGGAGAAGCAGACTCCCTGCTGAGCAGGGAGCCTGATGCAGGACTCGATCCTGGGACTCTAGGATCATGACCTGAGCCGAAGGCAGTCGCTTAACCAACTGAGCCACCCAGGTGCCCTAGAAATCAGTTTTTAAGTCCAAAGAAGCAGCTCTCATTTTCTCTTGTGTCTTTATCATCCAGAATAATGTATTTTGATTATTGGGATCCCTGAGCTTTCTTGAGAGCTTTCTAAATCACAGAATGAGACATTTTTAGACTAATTATGGAGTCATGATTCCTTGAAAATGGGTGATTGCCATCCATGAGGTTGCAGTTCACATCTCATATTTGGCCAAATAACTCTTTCTGGGAAACTTGGCTGTGCTAGTGTTTGCTGCAGCAAACAAGAAGCAATGGCCTGTTGAAGGTTTCAATAACCCCATCTCAGGGCTGCCCTCAGTAGAGTGTCATTGCTTTTTGTTTTACATCATGTTGGACTTGTTTTTTTTGTTTTTTTTTTTTTTAAGATTTTATTTATTTGTCAGAGACAGAGGGAGAGAGAGCGAGCGAGCACAGGCAGACTGAGAGGCAGGCAGAGGCAGAGGGAGAAGCAGGCTCTCTGCTGAGCAAGGAGCCTGATGTGGGACTCGATCCCAGGACCCTGGGATCATGACCTGAGCCGAAGGCAGCTGCTTAACCAACTGAGCCACCCAGGCGTCCCTGGACTTGTTTTAATGTAAATTAAATTGGGTATAACACAAGGAAAATGTTGTCCCTTAAGGAATATTGACAGGGCCACCCTAGTTTATTATTATTTGTTTAATATCTTGCCTATGTTTATTTGATGCTTAGTATGCTATAGGCACTGTCACATATGCTTGGATATGTCAGTGAAAAAAGATTCCCATTCTTATGACACTTACAGTTTCTTTGGGGAAGGTAGAAGTAAACAAGAGGCATAATATGTAAATTATAAAGTGTCTAGTATGTTAGAAGATAGAAAAAAGAAAAACGTGGAAAGAGCAAAATGGCAGGGATTGAGAGTCCTGAGTAGGTAGTTGGGTATATTTTTACATAGGTCTCATTAAGGGGACACTTTTGAGCAGTTGAGGAAACTTGCCGCTTGGGAAAAAAGGATGAGACTGATAGAGGGAACATTCAGGGTGAAGGCCTTGAGACTAGTAGTCCCCTTGGCATATTTGTGTTTTGGGGAGGCTGGAGTAAAGTAAGCCAGGGAGCAAGAAGACTAAGAGATGAAGTAAGGAGGGAGCGGGAAGGATCACATCACTTAGGATTTTCATTCAAACTCCAGGATTGTGCAGATTTTGAAAAGAGGAATGTCATTGTCTGACTTATGTTTTACAAGGAAGTCGGTGGCTAGTGAGCATAGACTGGGGCAGGGAGCAAAAAGCAAGGCGTACGTGAAAGTAATGAGTCCATTGCAACAGTTCAGGTAACAGATGATGGCGGTTTAGACAAAGGTGGTAGCAGGAGAGGAGGTGAGAAGTGGTCACCTTCTGGATATATTACAAAGGTAGAGTCGATGGGATTTCCTAACTTGAATGAGACAAAATTTCTAAGTTTTCTCCTTGGAGAGTCATTAAGACTGTGACAAATGTGAATGATACTGCATTTAATGTTCTAGAAAGTGATTTTTTGGGCATGTTAGTATCATGTAGCTTTTCAGAATTTAAAAAATGATTTCAAAAGCACTTATATGCCATTTTGTGTGATTATTAACTACTAGAGAGGTAGTTTTTGATAGGAAGAAAAGGTCAGATATTCAATATTCTTATCCATAAGATGGGAACCATATAGTCAAATTCCCATGAATATTGTAAAATGCCTCAACTATTTTAAAAACTTGCATAGCAGCCAATGGCAAATTAATTTAATTTAAAAGCAATGTCTTTAAGAAATGAAAACTAAAACTAAAAATATTTTATTTTAACAAAGATTTTATTTATTTAGTTGACAGAGAGAAACATAGCAAGAGAGGGAACACAAGCAGGGGGAATGGGAGAAGCAGACTTCCCACTGAGCAGGGAGCCTGATGAGGGGTTGGATCCAAGGACCCTGTGATCATGACCTGAACCGAAGGCAGATGCTTAATGAATGAGCCCCCCAGACCCCCAAAACTAAAAATATTTTGTAAAACGCCATTAATTCCTGATACTGGGATTGGAC
Organism: Mustela nigripes; assembly: GCF_022355385.1. Classification (NCBI taxonomy): domain Eukaryota; kingdom Metazoa; phylum Chordata; class Mammalia; order Carnivora; family Mustelidae; genus Mustela; species Mustela nigripes. Next base: position 102,098,329 of record NC_081563.1, read on the forward strand.
CCAAGATGACCAATGGGCATGCTAAGATTTAGCTTCAAAATTCTGTTCTGATCATTTAATATACTACTTCAGCATATCTTTTACATCTTCACATGAAGAGAAGTTATTTCTTATATTACATTCCTTTTCTAGAAGAAGGAAGTGCTAAAAATGCCATCAGGATGGCTCAACTCGTATTCAAGTTTCTATTTCAGTTTTTCTTCCATTTGAACTTTATATGATGGCTTTTCTTTTCATTTTCTATGTGGTTTCATTTGATGGAGGAATAGGACAAACTATTTTCTACTTTCAGAATCCTTTAGAATTAAACAAAAATAGAAGTTTGAAGGGGTAAAGTTGTTTATTCTTGTTGGCCCTCTCTTTTTTCAGTGCCTCCTACCTTTATGTATATTGGAAAAATAGTTATTGGACTTCACTATTTAGTTTCTCACTAGAACTATTGGATGTGTTTGAGTGGCTCCTTAGATTTTGTTTTCCAGTCTGTCACTGGTCTTATTAACAAATGAATCTAAAGACTTCAATGTGCATTACTTTGAGTTTTAGTGTTGGGATGATTAGAAGAACAGAAACAAAAAATAGAGATCAGAAAACTAATGAGCAGGCATAAACAAGTTCAAGGAAATCTATTACTAGCTGGTTCAGATCTTTAAGAAGTTGGCTATGGAAGGAGATGAAGTGATTGATTATTATGGTAACTGCTTGCTGTTACTGTGTTAGGGAATGAATGGAGTGGTTAATTATCCTGAATGCTATTTGAAATCTTTGAAAATAAGTTTTTTACAGTTAGCGAACAGTATCCTTTTATTTACTTCTTTATGTTAAAACTTGAAGTTTAGGGCTTAAAAAATTACTTTTGGTACACACCATAGTACTTACCATAGTAGAAATGATTTAAGGGTCATATATATAGGTCATTTGTATATTTTTGGGGTATCACGTCTTGCAAATGTAAGTACATCTCATTGTTTTGGGGCATCTCTAGATGTACCCACTCATTTTGAGTAGACCCAGTTGTTATAGTAGGCAAGATCACCAAATCTGAAAACGTTTACTGAAACTTTAATTCTTAACCTTATTAAATAGATCTTGTGGCCATAGTGATCCAAGATAAATCTTAATATTTTCCACTGGGAAATCAACCATTTACTTCTTGTGTTGAATTTTGCCAACTTTTAGTTGTTGGTTATTGCAAATGAAATTGTACCACTTTCAATTGTAAAATTTCTAACTTGGAGAAAATTTTAAAATTTGGGACATATGGCCATATTATTATTTTGAGGTAAACCTACAATTATATCTCTGTGCCAGACATTTTTTCAGTTGCCTTACATGATTTATATTTATTGAATTTGTAGGAGAAGATGATACTGAATTTTTAAAAGAATAATTTTCTGTTATTAGCTTTTTAGTTGGAGAAGGAGCCTACAGATGGGCAGTAGATCACGGAATACCCTCTTGCCCTCCTAACATCATGACAACAAGTGAGTAAAAATTTTTCAAAATTAAGCTGTATTAGCATATGTACCTGGAAGTGTTACATTGCTTTAATCCACATAGTACTCTGATATATAAAAAAGGAAGCTTATATGTTGAACTATTTAGAGTTAAAGTTATTTGATTTTAAGGTACTTTTATATTCCTGAGGATCCCCCCATTCTTATGGTTTTATAGAAGTATTGCTAAAGGATCCCTTTTAGGTTACTTAAAATAATTACTAACAGTAAAACCTTAATACTACCCCCTCAGAGAGAGAGAAGAAAGCACAGGTCAACATTTATCCATCTTTGACCTGAGGAAGGCCTTTCTAGGGACAAGTGCAAGAGAATAAAGAACAAAAGTGTTACTATGTAAGAGTTAAGACTGAAAAAAACCCCACTTACCATAAATATGACAAAGTATACATATCTTTAATCTATGAAAAGTATATTAAATTAAAAACCACACAAATAATACCCCAAATGAAAAATGATCAAAAGTCGTAAATAGATAATAGAACATAACTAATTGGGAAATGCAAATGAGTACATGTTAAATTTGTTCCCTCCTAATTTGTGAGAGTTAAAAATACTGTATCACTGCTCATAGGTGTGTGATGAAACGAATATAATACATTGTAGGTACAAATATAAGTTAGCAGAAATTTTGGAGGACAGCTAAGTAATATAGAGCAAAGCCTTAAACTTATTCTGCTTGTAAGAACTTGACATTAGAAATATAGACAAAAATTTATATAGTTCTCAGTAAGCATTATTAAGAATGTCAAAAATTTTGGAAAAATCTTATATCCAACAGGGAGGAATGTAAGTAAATTGTCATATGATGAAATGTTATGTAGTAACTAGAAATTGTTATCAAGAACTACTGTCTGATCATGATTAACTCTAATGACTTTAAAAAATGAAAAATGAGTTATAAATATATATATGTGAATGTGTTTTATATGTCTATTTGAAAAATGAAATCATAGCTACTAATATTTATGCCTAAAAGACAAATATTGAAAACATATACTACTTGTTTTTTAAGTTAAATTTTAGTTTTTTGTCATAGTTACCTATGAGTATAAATAATCTTGAAAATACGGGGAATCATTCAATCCAAGGAAACCAAGTTGTATTCAAAAGAAATGATTATATATCATAGCAGGTATATAATAAGGATCTTTTTTTTTTTTAAGATTTTGTTTATTTGACAGAAAGAGAGAGAGAGAAAGAGCGAGCGTCAGAGTGCAAGCACAAGCAGGGGGAATGGCAGGCAGAGGGTAAGGGAGAAGCAAGCTCCCCACTGAGCAGAGTGCCAGATGGGGGGCTCGATCACAGGACTCTGGGATCATGACCTGAGCCAAAGGCAGATGCTTAACCAACTGAGCCACCCAGATGCCCTTAAGGATCAGTTTTTAATAACATTATATTCAAAATGAGGACTCATGTAGCTGAACATTGTAATATTAAAGAGGCTGGAGGGAAGGGAAATACGTTCATGGTAGGCAAACTGGGAGTATGAGTTCTAATTCTCATAGTCCCTCCCACTGATTCTGCCTTAAAATCTCCCAGTGGAATTTAGGTAGTGTTCTTATGTCACACAGTCAAATCTGGTCATTTGATAGTTCCATTTTGTTTTTCCTTGGAGATATGCCACTTGGCACCTTCAAGTCTAGATTGGGTATTCAGTAAGCCTGGTGCATGACTCCCATCCCTGGTCTTTATCTCACCATCATATTGGATTTCCTTTTCATCTCTCCAATACCAAGTTCTCTGTTTCCTGAATCTCATGTTTTTTTCTCTCTTGTTTTATTCCCTTATTTGGTATATACAAGACTAGAAATTATTTTTCCTAGGTTTTGAAGAAATTGTTCTTATGTTCTAGTTTTCAGTCTTGCTCTTATGCATTTTGATTCCTAGTTCTTTATGGTGTATTTTCATCTTTGGAAGGAAGCCTTAATCCCTGTGTTTTTAATATTACAATGAAGCATCTTAGAATGGGTCTTTTTTTATTCAGCATGCCTGGTACTTACTGAGTACAGAGTACTGAGTACTTTTAATCTGGAAATTCATGTAGTTTAATTTTGAGGAACTTAAAAAAATTTTGTATATTAATCTCTTCCTTATCTTTATTTTATTTTTATAATTTTTGTGAATTGGATGTTGGATCTTATGCTCCAATCCCTTGTATATTTTTCAAAAATTATTTTTTCTCCTTTTTGAAATCTCTCTTGTCCTACTGTCTCAGAAATCTCTTCAGTTTTATCTCCTAAACCTTCTACTACTTCTATTTTAAAAAAAAAAGATTTATTTATTTATTTGTCAGAGAAAGAGAGAGCAGTGTATATGAACAGGGGAGTGGCTGGCTAGAGGGAGAAGCAGGCTTCCTGCTGAGCAAGGAGCCTGATGTGGGACTTGGTCCCAGGATTGGGATCATGACCTGAGCCCAAGGCAGATGCTTAACTGACTGAGCCATTCAGGCATCCCTTCATCTTCTATTTCTGATGAATTTGTAATTTTGGCTTTTATTTGTTTTAATTTCTAGGGATTCATCTATGACTAATACATTTATTTATTTTACAAAAAAGAAAACTATTGACCTAGGTGAATTTGAGGAGAAATTATAAATATTATTTAATTAAAAAAAATTTAAATGCTATCCTATTTGGGCACTTGTCTAATCCTCAGTCAAGTTTAGCTTGTATACTGGTACTTAATGGTGTTCTTTAAGCTTGATTACCTTTTTTTTTTTTTAAAGTAAAGAAAAGGGTGGAATTTAATCTTTATTTGCAGGACACTGCAAGAGAGGAGATTCCACTTAGAAATAAGAAACCCACTGAGAGGATGAGCTTCATAAAGTTTGTACAGTTTGGAACAGGTCAAGTAGAGTTTTATTGTAAACAGTGCTATAATAACAAAACCCATTTAAAAAGAGTTTTTAGTAGAGAAACAGTAAGACAAACTTCTACCAAACAGAGCACACCACAAACAACTTTCTGCCTCAGCTGTATAAGCTAAAAGTTACAGGTCCCTGAAATGCTATCCTGAACCTGGAATGTATATCCTTCAGAAGTAATTTCTGGCACAACATTCTGATCTTCTTTTCCTCTACAGAGAAATACTTCTCAATCAAGTTTAATGAAGCTTTGTATACAGACTCATTTTCATGGTTTTGTAGAGCCTTGATTTTGTCCAAACCTCCACATTCTTCAATCATTATACTAAGTTTCTCAGTTTCACCTAGTTTCTCAGCAATATGAAAGATGTTTGAAATGGCATCCAGAATAACCATAATAATTTTGGTATCCTTTGCAGTTAAGAGGTTCATCAGTGGTTCTATTTTGCCACAATGAACGAGGTATACAATCTGTTCAACTGTCCCACCACTTGTATAGTTGGTCACAGCCCAGACAGCTTCCCTTGGGGCCTTAAAGTCTGCCTTAGAGAGAACACCAATGAAGAATGGTACTAATCCATGATTCACAACTTACTGTATCTGGTTCTGGCAGCCAGCTGTGATGTTTGACATTGTCCACGTGGCTTACTTCTGAATATTAGTTTTGGGGTTCGTTAGCAGGCTGGGAAAGACAGCAAGTGCTCCTGCATCTATCATAACCTGAGTCTGTTCATCTGTTCCAGTGACAATATTAACTATGGCTCTTAGTGCAGGAGTCACAATGGGCAATTCAGTAGCTCTTGGAAGCTTCACAAGCTGGGGCACAACTCCTGTTTCCACAGCCATTTCAATCTATTCATTTGGATGATCAGTAAGGTAGGAGATGGCCCAGCAGGTATCTGCCAAGACTTTTGGATCATTGTGATGCAGCAGAGAAACTAAAGTAGGAAGAATCTGCTCGACAGCATCTAACGGGGGTGCAGGATTCTTGTTGCGACAAAGGTTTGAAAGTGTCCACGTAAGGTTTCATAAGTATCCACATGTTAATGATGACATATCAGGAACCACAGGAGAGCCAAAAGCGGATCAACTGCACCATACTTGATAACCAAGTCTCGAAAAACTGAATCATCACTTTCAATGTTTCCTAGAGCCCATACAGCTTGTTTGCTGATGTGGGCATGGGAAGATGCCAACAGAGAAATGAATGCTGGCCTAGCACCTCCATCTACCACAACCTTGGTCTGTTCTAATGTCCCCAAAACAGTGTTAGTGAAAGCCAAAGCAGATTCAAACTGAACGGGACTACCATCAGTTCTGCCCAAGAAGGACACAAATTTTGGAACCAATCCAGCCCAGATTATGTTGTCTATGGGGGGCTGCTTTTCCCTAGAAAGCAGTTTCCTAGCAGCTCGAGTAGCCTGGAGCTGGCTTTCCAAACTGTTGCTGTTTATGCCTTTGACAAAGTCATCAACAGACCAATTTACAGTGCCTGGTTGTTGCGGTTTTCCTGCAGTGGAGAGGTAGCATCATCAGGAAACGAGCTTACGTTTCCCCTTTTCAGCATTGGGTCATCCTTCTTAGCTTTCCTCAGCTCCACATTAACTTCTATTTGACACCGCCTCATTTCTGTACTGTCTTTCCCCTTGTTCTTGAATCTGTTAAGGCGGGCAACTGGTGAATTAGCATTCTCATTGGTGGGCATGGTTATGAGACGAAGGGAGAAAGGCGGCTGGCTCAGGCTTCCGTGGGAGGCGGTCTGGGATGTGCAGACTGCAGGTTAGCTGTCCTCAAAACGGCCACCACGGGTCACCCCAAAGACGGTGTGGCTTGTGCAGCTGGCCAGTGCGATTTTTTAAACTTGATTACCTTTGTGGTTTGGGCAGGTGTCATTGGTAGGTTTTTATCCCTTTTCATTGTTCCAGAAGTTTTTAGAATGTCTTTCCCAGGTTTATTCTAAAATAGTCTTTGACATAGTTTCTCACATACTTAATATTTCATTCCTGTATGTAGATGTGAATTTCTGCCTGGCATTATTCCTTTCAGCTTAGAGCAAACATTTCTGGTAATGTGGTAAGTATAGTGGTGAAAAATCAGCTTGTTATCTGAAAAAAACCCTTTATTTTTGTCTTTACTTTTAAAGTATAATTTCTTGTCGAATACAGACTTCCACATGGTCAGATTTTTTTCTTTTAGCACCTTTTTTTCCCTTTCTTTTATTGTGGTAAAAAAAAATATATATATATATATATATATAACATAAAATTTACTATTTTAACAGTATTATGTATATAATTCAGTGGTTCTAAGTATATTCAGTGCTGTATAACTGTCATCATTGTGCATTTCCGTAACTTTTTTTTTATTATCCCAAGCAGAAAGCTCTGTACCTGTTAAACAGTAACTATCCATTCCCCCTTCTCTCTAGACCCTTGGTAGCCTCTATTCTACTTTCTTTCTTATGACTTTGCCTATTCTATGTAGCTCCTTGAAGTGGAATCATAGAGTGTTTGTCATAGCCTGGTTTTTAGGCTTTGTGAGAGTAAGTCTATTTCAGTTTTGTTTTTAAACTTAGAGTTAAACCTTAGTACTAGCCTGTGGTCTTTCTTCCCAAGATAAGTCCTTTCTAGGATTTTATTCAAAAGTCTCAACCTTGAAACTTTGTCTTTTCTACACAAAGTATTTCTCAAAATCTGCGTCAACTAAATGGTATGTATATGTTTAAATATAAGTAAAGAGTAGATGGCAGACTTTGTTCTATCCTTTCAGTTTATGGGTGTGATTCTGCTACAAAGAATCTTATTTTCTTTTCTGTTGGCTGGATTCTGGTCTTACAGTTTTTCTGCCTTTGAGTAGGATACTTTGAAAGACAGCATGATTGATAAAACATTTTGTGTACTAATTTTAGATTTTTGTGATAACTGGTATGTGATATATCAATACTTCACTCTTTAGTATGGCTAGTTAATGCTGTTTTAAGGTTTTTTTCCTTATACTTATTTATTTATTATTTCAAGTATTTTATTTTTATTTATTTTTTTATTATGTTCAGTTAGCCACTGTGATACATCATTAGTTTTTTTTTTTTTTTTAAAAAGATTTTATTTATTTAACAGACAGAGATCACAGGCAGGCAGAGAGGCAGGCAAAGAGAAAGGAGAAAGCAGGCCTCCTGCGGAGCAGAGAGCCCGATGTGGGGCTCGATCCCAGGACCCTGGGATCACGACCTGAGCCGAGGGCAGAGGCTTTAACCCACTGAGCCACCCAGGTGCCCACATCATTAGTTTTTGATGTAGTGTTCAGTGATTCATTAGTTGCGCATAACACCCAGTGGTCTGTTGTAAGTTTTTTATTTTTAGATAGTTATAAATTCACATGCAGTTAAAAGAAGTAATGCCGAGAGATCCCTGTGGATCCTTTGCTCGGTTTTCTCCAATGGTAATAATCTTGTAGAACTATAGTGTAATATTATGTTTGGGATATTGATGTTGATTTAGTCAAGATACAGAACACTTGTATCTTCACAAGAATAACCCAGTTTGCCTTTTAATAGTCATACCTACTCATCTCCATGCCTTCCTTAACCCCTGGCAGCCACTGATCTATTCTCCATTAGTATAATTTCGCTTTTTCAAGAATGCTATATGAATGGCATCATACAGTATATAACCTTTTAGGAACAAGCTTTTTAGTAATTCAGTGTAGTTCTCTGGAGAGTCATCCAGGTGGTTGTATTTATTAATAGCTTGTTCCATTTTATTGCTAAGTAACCCATGCTATGGGTCTGTCACTGTTTAACCATTTGCCCATTGAAAGATATCTGGATTGTTTCCAGTTTTGGGTCGTTATAAATAATTCGGCTATAAACATTTGTGTACATTTTTTTCTGTAATTCTTTTTGAATGTTTTGACCAAATACACATAACATAAAATGTATCATCTTAAACATTTTGTTAAAAAGATTTTATTTATTTATTTGACACAGAGAGAGAGAGAGATCACAAGGAGGCAGAGAGAGAGATGTGGGGCTTGATCCCAGGACCCTGAGACCATGACCTGAGCTGAAGGCAGAGGCTTAACCCACTGAGGTGCTCCTAAATATTTTTTAATGGTACAGTTCAGTGGCCTTAATTATACTCATATTTCTGTGCAACCATCACTACCATCCTTCTATAGAGCCCTTTATATCTTGCAAAAGTAAAACTCTGTACTTATTAAACAGTAATTCCCTCCATTTAGCCCCTGGCAATTTAGCTCCTGGCAACCACAATTCTGTTCTCCATCATTAAAATAAAAAATAAAAAATTAAAATAAAACTACTGCTGTAGTTACCTCATGTAAGTGGAACCATGCATTATCTGTCCCTTTATGACTGGCTTTTTTCATTTAGCATGATATCCTCAAGGTTCACGCATGTTGTAGCATCTGTCAGAATTTCTTTTTAAGGCTGTGGGGCACATGGGTGGCTCAGTCAGTTAAGCATTCAACTCTTAATCTCAGCTCAGGTTTTGATCTCAGGGTCATGAGTTCAAGCCCTACATTGGGTGGGTGTGGAGCCTAGTTTAAAAAAAAAATTTCTTTTTAAGGCTGAAAAATATTCCACAATATATATCCCACATTTTGTTTATCCATTTACCTCTTGATGGATACTTAGGTTGCTGCCAACCTTTGGCCACTGTATACTGCTGCTGTGAACACGGATGTACAAATATCTGTTAGAATCCCTACTTTCAATCCTTTTGAGAACTGTGAAATAAAATGACTGGATTTTCTGGTAATTCTGTTTTCAGTTTGCGTAAGGACTACCATTGGCAACACCATTTTAAATTCCCAATAGTAGTGTACAAGGGTTCCACTTTCTCCGTATCCCTACCAACACTTGCAACCTATTTATTTTCTGTAAATAACAATCATTCTAATGGGTGTGAAGTAGCATTTAATTGTGGTTTTGGTTTGTATTCCCTAATGATTATGATGTTAAACATTTCTCATGTGCTTATCGGCCATTTGTATATCTCCTTAAAATTTTCCCAAAGGGAAAAAGAGAAAAGTTGAAGGTGGGGAAAAAGCTTCAACCTTTTAAATTCCCTGGAAGTCAATTCATCTGGAGAGGGAGGGCATTGCAGCAATGGCTGCCCACCTCTGTATCTGCACCTGTGACCAATACCAGCAAGAAGCAATCAGAGTACATATCTTGTATTTGGAGGACAGGGTCTTTATTGCCCAAGCTGGCACTCACAGGCTGTGTGCGGTCTACTCTAGGAATACATGCATGGCTGTCTGCCAGAAGGATGGGGATGGGGAATGGGTAGATGCTACTGCAGTAAGAGCTAAAGTTTACCCTGACTAGTGACAGTTTACTTCAAGCCTTCATTTGAGAGTTACAGCCTTAAATAAACTCCAGAGTTCCATAACATTTGCATTAAATTCTGGCAGAGCAATTATTCTTTAGATGGAGAGATGGATTCCTGGCATTTCCTACTTGGCCATCTTCTCTCTAACTCCATCTTATTAGTTTTGTATTTTATCATTCTGATTTAAAGATATTAATCCTGTCTCATAGCTATCTGCTTATACTTAAAAAATTTAAGTTATCATTACCTTTGTATATGTCTTTTGCCTTATGGGCATTTTGAATCTTATATAATTGTATCAGCCAACAGATTATTTTAACATTTTAAAAAGATTTTAACAGATTCTGGCTTTGATAACATTTTATGGAAAATCTACTATTTTCAAATTAAAACCAGTTAAACTAAAAAATAAAATCTCTTTCAAAAAAACCCGATATATATGCCTATATTGTTGTGTGATGGGTTTTTTTTTGGCTCCCCTTCTTTTAGATTTTATATATTAAATCATTAATACTTTAAGATTTCATTTTTATGTATAGCATGAGGTAGGAATCTAATTTATTTTTCCAAATAGATAACATTATGTCAAGACAGCTTATTGAATAACATATTTATTTACTACTGGTATTAAATATCACGGTTTTTCTCAAATTCCATTAGAATATACATGAATTTGTTTCTGAACTTGATGTTTAATTCCATTAACTTTTTTTTTTTTTTTTTTTTTTTTGGTTCATTTCTATGTCATTACTACAGTATTGTTTTGAGACTTTGTGATTAGGTTATTATTGGGTATTTTACAGTTTTGGCTGGTATTAGAAATAATCTCTCCATTTTGCTTCTTTAACCCATTTATTGTGAACTCTTGTAGACATACCTCCTGTAGGTAGACAATTATGTTGGCATTCTAATACACTTACAAGTTTTCTAGTACTTATATTCTGTATCAGTTGGCTTTCTCTAAATACATGCACTGTGGTAGAATTTCTGAATCAGTGTCTGCCTATCTTCATCTTTACCAGATGATGCCAAAGTATTTTTCAAAATGTTTTTTGCCAATAAATATAATTGTATTTCATATATGTATGTTTGTTTATATGTGCATATGTTTATATATACATATACACATATATTTGTGTAGCTTTATTACTAAACCCTTTTATTAATCCTAATAATCTATATGTAGATTCTCATTGATTTCTAAATTCATAAGCATCTTATTTGTGAATAATGATAGTTATGAAAGAACTTAATTTTGTTTTCTTTTGCTTTAGTTGCCATATATTTACTTGGATGTGTTAACAGCCCCACAAAAATCTGGTTCATTGACCTTTTTATTTTAAAGAAATAGCATTCCAAATCTAGTAATGCTTGCTGCCTTGAAGTCTACTTGTTTGATACTAAAATAACTGTAGGGGTGCCTGGGTGGCTCAGTCAATTAAGCATCTGACTCTTGATTTTGGCTCAAGTCATGATCTCAGGGTCATGAGATTGAGCCCCTCATTGGCTCCATACTGGATGTAGGGACTGCTTAAGATTCTCTCTTTCTCTTTCCATTTGCCTCTCCCCCCTCCACTTACACTCTCTTTCTCTCAAAAAAAAAAAAAAAAAAAAAAAAAAAAAGAAATAAAAAGAATAACCACAATAGCTTCCTTTGGTTAGTGTTTGCATGTATATCTTTCTTTTTGTTTTCAGTCTTTCTGTGTATTCTTATATTTAAGATGTTTCTCTTAGAAGCAGCACATACATTTAAACATTTTTTGGGTGATCTTTGTATTTTAATTGGTTCATTTAGTCCATTTATGTTTCATTCAGTTACTCATATATTTGGATTTGAATTTTCTCTTTTATTCTTTGTTTCTTATTTGTCCCACATGGTGGGAAATTGTCCCCCATATGCTTCCTTCTATATCTCATTTCTTGCCTTCTTTAGTATTATTTTCTAGCATTACATTTTCTTTTTTATTAATATGTTTGTATTTCCTTTTTTTTCCCCCACAGAGAGAGAGAGAGAGAGCGAGAGAGAGAGCAAGGGGAGGGGCAGAGGGTGAGGGAGAGAGTATCTCAAGGGGGTTGCACACCTAACACAGAGCTTGACACAGGGCTTGATCTCACAACCCTGGGATCATGACCTGAGTCGAAATCAAGAGTCAAACGCTTACCTGACTGGGCCACCCAGGCACCCTGTATTGACTTCTTTTACCATTCTCTTTGAATTAACCTAGAAATTTCAACATACATAATTGACTTATGCAAGTCTATTAGAAGGTAGTACTTTTTAATCACTTCTCAGACAATTCAAGGACTATAGAGTACTTGAATGAACTACATTTAACACCTTCCCAACTTTTGTCTTTATATTTTAAAACTCAGTATGCATTTAAAACAGTGGGAAACATTATTATTTTATAACAGTCAATTTTAATTTAGATTTGCCCATTTACTTTTTCCTTTGCATTTAATCTCCTCCACTTCTTTTTTTCTTTCGGCTTCCACTTTGTGTTATTTTCTCTGTTTCTGAAGAACACCCTTTAGTATTTTCATTAGTACAGGTCTTGTTGGTGATGAATTTGCTCATTCTTGTTTATATAAAACAATTCTTATTTTCCCTTCATTTTTGAAGGATATTTTCACTGAATATAGTGTTCTGAATCAGGACATATTTCTTTTCAGCACATTGTTAGTAATTAGTCTATTGTCTCAGGCTTCCTTTTTTTGCTGTTGAAAAGACGGCTGTCATTTTAATTGTCACTTATTTGAAGGTAACCTGTTTTCCCTTTTGCTATTTTTAGATTTTTCTATTTCATTGTTCATATTCTATTTTACTTAATGTATCTTGTTATGGTCTTTTATGATTTTAATTTATGGATATTGTTTACAATGGCTTTTATAATTTTGGAAAAATCTTATTCCATTTTTTATTTATTTTTTATTTTGGGGGAAGATTTTTATTTATTTATTTGTCAGAGAGAGAGAGAAAGAGCAGAAGCAGTGGGTAGTGGCAGGCAGAGGGAGAAGTACGCTCCCTGCCAAGCAAGGGAGCCTGATGTGGGACTTGATCCCAGGACCCTGGGATCATGACCTGAGCTGCAGGCAGACACTTAACCAACTGAGCCACACAGGAGTCCCTCTTAATCAGTTTTTTAAAACATTACCTATATCCTATTCTTTTACTTTCACCTTTGAAATTCTGATTAAACACAATATTAGACCTTTTCACATTATCTACCCTATTTCTTAATGTTTCTTCTGTGTTTTCTATCATTTTATCTCTTTTATTTTATTTTTTGAATATTTTAAAATTTATCATATAATGTATTCTTTGTTTCAGGATACAGGTCTGTGATTCATCAGTCTTACACAATACCCTGTGCTCATCACAACACATACTGTCCCCAGTGTCCATCACCCAGCCATCTCATCCCCCCAGCCTTCTCCCCTCCAGCAACCCTCAGTTTGTATCCTAAGTTTAAGAGTCTCTTATGGCTGTGTCCCTTTCTGGTTTCACTTTGTTTCATTGTTTCCTCTCTTCCCCTATGATCCTCTGCCTTGTTTTGTAAATTCCGCATATAGTGAGATCATATGATAATTTTCTTTCTCTGATTGTCTTACTTCACTTATCATAATACCTCTAGTTCCATTTAATCTCCTTTAGCTACATTCTGGCTAACTTTTTTCTGATTAGTCTTCTAATTTAGCAGCTCTTTTTTCTCTATCCTATCAGCTACCAAACATGTACACTGAGGTCTTCCTTTTGGTTATCTTTTCATTTCTAGGAGTTCTGTTTTTGTTTTGTTTTTTAAGAGCCTGGTTTCTTTTAGTTTATGGTATGAATTGTAGATGTTTTTCATGTTTTTAAAATCTTTTTTAATCATTAGAAGTGTACTTGTTTCATATTTATGCCTGATAATTCTAGTATCTGAGATCCAAATTAGAATATTTTTCCTGCATGTTCTCATTTATGGTGCACCCCATTTTTTTTTTTTTTTGTGCCTGATTATCTTTGACTGTGTGCTTATCATGGCCCTTGAATAATTATTTGTGTAGTTCACCATGGCCTAGGATGGAGGCATTTTTGTCTAGATACTATTTTTTGCATTTATTTTTGCCAGTTATATGTGTACTGTTTATATGAAAAACACTCTTCTGTTCTTTACTCTCATACTGCTGTCATACTCAGAACTCTCTACATCGGGGCACTTCAGTGGCTCAGTTGGTTAAGTATCTGCCTTTGGTTCAGGTCATCATCTTGGGGCCCTGGAATCGAGCCCCATGTCAGGCTCCCTGCTCATTGGGAAGTCTGCTTCTCCCTCTGCCCTGCCCCCCACTTGTGTGCATGCTCTCTCTCAAATAAAATACAAACAAACAAACAAACAAATAATAAAAACACCTCTCTAACACCACTTTTGACACCAGATGTGTGGGTTTCTACACCAAGCAATTCTTTGATGCCATCTGGGTGTCCTACAATTAAGTTCAATACTGACTCCAGCTGGAGTTAGAATTTGTCTCATAAATCTGCCACCTCCTCTTTAGATACCGGTTGAAAGTCTAGGTTGTCACTTATGCTTCTGACCAACTGGCTATAAATCAGAGGTTCCCGTGACCCCATTCTTGGGTTCAGTTAACTTGTATCATCTTCCTGACATGTATGCTTAGCTACCTGGGAACTCCCCAGACCTTGTACTTTTGGAATTTTTGCGGAGGCTTCATCATGTAGGCATGCATACTCTTTAGCTCAATTGCCAGTACTTCCATCCTTCCCAGTGGATGGGGATGGGGCTGAAAATTTCAAGATTTTAATCATGGTTTAGTCTTTCTGGTGACTAGTCTTCTTGCTGATGCTATCTGGGAGCCCACTAAGAGAGTTGCCTCATTAAAGCAAAAGACATTCGTATCAACCAAGGAATGCCAAGGGATTTAGGAGCTCTGTTAGAAACTGTGGTCAATGACCAAACAGTAGAACAAAAGATGGTCCTAGTGCTGTTATAATTTAGGAAATTACGAGGATTTTAAGAGATCTTTCCTAGGAACTAAGGGAAGAGACAAATATATATATTTTCCATTATTTTACACACCATTAATCAGAATCTACTTAAACTTAATTTGAAGTTTAACATTCCCTGACCCACCCAGACTACGTGTTTGCAGATCTCTATGCAAGTGCTCCAGTCAACTCTGGACTTCTCAGGGGTATTTTTTTTTCTCTTTCTAAGTCCTCTTATCCCTATCCTTTTCCTCCTCCTCATTCTTTTCCCCCCTAGATCCAAGACAGTCTTGCTCAATGTACTTGGTGTTGAGATAGAAGGTAGGAGTGGACTAAGTGGACTTGCATAGTTCTGAATCAGCTCTATTATGGGAGCATTAGCTCTTTCAGTGCCCAGCATTTTGTGGGAAGTGTGTCTTATGAAACTCCCACCTCTGATGGGCTCTGGGCTTGACTTATGTCTCTCTTTGATGCTATTTAACCGAACTCATGTGTGCTAGTGTTGGCAAATGCGTGTAGTGCAATAATAACAGCATTAGTCCTCGGTTTACCCCAGAATTTAGCTTGGTACTTTTTATAAGGGTTCTAATGTTTTTAAGATGATATTTCTTAATATTTTATCCAACATTTTTAGTAAATTAAGTAGGAGAATTACTCTGAATAATTTAGTCTGCCACAATCAGAAAACTCTATCTCTTTAGCATTGTATTCTAGTTTATAATTTCTCTTTTATCAGCTGAATCTAATTGGCTGTTGAAATCTATATGTCAAGTTTAAAATTTTTAATTATTATATTTCTTATCTTTATAAGCTCCATTTTTCTTAAGTCTGCCCAGTCATTTTATCATTTTATCATTTTTTATGCCTTAATTATATTTTCAATATATTTTTTCTTAATTTCTGTGAGGATAAACATGTTTTACATTCTATATCTGATTATTTCATTATTTGAGGCCATTATAGGTCATGTTATCCTTTCTTATATTTGGCTGGCTTTTAGTCTGTTATTTTTGGTAGTTCATTTCTCATGTATTTTGTAATTTTTTTTTTTTTTTAAACTATGGGCTCATGTTAATTGGAACTTGGGAATTCTCTGAGGTCTGGTAAGTTAAGATGTGTTTTTCCAGGCAGTATTTGCATTTGTTTTTGATGGGTTTTTAAAGCTCTGCAACACCAAAATCACTTGTGTGTGGGTGTGTGTGTGTTTGTGTATGTGTGTGTGTTCTCAGACCACACAGATAATAAGAATTCTTTAAATTTGTCTGAATTCATTTTTTGTTCATGAATTTTCTAGTGAGACTTTTCCTCCTTTACATTTGTATCCACAGCTGAAACTTGCAGGTTTCCTGTTTCTTACAGTGGCCTTTTCCAGTTTTTCCCTTTCACTGGGCATGTTACTCCTTGAGATTCCTTACTTTTTTTGTGGAAAATCTCTAGTATGTTTTCTCATGCCTCTAGATTTCATTCCTTGTCCTTTATGCACAGAGACCTTCAAAACCAAAGTTGGCAGTAGCATGCGTTAGCAGATACCACTGGGTGCCACCTACCTTCAGGATTGATTTGCCTATCTGGATTTAACATTTTTCTTATTTCTTTAACCTTAGGTTATTTCTCTTATTCTCCTATCACTTCAGTGTACATTGGAAAAACTTTTTTTAAACCCTTTTTTCATCGTTCTTAAGAAAGGCTCTTCAGGATATCTCATTACTTCATTACCCTAATATTTCTCAAATGTTATTTTTAATGTTTCTTTTATAGGATTCAGTTTAGCTGCATTTAAAAGGAACAAGAGGAAACTAGAGCTGGCAGAAAGAGTGGAAACAGATTTCATTCAGCTAAAGAAAAGAAGACAATCAAGTGAAAAGGTCAGGACATGTTTGAAATATTAACCATTAATGTATCATAATGATATCTATAATCTGTGTTTAGACATATCAGCTTTAGAATAGTACTTTCCAGTAAAAATACAATGCATGCCACATATGTACTGTTAAGTTTTCTAGTAGTTACATTTAAAAAAGTAAGAAGAAACAAGTGAAATTAATTTTAATAATTATTTTGTTTAAACCAGTGAATCCAAAATATCCCTTCAGAAATATAACCAGTGGAAAAATTATTCGTGAGCTGTTGAGCTTTCTTTTTCATTTTTTAAAACAAAATTTTATTTTTTTATAAACATATAATGTATTATTAGCCCCAGGGGCACGGGTCTGTGAATCGGCAGGTTTACACACTTCACAGCACTCACCATAGCACATACCCTCCCCAATGTCCATAACCCCACTACTCTCTTCCTACACCCTTCCCCCCCGGCCACCTTCAGTTTGTTTTGTGACATTAAGAGTCTCTTTTGGTTTCTCCCTCCCGATCCCATCTTGTTTCATTTATTCTTTTCCTACCCTCTTAAACCCCCCCACCCCCATTGCATCTCCACTTTATCATATCAGGGAGATCATATGATAGTTGTCTTTCTCTGATTGACTTATTTCGCTAAGCTTAATACCCTCTAGTTCCATCTACGTCGTTGCAAAATGGCAAGATTTCATTTCTTTTGATGGTTGCATAGTATTCTATTATATATATGTACCACATCTTCTTTATCCATTCATCTGTTGATGGGATATCTAGGTTCTTTCCATAGTTTGGCTATTGTGGACATTGCTGCTATAAACATTTGGGTGCATGTGACCCTTTGGATCACTACATTTGTATCTTTAGGGTAAATACCCAGTAGTGCAATTGCTGGGTCATAAGGTAGCTCTATTTTCAACTTTTTGAGGAACCTCTGTGCTGTTTCCCAGAGTGGTTGCACCAGCTTGCATTCCCACCAACAGTGTAGGAGGGTTCCCCTTTTTTTTCATTTTTTAATTAAGTCTTCAAAACTGGTGTATATTTTATATTTAACATCTCAATTTTGGCACTAAGTTTTCATTGGAAATATTTGGTTTGTACTTAAATTTAACAAAATTAACAGTTGAAAAAGTAGGTTTATATAACAGTTTATTCTGAACATACTGAAAACTTTCTAATAATTAAATATGTTTTAAAATTAAAATTAGTTAACATTTAATGAAATTAAAAATTCAGTTTCTCATATGCTCTTGCCACATTTTAAGTGCTCAGTAGGTACATGTGGCCCATGACTATTGTTTTGGTTCTTATAGCTCTGGATAGTGATTCTTTTTTTTTTTTTTTTTTTAAAGATTATTTATTTATTTATTTGTCAGTGATGGAGAGAGAGCGAGCAAGCACAGGCAGACAGAGAGGCAGGCAGAGGCAGAGGGAGAAGCAGGCTCCCTGCCAAGCAAGGAGCCCGATGCGGGACTCGATCCCAGGACGCTGGGATCATGACCTGAGCCGAAGGCAGCTGCTTAACCAACTGAGCCACCCAGGCGTCCCTGGATAGTGATTCTTAACATGGCTATTTAGAGGGTAGAGTGTGTTTATAAGGAAATGTGTATATTGAATTCATGTAGATTTGTTTTTACATTCTAATTACATGTCTCTGTTTCTTAGTCTTTTATATTCTTTGTTTGCATTTTGCACATCACTGTTGCTGTCATGAGTCCACGTGTTGCGTATCTTAGGTGTTTTGAGGGCTAGAGAGAAGTTGAAAACCACAACATTCTTGCTTAGCCTATGGCTTGGGGTTTGTTAGCACCCAATTCATGATGGGTGTCTCATATTACAGGCTTTTGATGTACTTTGATACCTCATTAATGTTCTTTATTGGTT
Organism: Mustela nigripes; assembly: GCF_022355385.1. Classification (NCBI taxonomy): domain Eukaryota; kingdom Metazoa; phylum Chordata; class Mammalia; order Carnivora; family Mustelidae; genus Mustela; species Mustela nigripes. The sequence continues at coordinate 102,116,782 of NC_081563.1, forward strand.
ATTCCTTTTATGATTGCTTATATACTGTTTATGCTTTCTGTCATAGTTTTATTTACTCTATATAAATGCATAATAAGTTATCTTTCATAGTGTTATATATTTTCCCAGTATGTTGCTACAAGGAACAATTAATCAAATTTTTTTGGTCTAAATCTTTTCATTTTCTTCCAGAAAGGAGTAGAAAATTAGCATGTGAATGAACAAATTAGTAGGTAGGTCTTGGTGAAAGTGGATAGTAGTGTGGTTCCATTTCTTGGGTTTCTATACCCCATGTGATATCTGAGCGAGCAAATTTAAGACTTTTGACCTTTTAAAAAACTGGTAAAATTTGCATGCAGTGAGTAATTTAGTCATTTTTATTAATGTGTATACCCATGCAACTCACATACCTGTCAAGAAGTAGAACATTTCCAGTTCTTTTTGTGCTTCCTTCCAACCAGTCTTGACCCTTCACTGGTAACTGCTACTCTGATTTTTCTCACCAAAGATGTTTTGTATTTTTTTTAAACTTTATATAGTTAAAATCATACAAAAGGTACTCTTTTCTTTTTGGTTGATTTTGCAAAGTACCTTTGAGACACTGGTTCATTATTTTTTAATGTATTGAGTGATTAATATTTCCTAGTGTGAATATACTATTAATTTGTTTGTTTTTCTGTTCTCTTATTGATAGACATTTGGCTTGTTTCCAGATTTTAACTACTGTGAATAAAGCTGTTCTGAACATTCTTTTTTTTTTAAGATTTTAAAAATTTATTTATTTGACACACAGAAAGAGTGCAGACAGGGGAAGCCGTAGGCAGAGGGAGAGGGAGAAGTAGGCTCCCCACTGAGCAAGGAGACCAGCATGGGGCTCCATCCCAGGACCCTGGGATCATGACCTGAACTGAAGGCAGATGCTTAACTCACTGAGCCACCCAGGTGCCCCTACTCTGAACGTTCCTATATATGAGTTTAGGATTTTTTTTTTTTTTTTTTTTGGACATAAGTTTAGGATTTTTATGCAGTTGATCTCATAGAGAATATATTTAGCTGGTCTTATTCAGAAGATTAATTTTTTTTCTTCAGAAAATATTTATTAAGCAGTTACTCTTGTTACGGAGCTGGGTATTAAGAAAAACAATGGTGAACAAGGTGGAAGAAATTCATGCAATAATGAAACTCTACATTTTAGTGGAAAGAAACAGAAACATACAAGTATTTAATTAAGTAAGCTAGTTACCATGTTTGGTAACTGTTAGGAAGGAAAACACTGCCCTTAAGATGATATGATACAGAGTAACTTGGATGTGAGTCACAAGAGCCTTAAAGGAAGACTCCTTTAGCTAGAGTCATCATGATAGGTCTCTCTGAGGACATAATCATTGAAAAATGAGATGTGATTTTTATGAAGAGTCAGAGAACTCATTCCAGGCATAATGAACTGCATATGCAATGGAGGGAATGGAGAAGCACACCAGTGTGCCTAAAGCAGAGTGCAAGGGGAGAATGGTATGAAATGGAGCTGGGGACATAGCTGGGTGCTGGCTCCATTAGGATCTGGTAGATTATGGCAGGGGGTTTCCATTTTATTTCATGAATAATGAGTAACCATGGAAGAGTTGAAAGTAGAGAAGTGATGCCATCTCATTCACATTTTACAGCATTCTCTTGGGCTGTTTTGTGTCATGCGAGGGTGGGGCAAGAGTAGAAGTGAGGGGACTAGTTAGGAAGTTATTCCAGTTGGGAGATGTTGACAACAGGAACTGATAGGGATGACATTGGAGAGAAGTAACTGTATCAGGGACATCTTTTGAGAGTTCCTAGAAAGATAGGCATTTTTGCTCTCTTAGATACTGGTAAGGAAGAGAGAAGAATGAAAGGTTTTAGCTTCAGTGACTGAGTATTGCCGTTTACTGAGGTAAGGAGGCCTGGAGGAGGCATGGCTTCATGGTGATAGATGTAAGAAGTGGAAATTTGGCTCATTTCCCCTTAATGGACTCAGATTAACCAATACTTTCCAATTTCACCATAAGACACATTACCTGATGCCAACAGCACCCTAAACGCCCTAAAGCTAATAGAACATCATTTAGTGTACCATGCACTCTGCTCCTTTCAGTTGAATTATATGCCACCAAGAACCCCGTTATGTTTGTTATTATTACTGTAATTATATAAATCATTAAGTGTCATGTAAACTGATGAATACTGAGTTTAAAAAACAGAGTTATGGGTTTGTAAGGTAAGATTGTTGTTTGAGAGCTAACTTGAAAAAATAAAGTTGGTTCATAAAAAATTGCCATAGAATTAAGTATAGACATGCCAGCCGTAAAAGAGAAAAATCATAAAAATCTAAAAGCATTCTGGGTGTGTTGTTAGTGTCTTTATGTTCTTGTTCTATTTTAGATAAAATGAAACTTGAAATCCTAGGACAGTTCAGTGTATTATAGTTTATATAAGAAAGATGATATGGAACATTTAGTTGTGGGCCTACATTCAAAGAAAAGGCTTTGGTCTTATATAAAAAGATTGGCTAATGAATGAACCTTGGTGTTTTAAATAAGAAGAAAATGTTTAAGTTATGTGTACTTTGTTTTTAAATGATTCTCCACTTTACCCAGAGAATATTCAACTTTTGAAAAATTTAACCAACCACTTACCATACTGGTTAGGAGGAATTTTCTTTTTTTCTTCCTTTTTTTTTCTTTTTCTTTTTATTTTTTAAGGAGGATTTTTCAATAAAAAGCTTGATACAGCAGGAGGAAAGATTAACTGTGGATTTGGGTTACATATATCTGAAGCTATGGACAGATCAGAAAGGAGATTTCCACTTGGGAATTATTGGCATCAAAAGTTATATACATACATGTGGCTAGATGAGCTCACTTAGTAGTGAGAGAAGATAGGGGTCTGAAAATTGAACCCTGAGCCAGTTAAACATGTACAAGTTGGGAAGAGGAAAACCCAGCAAAGGAGAAAGAAGATGCAGTCAGTGAGACAGATGTTATCACCAGAAGAGTGTATAGGAAGCCATAGAGGAGTAGTTCAAAGTCAGTCATCATCTGGATGGAGCGCTGCTAAGAGGGCAGAGAACTGACCTTTGGATTTAGCAACTGAAGACTGTGGGCCTAGATAAGGATAGTTTCTGTGACACAGTGGATTATGGACCAGTGTGGCACAGGTTAATCAGGGAGAACAAAGGTGCAGATGATTCTTTTGAGAAGTTTTGCCATGGAGTAGTAAGAAAGAGAGAGAGAGATCTGAGGTCAAGAGACTCTACCATTGTCAGTTATGGTCTATAATTCAGTAAGTCATTTATCATAAAAAGGCTCAGTTTTCTTTTTTCTTTTCTTTTCTTTCTTTTACCTTTCTTTTCCTTCCTTCCTTCCTAAATTTTATTTATTTATTTATTTGAGAGAGAGAGTGAGTGAGAGAAAGTATGGAAGGAGGAGGGTCAGAGGGAGAAGCGAGCCTCCCACTCAGTGGGCTGCATGATGCAGGATTCGATCTTGGGACTCTGGGATCATGACTTGAGCCAAACAGGGGCGGAGGCTTAACCAATTGAGCCACCTAGGTGTCCAAAGGCTCACTTTTCTTATCTTTAAGGAAATTGTGATATTCTCCCATAGCAGGGCTGTTATTGGGAACAAAAGTGATAGTAGATATTCAAGTTGTTTGTGGCTGTAATTGATGTAGACACAATAGTCTTTGCCATTGTGACCTGTAACCTTAAATTCAGTTGGCCAAGAAAAGAAAAAGGAGGGGAGGAAGGGTAAGAAAACTGCTGCCCAAATTAATTACCTTGGGTGGAGTATTTTAGATATCTTAAATGACAGGAAAATTATTTTTTACTATTATTAACATATAATGTATTATTTGTTTCAGGGGTACAGGTCTGTGATTCATCAATCTTATATAATACACAGTACTCACCACAACACTTACCTTCCTCAATGTCCATCACCCAGCTACCTCATCCCTCTCACTCCCCTCCACTCCAGCAATCCTCAGCTTATTTCCTGAGATTAAGAGTTATGGTTTGTTTCTCTTATTTCATCTTGTTTCATTTTTCGCTCTTCCCACCTATGATCTTCTGTCTTGTTTCTGAAACTCCATGTATTGGTGAGGTTATATGAGAATTGTTTTTGTTTGATTGAGTTATTTTGCTTAGCATGATATCGTCTTGTTACATCCACATCATTGCAAATGGCAAGATTTCCTTTTTTGATGGCTGAGTAATATTCCCTTGTATGTATGTACCATATCTTTTTTATCCATTCATCTGTTGATGGACATTTGGCTCTTTCCATAGTTTGGCTATTGTGGACATTGTTGTTATAAACATTGAGGTGCAGGTGCCCCTTCAGATCATTACATCTTTATCTTTGGGGTAAATATCCAGCAGTGCAATTGCTGGGTTGTAGGGTAGCTCTATTTTCAACTTTTAAGAAACCTCTATACTGTTTTCCAGAGTGGCTGTACCAGCTTGCATTCCCACCAATAGCGTAGGAGGGTTCCCCTTTCTGACAGGAAAATATTTTTAATATTCAGAGTATCTGAGCTTTAAAGCAAAGCTCTGTGTTTTGACACTGGCCTACAAAAATGATTGGGACCTAAGGCCCTGCCATTAAAGAAAGATGCTGGCCAGAGGCTTTGTCTTATAGATGTTCGCTGCATAACCTTGGTAGGCCTTATTTCAATAGTAAAGGTAATAAACATGGCCACAGAAAGAAAAGACCACTGGATGATGAGCCAGTGAGGAAGAAAGTTATAATTTTTAAGAGGAAGTATAGTAATTTTTTTAGAGATATGACAGGGAAGGACAGATAGCTACTTTCTAAATAACCTGTATTTGGTTTTTTTCTTCTTATCCTGTGTGTGTAGCTTCAGCATAGTTGTGGTTAGCCAGCATTGATTGAAGCTCAGGACTACTGTTTGTTGGAGCCATATAATATAACCTGTGAGTTGGTTATATAAATATAGCCAAAAGAATAGAGTGTTTGGTAACTTTCGTAATGTTGACAATTTTTGTTACTGTTGAAGGAGATAAACATTGTCTTGAAGAGTATATGGTAGAGTAAGTCAATATTTTTAATCCTGAAAATAAATCAATTGGAACTTTTTGTTGCATTGATATTTCTTGTTTTTCTATAAAAAAGTAATTGATTTTTACCAATATTACCACAATACTAGTAGAAATAAAAATTAAAGCAAGAGAAATATTTAATAGCTTGCTATCTCACTAAACTGTAGTATTTTTATTTTCCTCAGTCTTTGATCATTTACATTTACATTTGACTTAGTTTAAAATAAGAATAGTTAATCCTTGGAATGTTTTTGGCGGCAAACAATAGAAAACCTGATTGTGGTTAGGCTATGCATATTTGTCTTCCTTCTCCCTGGCCTGTTGCCATATAATAAAAAGTTTGGAGGTGGTTGGTTGCTGGCGTTAGCTTAGGTTTCCAATGGTGCTTAGCCAACATATCTGGAATTCTCTTGGGTCTTTCTCTCATGCCTTTTGCCTTATGGATGTAATATGGCTCCTACAATTTTAGATGTCACATCTGCATTCAAGGTGAGAAGAAGGGAGATGATGGGGGTAGGGAGACTACTGCCAGATGTATCTGTTACTTTTAAAATCTGGGATGCATACGTTTTCCAGAGTCTCCCTGTAGACTTCCCCTTAGTTATTTTTGGGGGAATAGTGGAGAAGAGGCACATTTTAGTCACTTGGCTATTCTTGGCTGTAAGAGAGCTTAGAAAGTTGAGTGGGTTATCCTAATGACTGTCTTATATAGCTCATGTCTTGCTGCTGGACACTGTCTTTCCAAACAAAATAGTGGTTTTGTTGTCAAAAGAGGGGGAGGAGTGTGGCTGTTAGGTAGGCAATTTGTAGCATATAGTGTAAGGGGAGAAAGTTTTTAATCAGTTCCTTCCCCACAATTAACATATCCTTTATTACTATAAACCGATATTGGTGGAAGAAACTAATCTGCACAAAAATCAAATAAAAACAATTTTGTTGTGACTTTTCAGGATATATAGATTTTAAGATATAATATTAAAACGAGTAATGTCAATTCTAGTAATTGCCTTTTCTTGGTAAGTGGCATCTCTGTTTCAACCTTGTTTATTTTTCATGACTTAGAGAGAAGACATGCTGGAGAAGGAAACATTTACTATTTAACTGTAGTGCTGTATATATAATACAAAAATAGTCATTGTTTACTCTGTTCCATTCCCCTCTCTGGGTGCACCCAACTCTTCTGGATTTTTCTTTTACCACTTCTTTCCCTTATGGCATATAGACAGTTCATACTTTGCATGATAGTGCTGGACCATAAAAATGTACTAGCTGGAAATGTGTAAAAGGATCTTAATGACAAAAAATTACACTTGTTTCATGACCTTTAAACACTTTTGCCAGAGCATTAAAAACTCTTTTACTGTTGGTTATAAATGTATAGAGCAATGATTAAAAGTAAGTAAAACTAATATTTATTTAGTATACTAATTTGAAACATTTGTGGCAGTAAGAATTAAAGTGTTTTATTTGGGGCGCCTGGGTGGCTCAGTGGGTTAAGCCTCTGCTTTCGGCTCGGGTCATGATCCCAGGGTTCTGGGATCGAGCCCCGCATCGGGCTCTTTGTTCAGCAGGAGCCTGCTTTCCTTCCTCTCTCTCTGCCTGCCTCTCTGCCTACTTGTGATCTCTGTCTGTCAAGTAAATTAAAAAAAAAAAAATTAAAGTGTTTTATTTGTGTTAAAAAGAACTTATCAAGGGTAGTTTGAATGGCACTTGCTTTCTTGTTATGTAACTTATGATGTAGAGTGAGCATCTTTTTATGTCAAGGTAAATTGTCAAACTCCTTTTTAGTTTTGGATCAGCTTTCAACATTTTTTCCTTTGCCCTTTCCATGTTGCAAAATATCTCCCAGAGTTTGTTTGTTTATTTTTTTTTCTTTCTGCTTCCCTGCCTTCCTCCTTTCTCCTTCGAGTGCAGTTTATTTCTTTATTGATTGAGGTATAGCTGGCATACAATATTACATTAGTTTCAGGTTGTACAACTATGTTGTACAAACTGTGGATTATTTAATGTTCACCATGATAATAAGTATAGTCACCAACTGTCATCATACAACATTATTACAATATTGTTGATTATGTTTCCTGTGCTGTACTTTCCATTTCCATTTTTTACTTATTTTATAACTAGAAGTTTGTACCTCTTAATCTCTTTCACCTATTTTGTGTACCTCCCACCCTCCTTCCATTTGGCAACCACCATTTTGTTCTCTGTATTTATGAGTCTGTTTTTGTTTTGTTGTTGTTATTTACTTGTTTTCTTTTTTATATTCCACACAGAATTGAAATTATATGTATTTGTCTTTCTCTTAAAGTCACTTTAATGTCAGGTTTTTTTGTCAACGTCACTTCCTCTGGGACATCTTTTTATCATGGCCACATTCCTTATTTATGTTAAAAAATTTGTCTTCACTAATTTCCTCTGATTGTAGATCTTAAGTATCTTGAATGGTGTCAGTGTGAAACATTCCTAGTGTCAGCTGTTTCTTTTTAACCTCATTTATGTTTGATTAGAATTTTGCTTCCAACATTATCACTTTTTGTTTCTTTGCTTCACTTTCATCTTTTTTGGCCAGTTCCCTCTTTTGGTGATCATTTTTTTTGGTAAAATGTCATGGATTTATCACTAGGAGCTAAGGAGGCAGCACAGCTGTACAGTGTGCTGTCTGTGCACAGTGACCCATCATGACAGACTTTGAAGAAGTGACGTAACTGGTTACCGATCATGATGAGCCTCTGGTGTTTACATAGTGATCTGTGAACTGAAGAGCTAACAATGAAATCTGTACTTCATGCAACTTATTCATAGTTAATATACGATGGTAACTGAAATTTCAACCATGTTGTTGAGTGACTTGTTCTGTTTAAACTGTGGTAACTGAAATTGGTAAATATTGGAAGTAGGCAAAGTGAAGACTGTGTTTCTGTAAGAACACCTGAACTATTTGTCCTCTGGAGGGTCTTTCAGTATGAATTTTGCTGATCACATATGTGTGGTACCTTTTAGCATGTTTTTCTGTTCTTTCTAATTCCTTCATAGTAGTATCTGGGTCTTCCCCAACAGTATTGTCATGAACTCTCATTGTTAGAATACGTATCAGTAATTCTTGTAGTATATGTGATGAAGTGATGACGTGTTTTAAATTTATTTTTTGCTTTGTTTTGATACAAAAAGAAAAAGATAGTTGTGTTAGTATTAATCTTTATCATATTTAAGAAATGAAACCTTTCTTTTGGAATGAAGTGATTGACTCATTGGCCAATTGCTGTTCTTGACCATGGCACAGGACTGAGTTGCTACAAAGGGAAGATACTCACATTGGGAAAGCAAACTAACTCAATGTACACCATAATCTAGATTTCATAAATATCAGTTTCAAACAGTTAGCCCTGGATATTACCAGAAGGGACTCTCTTATTCTTAGCATATTAAAAGAAGTTGGGAGTATTGTTTGATCTCAATATATCTGATGTTTCAAGCCTTTTTTCCCCCGCCTTCATTTTCCACAAGCATATAGTTGAAATAGTCACCCTTTTTCTTTAATAACAGATTTTACAATTAAATGTACATAGAATTCTTTGCCTCCTCCTGCCACTTTTTAAAGTAATTTAACTTTTCAATTAATTTCATTGGTTTTTTTGTAAAGCAGTACTTACATAGGATAGTGGAATGAAAGATAATTTGGCCTTTTTGTGAATATCTTTCATTCTTCAATTTCTAATGAACAAATTGAGAAAATTTTGCAATGCTTTATACAATGTTGTGTGTTCAAAACCACTCTAAAGAGATGCTACAACTTTTAATTTTGTGTTCTTTAGCCACCACATAGGGACATCAAATTGGCCACATGTTTCAGAAAGGAAATGTTGGGCCTTGCTTTGTGCGCTTCATATAAATATATTCTATTCTTTTGAAGTATATTGTGGGTAACGTTTTTCTCTTTTATCCACCATCTTGAAATTATTATGTAAACGCTTAACTGTATCATACTAAATCACTGTATTTTTTGGGTGAGAGGTAGGTTAAGATCAAAGAAAATAAATGCATAAAAAACACGTTTTCTTCAGATTGTTCTATTTGTACTTGTGTACATGTCTGTCTATAATGTGTACAGGGAAAGGAGTAATTAGTCTTTTATAGAAATTTACTTGATCTGGAGTTTTGTTGTATTTCTTAAGAACATGGTTAATGCATGGATATGAGTAAACAGAAGAAATTTCTTTGAATTCTCTTTACAGGAATAACTGTAGTTTATATATTTAAGCTTTTCATAAAACTGAAAATTCATTCTGTTAAGTGATTACTTTGAGTTGTAAGTAATATATTAAAAGTTACATATGCATTACCTATCTTGATTACTGAATAAGCCTGTAGAACTTATATATAAATCAGATACATCAATATCTTTTTTAAACATACTACATTTGGTGTGCTTGGATGGCTCATTTGTTTAAACATCTGGCTTTTGATTTCAGCTCAGGTCATGATCTCAGGGTTATGAGATTGAGCCCCATGATGGCTCTGCCCTGGGCATGAAGCCTGCTTAAGATTCTCTCTCTCCCTCCCTCTGTGCCCCTCTCCCTTCCCTCTAAAAAATATATTACATTTAATTAATCACCATTACCTCATACAATTATGTAGGTTATGGAGCCTGGTGATCATCATTCCTTTGCAGTATAACTTGATAGGAATTCTTTAAATGTCTGTGGTTTCTTGTGCTTTGTGTCAATTCATCAGTTATTTAAATTCAGAACTTTCAACCCTTGGTAGCTGAATAATTACAGTTATCTTTTTTCCTGTGTCAGGAAAAAGCTTCTCAGTTCTCATAAAAAGATTCAGTAGCTGGTGGGTTGGGTTTCTTGCTAAGTCTTCCTTGAACCCATGCCAGATTATGCCTTAAATCTACACTGAGTCTTAAATTGTAAGCAAGATAAGATTGAAGCAAGAAGTCATTGTTGACAAATCTTAACTGCTGCTTTTACTTCGTAATGAAAGTAACCAGTGGTTTTTTAGGGGACTTGTAAGTTGGCATCAGATATTTTCAGCCTTATAAATTCTCCCTCAATTCAGCTGTTCTTTGGAGTCTCGTTTTAATTTTAGTGTAACAGAATTAGTGGAGAAAAAACAAGAGCATTTCTTTGTTATCGCTGGAATAGTCCCAAGTGATCTTGTGTATAATGTAGAAGCCACCATATTGTAGCTTTCCTAAAAGGAAAGACCTCCAGTGGATAGAATTTTATTGGTGCAACAGATAGAAGAAGCTAGGAGCTGACTCAGACCATGGTCTTAAGAGCATCAGACTCTAAGTCAAATCTTTTAAGTATATCCTCATTTGATATCACCAGGTACTAAGGACCCACGTTGTCGCATTATAGATGTAGTGATGTTGACATATGTACAGCTAATAAGACCAGCAAAATAAACCAATATGTGAAAAGATAAGTGTGTGTATACATGTGTGCACACACACAGAGTAACAACAGGGGTGTTTTAGGGTCAGATGAAAGGACCGGTGCTTAATTAGGTTGAAGGAGAACTATCTTTGAGTTTTAAAGTCTTGATTGGGCTACCTTTTTTCTAATCAGCCTCAAAGATTTTGATAAATAGATAGATGCCAGGAACCATTTAGAATTCAAGACATGAGGCTGGGATTACTTGAGGAATTGAGGGGCAGGGACAGGCTAAGAGATGGGGCATAGTGGACCATGAGTTCTAGTCTAAGTCTGCCATTGACCAGTCCAGAGACCTTGGGCAACCATGGAGCCTTTGTAGACTTTAGTTTTCTCAGCAGTGAAGTCAGCATGCTGGACCAGGTGATTACCATTGTTCTTTCCAGCTTGAATATTCTCTGATCTATTTTCAGTAGCAATGTGGAGTTTGTTCAACCCCCTTTCTGGATCCTCTCATTAAAAGATTCTTTTCTCTAGTATATCCTAAACCTGGCAGACCATTAGATTCATCTGGGGAATTTTACAACATTCTTAGGCTCTACTCTTAATATACTGAATCAAAATTTGTGGGGATGGATAAGTTATTGGGCCAGCATTAGAGGGTTATTGCTTTGTTCTGCATAATTATGTCAGAGTGGGCCTAGTAAAACAGGTGCATTGGTAATCATTGTTTAAGTGAACTTGGGACATTCTGTGAGTTAGGAATTACATAATTGTGTGTAGTTAATAACTTCATGTGCACTGTCATTCATTTAGCTTTCCTCCAGGTGGAGTAGAGCTCCTTACTCCCTTCTCTGTGGTTCAGAGTTTGTCTCCAGGTCACTGTTATTGTCCTCAGGCATCTCTTTTAATGACCATGGTTTCTCAGTTTGGCATATAAGTGCTCAAAAATATTTGTTTAATGAATACATTTTTTTGTTTGTTTGTTTTTGCTGTTTTTTTTGGGTTTTGGTATTATTACCACCATCAAGTCTGTAAATTTTCATCATTGATTGCTGGACAGTTGCAGTATCTGCATAACTGGCTTCCCTTCTTCTAGCTTTACTCACTTCCTCCTTAAACCTGTGTTTCTTATCCCAGGATATATTTTCTTAAAAAATACTTGTATTGGTATTGTTGTTCTGGGAGAAACTTCAATAGAGTATTTACTATTTCTAAGTTAAAACCCAACTTATTAGCCTGATTTTATAAATCCTCTTGAAACTTGGACCCAGTCTACTTTTTTATTATTTTCCTTTGGGAATTTTCTTTTTCTTTTGCCAAATACATACGATTTTTCATGAATTTACTGAAAGTTCTCACTTCCATGTTTTTGCTTATGTCTCTTTTCCTTCATGTAATAATAATAATGGAATGCCAGCCACTTCTCTGCCTGCTGAAATTCTTTTTCTTGGAGGTTTACAATGAATTTTAATTATTCTTATTTTTATTATTTTATTATTAATAAAACAATATTATTATTTTAATTATTTTATTATTAATTTTATTATTCTTATTTATTATTATTATTAATTGAAATTAGCCAGCATATAGTACATCATTAGTTTTTGATGTAGTGTTCAACGTTTCATTAATTGAGTATAACACTGAGTGCTCATCACCACATGTGACCTCCTTAATACCCATCACCTGGTTACTCCATTCCTGTATGCCCCTCCCTTCTCTAGCCCTCAGTTTGTTTCCTGGAGTCCAGAGTCTCATGGTTTGTCTCCCTCTCTGATTTCTTCCCCTTCTTTCCCCTGTTTTCCCTCCTTTCCCCTGTTGTCCTCCGTGTTATTCCTTATGTTCCACATATGAGTGAAACCATATGATAATTTTCTTTCTCTTCACTTAGCATAACCCCCTCCATTTCCATCCATGTTGATGCAAATGGTGGGTATTCATTCTTTCTGGTGGCCGAGTAATATTCCATTGTATATATGAACCACTTCTTCTTCTTTATCCATTCATCTGTTTAAGGACATCTGGGCTCCTTCCATGGTTTGGCTATTGTGGACATTGCTGCTATGAACATTGGGGTGAATGTGCCCCTTCTTTTCACTACTTCTGTATATTTGGGGTAAATACCTAGTACTGCAATTGCTGGGTTGTAGGGTAGCTCTATTTTTAATGTTTTGAGAGTCCTCCATACTGTTTTCTAGAATGGCTGCACCAGCTTATATTCCCAACACTGTAGGAGGGTTTCACTTTCTCCACATCATTGCCAGCACGTATTGTTTCATGTCTTATTAATTTTTGCCATTCTAACTGGTGTAAGTTGGTAACTCATTGTGGTTTTGATTTGTATTTCCCTGTGCCAAGTGATGTTGAATGTGTCTGTTAGCTATTCATATGTCTTGTTTGGAGAAGTGTCTGTTCATGTCTTCTGCCCATTTCTAGACTGGATTATTTGTTTTTTGGATGTAGAGTGAGAAGGTCTTTAGAGATCTTGGATACCAGCCTTTTATTTGTAATGTCACTTGCAGATATCCTCTCCCATTTCGAGGGTTGCTTCTTAGTTTTGTTGACCTTTCCTTTGCGGTGCAAAAGCTTTTTATCTTGATGAAGTCCTGAAAGTTCAGTTTTGCTTTTATTTCCCTTCTCTTTATAGACATGTCTTGAAAGAGGTTGTTGTGGCCAATGTTAATGTTCTCTTCTAGGATTTTGATAGATTCCTGTCTCACATTTAGGTCTTTCACCCATTTTGAGTTTATCTTTGTGTATTGTGTAAAGGAATGGTCCAATTTCATTGTTCTGCATGTGACTGTCCAATTTTCCCAGCACTATTTATTGAAGAGACTGTCCTTTTTCCATTGGATATTCTTTCCTAATTTGTCAAAGATTAGTTGACCATTTCTGGGGTCTCTATTCTGTTCCATTGATCTATGTGTCTGTTTTTGTGCCACGACTATGCTGATTTGATTATTGTAGCTTTGTATTATAGCTTGAAGTCAGACATTATGATACCCCCAGCTTTGGTTTTCTTTTTCAGCCATCCTCTGGCAAAATTTCTGGTTCCATGCAAATTTTAGGACTGTTTGTTCCATCTCTGTGAAAAGTGTCGATGGTATTTTGATAGGGATTGCACTGAAAGTGTAGATTGCTTTGGGCAGCATGGACATTTTCACTATATTTATTCTTCCAATCCATGAGCATGGAATGTTTTCCCATCTCTTTGTGTCTTCCTCAATTTCTTTCATAAGTGTTCTGTGTCTCTAGACTGTAGATCCTTTACTTCTTTGATTAGGTTTATTCCTAGATATCTTACAGTATTTGGTGCTGTTGTAAATGGGACCAATTCCTTAATTTCTCTTTCTTCAGTCACATTGTTATTGTATAGAAATGCAACTGATTTCTGTGAATTGATTTTGTATCCTGCATGTTGCTGAATTGCTGTATGAGTTCTAGTAGTTTGGGGGTGGAGCCTTTTGGTTTTCCACATAAAATATCATGTCATTCATCTGAGAATAGAGAGAGAATTTGACCTCCTCTTTGCCAATTTGAATGCCTTTTATTTCTTTTTGTTTCTGATGGCTAGGACTTCAGAAGCTAGGACTTCTGGTACTATGTTGAACAAAAGTTGTGAGACTGGGCATCCCTGTCGTGTTCCTGACCTTAAGGGAAATTCTAATCCAAGTCAAGCTCTAATCCAACAACCAGCTCAAATGCCACCCAGATCTGAACAAATTCTTCCTTCTACTTAGTGCATATAATGGGTATTTATAAATGCTTGTTGAATTATCTAAACATTTGCCATTTTAAGATTGGTGTGTATGGTTACTTTATAATATTGTGTAAGCTCAAGGAGCCATGAGCATTTTTTTCTTTCCTTATCAGAGTATCTAGGAAAGTGTCTTTACTCAGCTAACATTACTAACTTAAACATCTACAAAAGATGATTCTAATATTAATTTTGAGAGAGACAATCCTATAATGTTATTTTCTTCAGTTGTAAATTTTGTGGTCTTTGAAGGTAAGTTTGAATCTATTATTTAAGTGCTTCAAGCATACGTTAGTTTAAAACAGTGCTTTGCTGTTTACCAGTAAACTTGTTTCTGGGGATGTAATGAAAAAAGAGATGATACCTGAAATATTACTAATAATATAACTGTACTTCCTCAGTATTTTAGAGATCTGAAGATACTATATAAGTAAGAGAGGGAAATGATTGTGGGGAAATGATATTTTAGAAACAGCCCACAATCTCAACTGACCATTTCATAGAGGTGAGTCAGGAACTGCCCACAAGGGGGCGTGCCCATCTAGAGAAAACTTGACCGAGTTCCTTTCCTGCTATGCAGGTAAAATGCCTGTTTTACAAATAAAATCCTAGATCATGCCTTTTTTTTCTAGGAAAAAGAATGGACCCTCACCACTACAAGAATTTCTACCCATTTGCTAGCACCTGTTTATTTGGGTTGTGTGATTTTCCCAGAAGGGACCTGGACATGTGATAAAATAAAAATGGGGTTGCTTTGCAGGCTTACTGTGTGAAACTTGTGATTATCCCCCCCCCCCTTTTTTGCAAGCATTGCCTTCTCTTCGATGGTCATTTTGGGTCATTTGCTCAAGGGATAGGCAGTGCTCCATTTTCATTGCTCTGTTGATTTGTGTAGCCCGAGGTTATGTGGAACTCATATCAGCAAGTCACCTTGAGTACACAGACATTAAGTGATGTTTCCACCCGAGGTCATGGCCTCACGGGATCCTTAGTTTTTCTTCCCAATTCCTATTTTCCCTTTGACTTCAGCATTATCACCAGCAAATATTTATCGAGTGCCCTTTATATTCAGGCTTTTATGTAGTTTTTAGGGAGTAAATAGAGTGTATAACACCTAGGCACTGACCATTATATTTGGTTCATGGGAATTAAACATAAAGGGAACTCATACCATGGAGTATGTGCTAGAAGAGTGAAGGAATCAGTGAGGGCCATGGGAATTGGTAGGATAGAGAAATCACTCTACAAACTCACAAAGTTTTTCACTGTAGGCTTCATCAAGAGGGAGAATTTAAGCTGGGTCTTGGATAAAGGGGTAGGACTTAGATATTTTGATGGAGAGAAAGAGAAAGCCTTAGATTTAGAAGCCTGTAAGTAGAGAAGCTTGGTTACACTATGGAGCTTCTATAGGATGGTGGTTTCAAACTCACATGCTTCCGGGGGCCAGTCAGGTAGTCTACATGTGTGAGACAATCTAGAAAGGTGAGCACTTGGTGATACACATTCCATTTTAAGGTATTTGCAAAACAGAATATATAATACTAATGTATAACACTTTGCTGTTGAAAGCAAACTCTAGTTTTGGCAGTTTGTAATACCTTTTGTGGGCATGACAACTGATCAGATTCAACTGTGCCCAAAATTTAGCGAAACCCAAAAAGGCCATAGAAGGCATTAAGTCCACAGCCAGAGTACTCCCTGGACATTTGTCTACTTTTATTTTCACTAACTGTATTTAGGAACAATGAAGAGAATATTTTGAAATATGTATGAATGAAGCCTAGCTGGGTGATTGTTTGTTTTAATCACTGGCTTTTGAGTGGTGGGAGTCTGTAAACATTCTGAGGTTAATTTGAATGGAACTTAAGATTTCTGGGATATAGTACTAGTCATAATTAATTTGGATTGTATTTTATGTCCTAGAATATACTTAGCTTGTTTCCTACTCTTTGTGATTCCTTGATTTCTCTTTATTTTCTAATAAAATTTTAAGGTATTGAGGCATAAAAGGAAAAAGTATGTGGGCATTTTTTCTTTCCCTTTTGTTTTTTAATATGCTTATCTTTAGTAGTTGTGTATTTATGATTTTTAATAATTATATTTTGGAGAGTATACTCATAATTGTATAGTCAAATAGATATTGCTTTAAAAATATCATATCAAATAAAGTAACTTATGGACATTGGGGAGGGTATGTGCTTTGGTGAGTGCTGTGAAGTGTGTAAACCTGGTGATTCACAGACCTGTACCCCTGGGGATAAAAATATATGTTTATAAAAAATAAAAAATAAATAAAGTAACTTATTACTGTATTATTAAATTCAGTGTCAAATACTGAATCTGGAGAGGGTCAAGTTTAAATCCCGGTTAAAGAACCCATCCCAATTGTCCCGGGCATGGTGTTTCATCATTAGGAATAGAATCCAGATTGTCGAAGTTACCTTCTAGTACTTTATCTGTTGTTCCCCACTGCTTTAAGACTCAGTTCAAAGGCCAGTTGAGCTCTGGTATTTAAAAGAAAAAGTGTAATTTTATCCAGAGAAGGTAAACGTATGCCCTGAAATGAAAGAAAGACCAGAGGTCCAGACCACGGCCAGGTGTTGCTGGAAAGAGCCAAATTGGACAACTAAATTGAAAAAGGTTGCCTGCTCTTATTAAAGAGACTTTGTTGCTGTCTATTTAATTAGCAAGGCCTTAGTTCATTTATTTGGGTGTTTTTTAATCTGCCCAGATAATGAAGTTCATAGCCTATTAGTGAATATGCTGGTAGCATGTTGCGTTATCTCTGTCATTGAAGTACTGTGATATATGTGCCTGTATGAAGTGAAACTGCCAAATCATCTTGATTCCCTCCTCCCTTGAACATGTTTCTCAGACGTGATGACTGAGGTTAAGGTAGTCTCTGGTGGAAAAAGCAAAGTTAAAGCTAAAGCATAGTATATATGTTACTTATGTAGAGCTTTTAAGAAAGTGATTTGGAATTAGAGAAAGTGAATTGGTTAGTCAAAAATGAAAAGAGTGTGATCTGGTGCCAGATGGCCCAAAAGGATGGGAGGGCAGTAAAGTTTTGCTAAAGGAAAAACATTGAATGGAAGAGTGTGGACCAATATCAAGACATCTGATTTCTTTATAGATTTTAAGTGAGGGCTTAATGTTTGACAGTAAGAGTCTAAGAAGTTTGTTTTGAACAATAGGCCAGAAGGCATGCAAAACCTCCTGAAATAAAGATTACTCCTGTATCCTGAGAAGGGGGTCTGGACTTCTGTGTGGTTATTATGAGGATCAGGCAGAGATTTCACAGTAGTTGTTTAGGGTCATACTTTTGGAAAGAGCCTATTCAGAAGTGATGTGCAAAATTGTTACATTTAGGGATGATCTAAATATGAAATAATCAGAGAGAAATATGTGAGGTACTTAGGAAAATTGCTTTAGATAGGCTGAGTTTGGATCTTGCATATGTATTGAGCGAGATGCAATTTCAGAGGGCCTGGAGTTTGATTTATTAATGAGGGTCAATTAAAAACTATTCCTGATAGTTTGTTAGTTGCTATGTACAGGTTGACAGGGAGCAAGGTAAGCCACAAAAGATCCTAGGACAAGCCAAGCATATGACGAGTTTTCCCAGAGCGGGGACAACCACCTGTTTCAGGTTGAGCCTTTAGGTTCAAGGGCCTCTTGTGTGGTTGGGAAGAGATTAAGGAAATCCTTTCTGGAGTTATTTGGGGTCTCAGGACTTGCAGAAACAGTATTTTGGTATGAGATGGGGAGCAGGGGTGTGGAGAGCCACTTTTACATTGGAACAAAGTGTGAGTGAGGGGGAGTGTCTATCTGCTATTACTTTAGAGAGTCAGTGTTCTCTTCAGAGAAGAGGGAGGAGGGCTGGACCTTTGCTGGGATTTAGGTGACACACAGAGGAAATTGTTGCCTATCAGATTTACTTTATTCAGTTCATTCATTCAACCAGTAGTTTTTTCATAGAACCAACTTTGCCTTTTTTTCCAATCTATTTATTTAATGTTTATTTCTTTCACTAATTTTTCATCTTATTTTTGTTTTCTTCTTTTTCTTTGTGTTTATATTGTTCTGAAACTTCTTTAGTTGGACACTTAGGTCATGTTTTGTTCTTTTCTAATATCAACATTTTGGGTATAAGTTTTTCTCTATGTACCACTTTTGCTGTATTCCACAAGTTTTGAAATGTAATATTTTTTATTCATTATTGTTTTTATTTCTGTTTAGATTTCTTATTCGATTCATAAGTTATTTTGAAATATTTTTTCTTTTTGAATTTCCAAATTTTGTTTACTTCTATTGACTCCTGACTTAATTGTATCATAGTCAGAGAGCATATTCTATTTGATATTATTTCCTGAAATTTGTTGTAACTTAGTTTGTGCTTTTGTATATGATTAGGTTTTATAAATATTTATATGCATTTGAAAATTTTTCCTTTTGGTGTAGCCACTCTGGAGATTGGCTACAATCTCCAGATTGTATGGAGGTTCCTCAAAAAAATTTTTTTTTTAAAAAGATTTTATTTATTTATTTAACAGACAGAGATCACAAGTAGGCAGAGAGGCAAGCAGAGAGAGAGGGGGAAGCAGGCTCCCCACCGAGCAGAGAGCCAGATGTGGGGCTCAATCCCAGGACCCTGAGATCATGACCTGAGCTGAAGGCAGAGGCTTAACCCACTGAGCCACACAGGTGCCCCCCTCAAAAATTTAAAAATAGAACTACCTATGATCCAGTAATTGCTCCTGTAGATATTTACTCAAAGTATACAAAAATATAGATTCAAAGGGGTACATTCACCCCAGTGTTTATTGCAGCATTATTAATAATAGCCAAACTATGGAGAGAGCCCAAATGTCCATTGATTAATGAATAGATAAAGAAGAGGTGTTACTATGAAGTATTACTCAGCCATCAGAAAAATGAAATCTTGCCATTTGCAGCAACATGGATGGAGCTGGAGAGTATAATGCTAAGTGAAATAAGTCAGAGAAAGACAAATACCATATAATCTCATTCATATGTGGAATTTAAGAAAGAAAAAAGCTGAGTATATAGGAAGGGGGAAATCAAAAAAGGAGAGAAGGAAACAAACCGTAAGAGACTCTGAACAATAAAGAACAAATTGAGGGTTGATGGAGGGAGGTAGGTGGGGGATGGGCCAGATGGGTATTAAAGAGGTACTTAGGATGAGCACTGGCTTTAGTATGTAAGTGATGGATCACTGAATTCTATTCTAGAAATCAATATTGCATTGTGTGTTAACTAACTAAAATTTAAATTAAAAAAAGAAAATAATGTTAGCCCTCTAATTGTTGGGAACAGAATTCTATAAAAGCTAGGCAATCACACTTTTTAATATATAATTTGGGTCTTCTGTTTCTTACTGGTAGTTGAAAGAAATGTATTGAAATATCTCATTATGAGTATGATTTGTTGCTTTCTCCTTGTTGGTATGCTTTTGCTTTATATACATTTGAGCTATTCTTATTTGGTATATGCAAATTTAGAATTACTCTCTCTCTCTCTATCTGGTGTTAAACTTCCAGCATTTATCATGTAGAGATTTTATCTCTATTAATAACTTTTGTCTTAACACTTAATTTGCTCAACATTAATATAGTTACATTGTTTGGACTGGTACCTGCTTGGCATATCACTTTTCCCTCCATCCTTTTACTTTCAACTTTTCCATATCCTTATGCTTTAGGTATATCTCTGATGAATAGCATACAGCCATATTTCAAAATCTAACCTGGCATTCTAATAATTTTTAAAGACAATATTAGTTTCAATTTACATGCTGTTTTGCCATTTTATTTGTTTCCTTTCATGCCTGATTATCCTTCTTGGATTATTGTCTTAAGTCTGTTTGAGCTGATTTAACAACATACCATAGACTGGGTGGCTTATAAACAACAGAAATTTGTTTCTCACAGTTCTGGAGTCAGGGAAGTCCAGCATCGAAACCCAGGCAGTTGAGAGCTTCCTTCCTGGGTGGCCATCTTTGTGCTATAACCTCATATGGCAGAAGGGGTAGGGGAGCTTCTTGGGTGTCTCTAGAAGGGCATTAATCCCATTCATAAGGGCTCTGCCATCTTTCAGTGCCCCCACCTCCTAATAGCATCACATTGGCAGCTAGAATTTCAACATGTGAATTTTGGAAGGATACAAACATTCACAACAACAAGAAAATTTTTATTTCATTTTATTTATTTAATTAACAAATGTCTGTTGAAATCTTTGTTGCAGACGTTTGGGATTCATCAGTGAACGAAAAGATTTGTACCCACGCTGAGTGTACTTTCTAAGAGACTGAGTTGTTGAGAGGCAAGATTTGTTTATTTTCATCTTTTTCTTAAGAATTAGGGAATAACCAGTGTTGACCTCACAGTAAGTGTCAGATAGGGAAGGACACAGACATTCAAATCGTAGCAATTATTTTTCTCTTTGTGAAGTATGTAATTTACTTGCTTATTCATGCATCCATTCAACAAATCTTTATTGAATGCCTAAGAGATGTGAAGTGCTTTTCTCAGTCTTAGCAAATGGCAGTGAATAAACCATAGAAAGAATGCCGCCTTTTGTGGAGCTTCTAGTCTTGAGGGGGAGGTTGGCAATTTAAGTCATGCAAAAATCAACTGTGCAGTTTAGGAGATGTTGAGATGTTATAGAAAAAAAATAAAGTTTAGCCAAGAAAGGGAGATTAGGTCTGCTTATGAGTAGATGGTAGGGAGGACATAGAGGTCAGGTTGTACTAAAAGGAATGGTCCTTCAGGCGTTCGTTAAGTGCAGGTCGCTTGGTGGTAGACTCACTTTACTTACTGATTTAAAAATGTCTTTATTTTATTTTTGTTCCTAAAAGATAATCTTGTTGGACACCTGCTTCTAGGTTTATAGTTACTTTTCTCTGAGTAGCTTGAAGATATACCACAGTCTTCTGGCTTTTGTTGGGCTTCTGGCAGTTCTGTCATTCTATTATGGGTGATCTTTTCTTTCTAGCTGGCTCCTTTCCTTTCTCTGTGGCTTCTGGGAGATCTGGATTCTTATATCTCATAAGTTCTGGGAAATTTTAGCCTTTTCTCTTTCATTATTTTCTCTTCTTTATTCTGCCTGTTCCTTCCAGTTGGACATATGTTAGACTTTCTCTCATACTTTTTTTTCTATCTCTTTCATGTTTTACTACTTAACAGTTACTAAACAGTTGTAATCAACTGTGTATTAAATGTTATATAAATATAAATGTATTATAGTATTAGGACAGAAATAGAAATAGAAAATTTGTTCATGACTTGACGTTTTGAATTCTTCATTGTGTACTTTTAGATAAATGCATCAGCTATTGATTTTTTTAGAGGTAAAGCTTATGTGTGGTGCAATGCTTATATCTTAAGTATATAATTTGATGAATTTCGACATGCATAAAGCCATGTAGTCCATACCACTATCAAAATATAAAACATTGCCATTACTCCAGAAGGTTTTCTCATGCCCCTTCATAGTCAAGACCCCTGCTAAGACAACCATTTTTCTGATTCTTTTTCACTGCAGAGCAGTTTTACCTTTTCTAAACTTTTGTGTAAATGGGATCATATATTATATAGTCTGTTGTGTCCAGCTTCTTTTACTCAGTGGACACCTAAAAGATTATCCATATTGTTGTACATATCACTAGTTCCTTTTTATTGCTTGGACAGTCCTCCCCTGTTGCCTTTATCACAATTTTTGTATGCATTTCCCTCTTGATAGGCATTTGGGTTGTTTCTAGCTTTTGACTGTTACAGTTAAAAGTGCTGTGAACATTTTTGACAAGTCTTTTGTTTTATGTATTTTGATTTCTCTTGGGTAAATATTTAGGGTTTTAATTGCTGCGTGCATGTTTAATTTAAAATTATTTTTTTAAAAATTTTACTTCATTTTTTCAGTGTTCTAGGATTCATAGTTTATGCACCACACCCAGGGCTCCATGCAATACATGCCCTCCTTAATACCTACCACCAGTCTCATCCATCCTTCCACCACCCCCCTTTCGAAAACCCTCAGTTTGTTTCTCAGAGTCCACAGTCTCTCATGCTTTGTCTCCCCCTCCGATTTCCCCCAGTTCACTTTTCCTTTCCTTCTCCTAATGTCCTCCATGTTATTCCTTATGCTCCACAAGTAAGTGAAACCATATGATAATTGATTCTCTCTGCTTGACTTATTTCTCTCAGCATAATCTCCTCTAGTCCCGTCCATTTTGATGCAAAAGTTGGGTATTCATCCTTTCTGATGGAGGTGTAATATTCCATTATATATATGGACCATATCTTCTTTATCCATTCATCTGTTGAAGAGCATCTTGGCTCTTTCCACAGTTTGGCAACTGTAGCTATTGCTGCTATAAACATTGGGGTACATATGGCCCTTCTTTTTACTACATCTGTGTTTTTGGGGTTAATACCCAGTAGTACAATTGCAGGGTCATAGGATAGCTCTATTTTTAATTTCTTAAGGAATCTCCACACTGTTTTTCCAAAGTGGCTGCGCCAACTTGCATTTCCACCAATAGTGTAAGAGGGTTCCCCTTTCTCCACATCCTCTCGAACACTTGTTGTTTACTGTCTTGTTAATTTTGGGCATTCTAACTGGTGTAAGGTGGTATCTCAATGTTGTTTTTATTTGAATCTCCCTGATGGCTAATGATGACAAATATTTTTTCATGTGTCTGGTAGCCATTTGTGTGTCTTCTTTGGAGAATTTAAAATTTTTGATTTAGAATTTAAAAATTGTGATTAATATTTATTCCAGAAAAACAAAAAGCCAAATCAGAACTTTTAAACCAATATTTGTAGTCACTGAGGCTTATTCTCTAAGTATTTTGATCAGATGTATGCAGTTTAATGATCAGGCTAATATTATCTTAAAGGCTTTGTCAGACTTATCATTCTTAAATTCCTCAATTTTTATTTTAATTCCAGTATATCTTAGGTTTACTTTCCTTAACCAGTGGTTCATTATAAGGATAAAATAATTTTAATTTTACAGCATATGAATAAGAATAAAAATGATTTAAAGCTGTATAAAACTACCCTTGTGGTTTTTACTCTTCAGATATGTAATAATTTAAGTCATGAGTATGTTCATCTGGTCTCTTCCCTCACTTACACGTGCCCTCTCAACATGCACACTGAGGCTCTTGAACTGCTCCATTTTGAAGCAAACAAACCCATAGTTCATTATTTGAAATATTATTTTAAAAACCAAGATTAAAACCATGGCTTTTTCTACCTCGAATGTTGCAAGCCTCAGAAGACTGTCTAGGTGTTCTGCCATTTGGAAAACATTGTCTTCTGCTGTATTTAAGGGTTTAGAATTTTTAGGTAAATCTCTGGAGCTTTGTTATGGTATGAACTTTAATTAAAGTTGTGTAGTGTAGATATATTAAAGCCCCATAAAAGCATGGTTAACCCACTTCATTTTTATTTTGAGCTAAAAATGTTTCTGTTAACTTTTGTTGAGTGATTTAAGGAATAAATAACAATTTTTTAATACATTTTTTTTCTGTAGTAGATATGTTTGACTCTAATTTGTGTAGCGTTGCAGAGATATTTAATGCATACTTACTAAGCAAAGAAAATAAGGGATTATTTAAGAATAGACATCTTGACTATAATTAATAGAAACATCATTTATAATACTGGGCATCAGAAGGGTGATTTTCTTTTTTTAATTTAAATTCAATTAGTGAACATATAATACATTATTAGTTTTGGATGTAATGTTCAGTGATTCATTAGTTGTGTATAACACCTGGTGCTCATCACGTCCTGTGCCCTCCTTAATACCCACCACCCAGTTACCCCATCCCCCCACCTACCTTCCTTTCCACAACCCTCAGTTTGTTTCCTGGAATCAAGAGTCTCTCATGGTTTATCTCCCTCCCTGATTTCTTCTCATTCAGTTTTTCTTCCCCAGAAGGGTGATTTTCCTTGGAGAGAGGGAAAAGGTCATTGGGTATTGTATTCTTATTTCCAAATTTTCCTTGGTTTCAGCCAAGCCATATACACAAGAGTAGATAATTCTAACTAAATCATGCTTTGTTTACCCATACCTAATATTCTTTTTTTTTTTTTAAAGATTTTATTTATTTATTTGACAGACAGATCACAAGCAGGTAGAGAGGCAGGCAGAGAGCCTGATGCGGGGCTTGATCCCAGGACCCTGAGATCATGACCTGAGCTGAAGGCAGAGGCTCAACCCCACCCAGGTGCCCCCATACCTAATATTCTTAATCCTCTAGTGGCCCCACTGTGGGGCTGGTTTTTGGGAGATAGACATGGAGTCAGTCTAGGTCACTGGTAGCTGGAACTAATTCCATGGTTAGAATATTCAAAGACGTAAAGCTATATGCTGCCATTAATGTACTGTCATGGAGGGTGTAAATCATCTGCTTTTCTCAAGTGGAAGTTCATGCCAATTATAATCTTGCTCATAATCCTAACAAACGTGCATGTTGAAGTTTTGGGATCTTTTAAAAAAATGTATTTTTTTTTATTGTATTGGGTTATTTCCACTGAATACCAGTTTCAGGATGCACTTATGTGTTTGAGATATTATTCTTGCATTTTAGCTATTTGATACTTGAGTAATTCTGTATAGAAGAAAGGCCAGGTTAATGAGATAGGTAACTGATAGATGATGTCTCTTGGCAGATTTCAGAGTTAGAACACAGATTAGAAGCATAATTTTATGGTGCGAAGTACCTACACTTTGTTTTAAGGGATTTGTTCTTTTTGAAGTAGTTATGTTTTACTTAATTTGATTTTACAGTGATTGTGTAATAGCCATCTCCAGATTAGAGCAGAGAAAAATTAAAACTTTTGACATTAAGCCCAACATGATTACTAGTTTATTGGTGAGTTGAAGAAAGTTTTATTTCCGTGTTTTTCATAATACATGCAATCTCTATGCCAACTTAATATACATGTGTTTATTATAAGGGGAACTATATGATTTATACAGTTGCTTTTTAATCACTCTTTTATCAAATAAGTATTGGAAATAGCGTGTTTCAGTTGAGGACAATAGGACATGTGTACCTATGTGGAGCATGTACTTTTAATTATTTATGGAGTATAAGAGCATAATAGTAGCTCTATATACTAACAGTCATTGTGTGTTTTTTAACCTTTCTAGGATTTCATTTCTGTACAAATGAGTTCTGTGAAATTATTATGGCTAAAATACCAGTGTTTGTCATTCACTTAATTTATCTACACTTCATAAAAATGCTTAAATCTTACTTCATCATCCTTAAATTTGCCTTTCAGTATGTGAAATCTATGAACTAATTCTTGAATATTTATGAAGTAATTCTGATTTTTGCGGGTGTTGCAAGCCCCTAGGAATATTTAGCTTAATTTGGAACAGCATTCTGTAGTTTTGCTTGATTTTTCATTCTTAAAAACCAAGTTCAGTAAATCCACCTACATGTAATATTTTTGTATCTTTCTCTAGTAGTTTGATTAGATAAGAGTCTTTATAGTTTATGATATCCTGATGAAATGCTAAGAAAATTGTTTCATAAGTAATGCATATCATTGTGTATACATTATCTATCCCTTCAGCTAAAATTCTGTTTTACAGAATGCTTGGGATCAGCAGTCACAGTTAATAAAGAACTAATGAAGAATACCCTTTCTTGACTTTATTGTTGTTAAGGAAAGTATCTTATAGTTTCTGTTTATTTGTATGAGAGTTTTCTGTTTCTAAAAGAAACAGAGATATGTATGAGATCAGTACGTTAAGACACTTTACAGTATGTTCATTGTGGTACGATCATGGTGATATGCTGCCAATTGATAGTTGCATGAGGTAGAACTTAAATCTTTTATGTTGACATAATGCTAATGCTGAAGTTTCTCCTTCAGCAGATTTGTGCCCATAAACTTATTTGCCTTAAAATGAGTAGAGCGGATGTTTGGCTGATAATGAATCCCATAGTATGGTATTTTACCTTGTTTCTTAAGGTAGGGTCTGAGGACCAGCAATATCAGCATTGCTGGAGAGGTTGTTAAGTGGAGAGTCTTGACCAGTGCCAGATTACTTAATAAGAATCTACATTTAACAGGTTCTCAGATGATTTGTGTGTACATTAAACTTTGAGAAGGCCTCCTGTTGAAGACATAAGACCTGGCATCTGAAAAGGAACAGACACATCTCTATTTGAGGTTGCAAGGGTGTAAAAATATAGGAATTATTTCCTAGAATAATGAAGGAAATGTTTCCCCTTTAAAGTACATTTCTCTTTAGGGTTCTTCTTCTTCTTCTTTTTTTTTTTCCTGGAATAAAATGCCTAATGCAATTGTTTACTTTTATACTTTTATCTTACCTACCAAAGAAAATAAACTTTACTTCTTCCATAACAAATGAGGAAACCTAGTTATTGTTAAGTCTTCCCTAAGGTAGTGGCATCCTCTGGATTTGCATGAAACTGAGTGTTGAGAAAAGAGATGGAAAACTGAGGCCTTGATATTAGAATGGTCTTGCATGTATCATCACTTGTTTTACTTGTTTCTGTGACACCCTGGATGCAGACATGCTTTATATCCTCCTAACTGAAGATTAAGTATGCCTCCATGTCTGCTGTATGTAAAATCAGTCAGTCAGCCCTTTCCTCAGAGAGTTTACAGTCAGGTTAGCGAGCTATCTTTGAAACTCAGGCAGTCTGCCACCTGCGCAACTGTGGTATTCCTGGATATAGCCTAGACTTCCCCTGTCTGTGGTTAAAGGGAGAGAGGGAAAAAAACACTTATTTCAGTCAGCTACATGTTTTCTATTAAAGTAAGTAGTGTCCTAGTGTATCAGTATTGTTAAGAGGAGTTAGAATCTAGAGCAAAAACCAAAGAAATGTAAATGTCTAGATGTACCTTCTCCTAACAGACTTCATGTAATATTTGTTGAGACATACTCTACTTCTGGATTTTTAAATTTGCTTGAAGTAAAAAACTTTTGCTTGCACTATTTCAGAACTCCCTTCAATGTTGCTCACCTTCTAAGGTTGCCCTAGGAACTCACTGACTTTTCTGGGGATTGCCTGAGAGTGTCATTTGAAAACTCTTTAGCCAGGGATCCCTCAGTACAAATGAAGTATTGCTCAGCAGTATGGGCAATAAACTACGCAGGAGGAGGACCTGGTCTTGTTGAGCCTGGAGTTGTGCCTGGGCTCTTTTATGCATTTTTGGGGGTGAGGGAGAGGGTGGGAGTCTTGGGTTGTGGGGCATAGTTTAAAAACCAGAACTCTAGAGTGAGAACATTGCAATGACTGTTGTTAACCTAAAGACCTGTAGTAGCCTCCCTTGTTAATATACACAAAGAGATATTTTTTTGAAACATTTTCCCTATTTTCTGTGATTTTGATTTTTACGCAGAATCATAAGGTTTGTCTGTCTTGCACAGGTGACCCAGAAATCTTTGAAGTAGGAGACAGCTGCTTATAGTCAATAATATATTGGGACTTGGGACAAGATACAGAAATGCAAAGATACCTCCGAGGAATGTACAATTTTCTGCTATATAGTTGGCGAGCATATTATTAATATAGCAGTGGAAGGAGGTGGCCATCAATTTCTCACAAGCAAGGAATTATAA
This sequence comes from Mustela nigripes, assembly GCF_022355385.1. NCBI lineage: Eukaryota > Metazoa > Chordata > Mammalia > Carnivora > Mustelidae > Mustela > Mustela nigripes. The sequence continues at coordinate 102,144,638 of NC_081563.1, forward strand.
AAGATAATTGTAACATAGTATGGTTCAAGATTGTAACCACCATTCTCTTTATTTATTGTATTAAATATATTATTTTTAGAAATTTATGTACAATATTTTTAGAAGTACTAGAAATGGCACTTACTGGTTCATTTATGCCATAGATCTTCTCCTCTTACAAATTTTCAATCATGAACTTAATACTGGAGATTAAGGGGACACTGCGATATGCTATTTTATATTAGATTGTGTTTTTTCCTTCTCCCTTAGGAATGCTAGGCTTATTATTAGAGAAAAGCAACAAGACACTTTTGCTCAGGATCTTTCAGTAGAAAATACATTTTGACTTGAATTTTAGTGGCAACTTGATAATAGATTGATACTAATATCAATCAATTAATATTAATAGATTAATATTAATAACTTGATAATAGATTAATAGATTAAGAGTTTGCTGAATTATGTCATGATTGTATTGAAAAGTGCTGTGTGGTCATATCAAATTGTGACACTCTGTGCTCAATGAGTGCTCATATCCTGTTCACTCTCTAGGAGAATGACTCAGGCACTTTGGACACAGTGGGCGCTGTAGTGGTGGACCATGAAGGGAACGTTGCTGCTGCTGTCTCCAGTGGAGGCTTGGCCTTGAAACATCCAGGGAGAGTTGGACAGGTTAGTATTACAGGGTTTTTAAACTAGCTTTTCAATTTAAAACACGGAATTTTCTAGCTCACCATTTTTTTAAGCCAGCAAAAAGTTTTTTTCATTTGAAAAAAAATTATATTATTGTGATTTTTTAAAAACATTTATATAATTCCAGATTCTAAAAAAAACACCTCTCCCATAGAGTTCTTTTTGATCTTTATCGTCAGTAGTACTATGTTTTTTTTACTTCCAACAGGCTGAGTATTGGGTATTTAGTAGACATTAAAAAAAATATATGAGTTGATCTTCATTTTCTTTCTTTGCGAATGTCATTCCCTATAGGAGTAAACATTACCTAACTATATTGTTGTTGCTTTGTAGGTAGGAAATGATTTTAGAGTAACTGTGTATTTCCTCCATTCAAGGAATAGTAAAATTCTTTTTTTTTTTATTTTACTTATTTTATTTTTTTTTAAATTTTTAATTTTTTATAAACATATATTTTTATCTCCAGGGGTACAGGTCTGTGAATCACCAGGTTTACACACTTCACAGCACTCACCAAAGCACATACCCTTA